>NW_028246894.1:0-436376 GCF_964263255.1 Lissotriton vulgaris | reverse complement strand
ATGCACACCAAAGTGCAATGGTCAGTATCAGTCTTAGCAGTTGAATTCTGGCTTAATTTCAAGACACAATACTACATTTCTGCCTCTGGCGCTGGAAGTACGCAAGTGATTGCCCCACCCAACTCCTTATGAGAAGGTATTTTGGTCACATTCGTTTTCGTAACGAACATACAGGCTTGGCCTGGGTAGCGTGTGGGGCATTGATGGCCCCTGCCTCATTGTCGAGATTATACATTGGTTTTGAGGGGGGCAGGGCTTTTAATGGATATTACTGTCCCTGTTGTTAGGGAGCACAGGTCACGCCCCATGGAAGTAATACATTTGTAGTTTGTTGAATTACTAGGAAAATTATTGGGGGTTCGCTAGGTAAGCAATGGCAGACGGTGGGCAAATCTTGCATCCCCTGTGGCAAAATTTAAATGTCTTTCTTTTAAACAATTGGCTTGTCCTCAACATGTATTTGTATACTGCAGGGGAGAGACTCATTCCCACTTTCTCTTGCCTTAATAAGACCCAGCACCTGCACATTTTGGTCATGCGTACGGGCCTGGTAGTTCTGCCTCCGGGTTAGCAACTATTTCATTGCCTTGGCCCAGATGCACCTGGGAGCCTCACATCAGGGGCTGGATAAGAGATTTCACTTTATATTATTATGGGGTATGTCCCTTTGACATGTACGAAGAGGTTAGTACATGTAGACGGTAGGATAATTTTCCCAAGCTTATGTTACTAGCAGGCGATGCTTCGCATACACTTGTAAGGGCTCATAGGAGTGCACTTACGCTACGGAGTACAGTTAGCAGTTTTGTGATAACAAGCTTTGGATTGCTCTAATCAGCTATTTGTGAACCCCGTTATGTTGCTGTGCGAAAATATACCTGGTAACAATAAAAAAATTAAAGTACATCTTTCCTGGCATAGCAATCCACCTGTTTTGCATAAGGGGGAGGGGCCCTTACCTTTTTGCCTGCCTAGGTTTGCGGGGTACACACTTGTTACCTGGTAAACTTGTTAACCCCACAGGGTGAGAGAGTCTGCCTGGACTTCCGTAAGTGCGGCTAGGGCCCGCCACTGCTATTATCAGCAGCAAGTTCACTGGCGCTCTCTTTTACAGGGTGGTTGGTTCTGGTGCGTGGCACCGTCCCTCAATTGTCACTGCAGAGCACTGTCTGGCTTTCAGAGAAGACCGCTACTACAGCCACGGGGTAAGTCAAAAGCTTCGGTGACTTTTGCCTTGGTTTTATTGGTTTGTGTAAATTCTGATGCCCAGAATAGCTAGACACTCGTGGCACTTTGGCCAGATAGGGTTGTGTCTTAGCAGGAGGGCCTGCGATTAATCTTGCTGGGTTTCACTTGCAGGGTCCGGATGTGGGCAGAAATAACCACAGTCTTATAACGAACTGCTGGTTTCACAGGCAGTGGAGGGCCCTTGGCTAGGTGCACTAGTAATAGTTTGGCCCGAGTCACATTTATTTAGTAGTTAGTCAGGACCTAAGGTGGGGAGATCCTAGGCAGTATCCCCACGCCGGGAAGTAAACAGTGACAAAATAGTATTGCCCAATTGCCCTTCTTGATATATACATTTGTTAATTGCCGCTTTGGGTCCAACGAGTGCCTAATCAGGGTGACGGGCCAAGTAACAGACATTATTAATTCCTGGCACCCCGGGTCGGGCTGATACATTAAAACTCTAACTGGTTTATTTATTTCTCCGGACACAGGTAGTGCGTTGGACATGTGGCATTTGTTTCCTTACTTCACTTGAAGGGTCCGGTTGTGAGCAGGCAATTTCGAACAGTCAAAAATGTAACAGCTTGGGTGGACACGCAGGGGAGGGGACCTGGCTTATTCCACTGACCAGCTTTCACCTAAGACAGTATTTTAGGTTTATTATACAGGTATTAAGTGAGGTTTCCCCTTGCAGTTTCACACGCCAGGAAGCACGAGTGGTGAAGTATCTGTTCCCCCAGTTACACAACATATATATATACAGTGGTATAGGTTGCTTAATGAAGCTTCATAGGGTCCAACAAGTGCCAGGCAAAGGGGGACGATTAGTACAAGTGATAAACACGAGGGGAGACTGTACTCAATGGTGGAAGGGACGTGACTAAGCTACACGCATTCTGGCCTTTTACTCATGTCCGAGGTTAGCGGCCAGACAGTGGGCGGTCCAACTTTGGTTTTGGGTAAATTCGCATGCATGCACCATGAGTTGGATCCCCAAGTTCATCCCGGACGGACTTTAAGTCCCTTTCTTTAGCCAGGCCTTGGCGGTTACGGACAGCTAATTTGATGGTGGGGTGCAGTGCCCTATTGGGGCTACGAGTCAAGAGACGAACATTAACAGTCTCTCGTCATGATGTACTCGAAGGGAGATTGCCTAGTAGGTCCCTACCAGCCTTATAAGCATATGGAGACAATTAGTGATTTTTTAACCACAGAGATTCTATCAAAAAAAGTGAACAAGTGATATTTTTTATAATTTTAACCGTTTCTAGCAGGGTGCTAGGCTCTCTCTTACACATGGAAAGATGGGAGCACAATGTGCTTGTTAAAATACCCCTCACACTCTAAAAAACCAGGTAGAGTCATGCTTCATCATAGGGGTCTTCCCGCCCCTATAACGGGACGGGGCGTGCTACGACCAAACGAAATACGCGGGAGCACTAAGATGTGACAGAGGCTATGTGTGGGTGCATAGGTGTCAGTGAAGGTGTAGGGACCTAACACTAGTGGGTGTGCAAAAAGTGAAAAAATGAAAAGAGTTAAAAATTCCCTGGCTTGGTAGAAAAAAACAATTTTATTAGCTTCTCCAGCTGGGAACATTAAGAAGGGGTTGTGTGGTAGAGCATTAGCTACTACCTAGTCGACATGTTTCGTAAGCAGTCCCCTACTGCTTACTCATCAGGACCAAAAAACGATCCCTACTGTTATTACTCAGTTCTAACAAGTGGTGCCTACTGTCCTATAAACAACCAACAAAAATCAGTTGGCTGTTTTGGCTTCAGGGCATGAGTTGGCCCAGGTGAAGCAGAAAAAATCGACCTAATGTGGTCTTTATCTCAATAGTTATCAATGCCCCATGAGTTTGCAGGCGAAGGGTATTCTGTGCAGTTTAATTTCTGCCAGAAAAAGAAATCATTATTCCTACCCCCGTGCTCCTCCGAGGATCTGTTGAACACCCAAATACAGCAAAAAACAACAAAGGTGACCAGACCAGCTTTGTAAATGACCTCCCACTGCCCGGCGATACGTGTGGCTGCATTTTTAGTAATGTTTAAACCAATACAGCTAGAAACGAAAGCTTTGTTTTTGGTAAAATCTGCGGATTATGTGGCACACTATGGCTTGTGTAGAAAATACGGCAAATCTGTAATTATGTGAAAATCGCAGCAGTTGCACAATTCCAATGGCCCTGCTGACAAAGGTGTCCGAATGGATGCTTGTCTAAATGAGTCTCTTGGTTTAAGAGTGGCCTTTCTATCTCCACCGTAGAAAGCGCTCGGAGGAGCACGGGGGTAGGAATAATGATTTCTTTTTCTGGCAGAAATTAAACTGCGCAGAATACGCCCCGTCCCGTTATAGGGGCGGGAAGACCCCTATTATGCCACCTTCCCCAGGGCAGCTTAGTTCCTATGGTGGGAATTGGACTTTGTTATGCCCCGCCAGGACAGGGATAGCCGCTCACACGAGCTGGAGCCTTAAAGGGAGAGATAGGTTAGAAACCTGGACGGGGAGCGCTGTGCTCAACACCCTCGCACCAAGGCAGCGGGGGGTATCAGGCTGTAGGTGTCGTTGAGGGGCAGGTTAGGCCCTTATAGGGCCAAAGTGGGTGACGCAGCGCTGGCTGGGACACAGTTGGGTTCCAGCGAATCCACCAATAAGGATTATAGCTTACCATTTGACACACGATCTGGTAGTTTGACACCATTACTGGTATAAGTAGTTGGATAACAGGGTATGGGCACCTGTAGGTTGGCACTACAGGTTAGAGTGCAGTGTCTATTGTCGGACACCAGACTATTATTCCCTCAAACCGGTGTGTCACCATTGCGATGGGCACCAGGGAAATTTTATTACTCATGAAGTTGTATGGTCTATGTGGCAAGGTATGAAACAGGGATTTAGACCACAATGACCACACAGGTCGATTTAGCAACCAGTTGGGGACAGGTATACATCAATGGCAGGAAATCTCCCCTGGCTGATGAGGCAGGGAGCTTGACAGGGGAGGCGTTGTAGCCTGCGTGCAGGAAGTCTGCGCTATGCATACATTCTCTGGGCAGAAGAGACCTGGCCTCATTATTCATGGGGCTACACGCCAACTTCTCTGGGTGTGTTGAGAGCGAGGGGTACACCTGCCAAGTATAAGCAGGGACTGTTTCTTGCTGGTTAGGGGAGAGGCCCTAGATATGGCAGGACGTAAGTAGGAAGGCCGGCCTTGGTGGGGGGCCCTGGCTGCGACGGTCGCCACACCCAGGGCTGTGGCGGAGTTCAGGGCGATCCAGAGGCGAAGCGGCCCTCGGGGTCCTACCACCTGAAGGGTCAACCTGCATCATGGCCTTAGCCAGTCTGTGCGGTGACCCTGGGTGTGAGCGCTAGCCACTCCCACTTCCGGTTGGAAACCATCGTCCACCGGCGTCGTGCTCACGCAACCCCCGCCCCCCCGCCCCTCGCAGGGGGGCGGGGGTTGCGTGAGCACGAGGGTGGACCGATGGTTCACCGGAAGTGGGAGTGGCTATCTCTCACCACAACCGCTAAGCAACGATTGGCTAAGGCCATGATGCAGGTTGACCCTTCAGGTGGTAGGCCGCGAGGGGCCGCTTGCCTTTGGATCGCCTGTAAGATAACCCACCATGTTGGCATTTGTGTATGCTAATAAACCTGCAGCTATTTTCTCCAACAAAAAAGTTGTCTTGTCTGCTTATTTATGCTGCATGTATGTTGCTCCAGGAGGGCTGGTGTGTGGGCAGATATTGGCTCTATGCGGGCCAACCGACATGTCCCCGCAGGGGACACACATAAGAGGGCAGCCCCCTTAGTGCCACAAGACAGCACACTGGGCAGCCCAGTGACCCTGCTAGGGTCATAGGGTCCTGTCGTCACTTCCGGCAGGGTGGGGGTGAGGGGAGGTATATATTCCTTCCCCCGCCCACCTGGCATCCCCTTGGTCCCCTCACCCTGTCGCCGTTTCCCTCCCTACCACGTCCCCGGCCCTTTCAGGGTGGGGGGGGGGGGGGGGGGGACATATGTTCTAATCTTCTTATTTGTGTTGCAGGCGGAGTTACAGGTCGATCCAGAGGTGGAATGGAATGGAATGGAATGGAATGGATGTGGATTTATAGAGCGCGAATTGCTGCCCGAAGGCGTCCAAGCGCCAGAATAACCAGGGACCTGCAGAGGGGCCTAACTGGGATTAGTGGGGCAGATTAAAAAGAAAAGTTTTTAACTGTTTCCGGAATGTGGGCAGATTGCAATTGGCTCTCAGGTGCAGGGGGAGGTTGTTCCATGCCATGGAAGCGTTGTAGGTGAACGTCCTGCCGCCAGATCTGGATCTTTTTATTCTTGGTATCGTGGCCAAGAAAGTCTGGCTGGAGCGGAGGTTTCTGCTGGGGAGGTAGTGGGTAATTAGGTCCCAGGTAATCCTGGGACCCGTATCCCAGAAGGCCTGATGTGCAATGCACATGGCCTTAAACAGAATCCTCTGGCGCACTGGTAGCCAATGAAGGCTAGCCAGCCCGGCCCTCACCGATTGTCTGCGCGGGATGTTCAGCAGCAGGCATGCTGCGCAGTTCTGCACTATCTGGAGTCTGCGTATGGTATATTCTGGGGCACCGAGATAAAGCACGTTGTTGAAGTCCAGGCGTGACTGTATTAGACCCTGTACAGCCACCTGTTTTGCCTCCATGGGAAGGAGAGGGAAGATTTTTTTTTAACATTCTCATGAGTCCAAAACAGGCGGCTGAGAGTTTTGTGGCCTGGGTGCTAAATGATAAGGATCTATCCAACCAAACCCCAAGGCTCTTGATGTTGTTTTTTGGGGTTGGAGGAAGGCCTAGACAAGGGGGCCACAGGGTGTTGGGGAAGTAGGGATCCGGGGAATGGTGCTCAGGGGTACCCTCTTCAGAGGCACAAAGGGTGCTGAGGCCAAATATCCCCAGGAAGTCTGTGCGGTGGACCCTAGGGTGCGACGGCGCCCCGCTATCCTACGGGCGGTTGGAAACCTGTACAACTGGGGGTTGCTTGAACGCTCCACCCCTCGCAGGGGGTCGTGAGCAAGAGGGTGGACCAATGGTTCACCGGAACTGGGAGTGGCTATCCCTCACCACAACTGCTAAGCAACGATTGGATAAGGCCACAATGTAAGTTGGCCCTTCAGGTGGTAGGCCGCGAGGGGCGGCTTGCCTTTGGATCGCCTGTAAGATAACCCACCATGTTGGCATTTGTGTATGCTAATAAACCTGCAGCTATTTTTCTCCAACAAAAAAGTTGTCTTGTCTGCTTATTTATGCTGCATGTATGTTGCTCCAGGAGGGCTGGTGTGTGGGCTGATATTGGCACTATTAAAAGCCCAAAAAACAACCTCCTTGGGTGGAATAAGAGGAGCTGGTAGAAACTACAGGCTGTTATGTTATAATAGTAAGGAGGGCAAGGGAGGGCAGGGACTCAGTTTTCCAAGTTCTTGGGGAGCAGGATTTCTTTTACTTTAGGTTGGCAGATGAGACCGGATGTGGCTGGTTCCAGCCCCTGGTTGCATTTCCAGAGAAGGAGCTCTTGAAAGTGATGTTTCTCATAGGAGTGTACATTTGATCCTGAGATTCACCTTGGCTTCTGATAGTGTGGGGTTATTCGGGAGGTCTTCTGGGATCCTGAGGTTTACAGCCTCAAAGGTGGTGCAGACAGTTGTGTGCACTGGGTTATCTTCTGGAGGGAGCCCGGGAGGTGCAGGCCTTGTGTTGGCTACCGCTGTGGTTGCTGCCTGGAGTGAAGCTTTTATTGAATCGCAGCCTCACATTGACCATCTGAGGGCTGAGGTCCTTCTAGGTGCGGTCTGATCATTGCTCCCATTGCTTCTTTAATATTGTCTTTCAGATGCACCGCTTGGGCAGCTACAGCGCCTTGAGGTGTGCTTCGCGTCTCGTTTCTCCTAAAGCAAGAAACCGATGGTTTCGGCTTTTGTGAAAGTTTGGAAAGTTTTCAAGCCATTTTAAATGTTGCATTTTTTGATTCAGAGGAGAGGGTGATGAACTTTGTCTTTGTTTGGCTGCATTTCAGTTTTTTTTGTTATTTCCACTCTTTTATGGTGTTTCAGCATTTTCTGGACCGAGCAGCCAGTTCAGTCTTTGAAAGTTTGATAAATGTGCATGGATCCACCCAGCCATCTGAATCTATTTATGAAACTGTAATCCCACAAAGACCTGCTGTCAGATGACTGGACGGGTTCCAACAGAGCTCCCCACCCCTGCTCACCTGTGCTCGTCTCCCTGGTGAACCTCCCCATACCTGCTGCCTCCCAGCCCAGCCCTCGTGCGCTCACCCCCTGCAGACATGACTCAGAGGAGGCCTCCACCAGTCACTCACCTGCACCGGTACATTCGCCGCACCCAGCCCGAAGCCGCAGGGAACCAGAGGTGGTTTAAACCAGCTGGCATCCGGGCACCACCCCACACCACCGATACCAACCATGGGGGCACACTGCATCACCACATCTCAGAAGGAACACAGCTGACGCACTGAGATGGAAGACATGGGAGATGCCACGCCCGGCCAACTCACTCGCGTCTTATTATCACTAAGGAAGGCACCTCGTTCAATGGAGGCTGCAAGTGACCTCACAACACCCTTCCTTCACACGGGGGGGGGGTGCACCCACCGCACCCCCATTCACATAGGAAGGGGGTGCACTCACCGCACCCTTCCTTCACACGGGGGTGTACTCATCACACCCTTCCTTCACACGGGGGGGTGCACTCACCACACCCTTCCTTCACACAGGGGGGGTGTACTCACCGCACCATTCCTTCACACGGGGGGGTGTACTCACCACACCCTTCCTTCACACGGATGGTGTACTCACCATTCACACGGGGGTGTACTCTCCGCACCCTTTCTTCATACGGGGGGTGCACTCACCGCACCCTTCCTTCACACGGGGGGTGTACTCACCACACCCTTCCTTCACACGGGGGTGCACTCACCACACCCTTCCTTCACACAGGGGGGTGTACTCACCACACCCTTCCTTCACACAGGGGGGTGTACTCACTACACCCTTCCTTCACATGGGGGGGGGGTTAACTTACCGCACCCTTCCTTCACACAGGGGGGTGCACTCACCGCACCCTTCCTTCACACTGGGGGGTGCACTCACCGCACCCTTCCTTCACAGGGGGGTGTACTCATCACACCCTTCCTTCACACGGGGGGGGGTGCACTCACCACACCCTTCCTTCACACGGGGGGGGGGGGGCGTGCACTCACCACACCCTTCCTTCACAGGGGGGGGGGTGCACTCACCACACCCTTCCTTCACACAGGGGGGTTGTACTCACCACACCCTTCCTTCACACAGGAGAGGGTATTGAGTGAAGGCAGGTTTCAACTCCTCTTGTCCCCCCTCCCCACGCATCACTCTGGAGCAGACCTTCCTACTCACACCTTGAGCTCACTGTCAGGGTTACAAAGCAAAAACTGTAGCCTCATACCCTGCCCTGCCCTTATCTGCATTTCCTGACCAGCATAATCCAGGCAGAGGGAATAGGGCTGCTACCAACCAAAGCATTACCACATAAACCCCCAAAAATCTCGACCGGCAGATCTGGTAGAGGGGAGAGTAACATCACAAGCCGACTCCAAAAACAATAACAAGGTGCACCACAACTCCCACTCGGAGCCGTGCACCACCGCTCCCTATCAGGGCCAAGCCGTGCACCACCGCTCCCTATTAGAGCCGTGCACCAGCACTCCCTATCAGGGCCAAGCCGTGCACCACAGCTCCCTATCAGAGCCGAGCCGTGCACCATCGCTCCCTATCAGGGCCAAACCACGCACCACCGCTCCCTACCAGAGCTGAGCTGTGCACCACCGCTCCCTATCAGAGCTGTGCACCACCGCTCCCTATCAGAGCCGTGCACCACCGCTCCCTATCAGGGCCAAGCCGTGCACCACCGCTCCCTATCAGAGCTGTGAACCAGTGCTCCCTATCAGGGCCAAGCCGTGCACCACAGCTCCCTATCAGAGCCGAGCCGTGCACCATCGCTCCCTATCAGGGCCAAGCCGCGCACCACCGCTCCCCATCAGAGCTGAGCCGTGCACCACCGCTCCCTATCAGAGCCGAGCCGTGCACCACCGCTCCCTATCAGGGCCAAGCTGTGCACCACCGCTCCCTAACGGAGCCGAGCCGTGCATCACAGCTCCCTAACGGAGCTGAGCCGTGCACCACAGCTCCCTATCAGAGCGGAGCAGTGCACCACAGCTCCCTAACGGAGCCGAGCAGTGCACCACAGCTCCCAATCAGAGCCAAACCATGCACCACAGCTCCCTATCAGAGCCAAGCTGTGTACACAGCTGCCTATCATAGCTGTGCACCACAGTTCCATATCAGAGCTGAGCCATGCACCACAGCTCCCTATCAAAGCCGATCTCGCTATTGGAGCCAAGTCGTGCACCACAGCTTGCTTTCAGAGCCGAGCCATGCACAACAGCTGCCTATCAGAACCGAGTCGTGCACCACAGCTCCCTACATTAGTTGAGCCGTGCACCACAGCTCGCTATCAGCATCAAGTAGTGCACCCCAGCTCCCTATCAGAGCTGTGCACCCCAACTGCCTATCAGAGCTGAGCCGTGCACCACAGATCCCTATCAGAGCCAAGCCGTGCACCACAGCTCGCTACCAGAGCCAAGTCATGCACAACAGCTTGCTATCAGAGCCGAGCCGTGCACCACAGCTCGCTATCAGAGCTGAGCCATGCACAAAATCTGCCTATCAGAACCGAGCTGTGCACTACAGCTCCCTAAAAGAGGTGAGCCGTGCACCACAGTTCCCTATCAGAAGAGTCGTGCACCCCAGCTCCCTATCAGAGCTGTGCACCTCAGCGGCCTATCAGAGCCGAGTCATGCACCACAGCTCCCTATCAGAACCGAATTGTGCATCACAGCTCCCTAAGGAAGCCGAACCGTGCACCACAGCTCCCTATTGGAGCCGAGCCGTACACCACAGCTCCCTATCGGAGCCGAGCCGTGCACAACAGCTCTTTATCAGAAGCGAGTCGTGCACCACAGCTCCCTATCAGAAGCGAGTCGTGCCCCACAGCTCTCTGTCAGAAGCGAGCCGTGCACCAGGTGCGGCTCTAGGCTCATGGCGGCCCTGGGCAGGGAGCGTAGGTAGGGGGCCCCGGAAGAGGAGGGTCCGGGCGGGACGGAGCCCCCCCGGAGCTCAGGAAGGTGTTTTAATAAAACGTCCAGAAAAGGCGTTAGATGACCAGTACCTGCAGCTGCGCCTACCCTTCGGAATTCGTCTCAGAACGATAACATTTAGGAGGAGGAGGGTAGTGGCCAGCAGTAGGCAGGGGAAAAAAGGAACCAGGAGGAAACCAGGCGCGGAGGCCAGTGAAGGGGGGGGGGGGGGGGGGGGGGTCAGGGTGTTTGGAACTGGAAGAGAGCCGGAGGCCGCCAAATCCCTGCCAGGGGCCGCCACGCAAATATGTATCCATCCTCAGAGGATTATTATATCAAGGATATATATTGGCGTGCTGGCCCCTGGGGTTGGGTGGCCCTGTGCAGGTGCACAGCTTGCACATGCCTAAGGCCGCCCCTGCGTGCACCACAGCTTCCTATCGGAGCCGAGCCGTGCACCACTGCGCCCTATCGGAGCCGAATCGGTGTGATCCATGTGGAGAACCATTAGCCCTGCCTGTTCCTTCCTCTCTAAAAAAAATTACCCCGAACTGCTCCTGCCTTGCCAGTTCTCATGACATAGCGTTTATTTGTAAAGCCACGTTCACCCAGAAGGGTACCTTGGCGGTGAATAACAGATGTTTATTGTTACCTGGGCTCAATGTGCCAGTAACTGCTGTGACAGAGTGACGTGGCTGCTCGTATAGAGGGTCTATGTGAATGTATGCAACTATTGAAGATGACAGGCTGTCCTCTCCAGATGAGAAGGTAAACTACAGCCCCAGCACTGCTCGTCCTAGTGCCATCTGCTCCTTCGAGTGCCTGCCAATCTGCAGGATTCACTCACGTCTGCAAGGCCGCTGAGCGGGTATTCTCCGCAATGAGCATCAAAGAGCTGGGCCGAGTTGATTTAATATCTCGTCCCGCCAAGATTTCTGTTTGTTGATTTCAGAGAAGAGGTCAGTGAGGGACAATTCTGCAAGGCCGCTCTTCACTGGCCCTAGGAGGCCGCCCATTGGATCAAGGCCATGATACACACACATGTGCTGTCGGGGTACAGGTATTTGTGAAAATAGGAGTAAGGTAGAAAGTGAAAGTCATTCAGCTGGCGGCACCCCCTGCGTTGTGCACCATCCCCACCTCCGATGCCTCCCACCTTCCCGTGACAGGCGAGCAGGGAGGGGCCGCCATCACCAGTTCGTTTTCACTCTGTTCGGGCCACTTTGGCAGGGAGACTGGGTTCTGCGTGGTGAGGAGCTCCCTTCCACCAATGGCGGGTCCTGGTTGCGCTAGTGTTTTGCATATATATTCACTCGCCGGGAGTGGTGGCAGGGCTGGCTCGCGGGCGGTCGCTGCCAAGCGATGATGGAGAGCGTTGGAGTGAAACTCGAAGACCCGATAGTACCATACCTGCTGGGCTGCTTGATTTTAGAAACCCTCATTACGCAGACGAGGCAGATGTTTCGCCACAATCTGAGGACGTTGCAAGTTGGTGATCAGGGGATGTAGCTGAGGTCAGAGCTCGGGCTTCGCATGTGGAAGGCCCCAGTTTCCATCCGTGGCCTCTCAAGTCATATTATTTAAATGCGATGTTCTGCTGTTTACAAATGTTGGCAGGTACTAATGATTTGTATGGCTCCTTAAAACCTGTTTTCGGCGACTATCGTCCAATAGGACTGTTCGGGAGACATAGGGCCAGATGTATCAAAGGGTTTTGCTCATTCTGTGTCTATGGGGAAATGTGTTGATACATATGGCCCTTAATGCTGTCCTTGCTACGATAGCACGAGGTCTCACAGCTGTCGTAAGCATGTACTTAAGATGGCAGGAAACAACTCCACGATCGATGATGGGGCCGTTCTGCGAAAGCGGTCGACCTGGTCGCGAAGGAAGCGGGTTCGAGTCTTGCATTGACGCTCCGCATCCCGCTGCAGTTGATCATCATGGACACACTCGTGTTATGCCTTCATCTACGCTGACTTTACCCGAAGGTGTCTGTGCGCCTCACATTAGGAACAGAACTGATTCATGAGAGCATTAGAAGTGAACACATTATCAAGCAAATTAAGAAGGTGTCAAGAGTGAGCAATTAATTCAAGTGGAAGCAAACGGTGCTCACAGGAGGAAGGGGGACAATTGTGCAAAGTTACAAAAGCCTACAACGTACAAGTAGAGGTTCCATTTCGCAAGAAATGGAGGACACTCAATACATGAACAAACGTTACATAAGCTTTGGTGGCTCTTTGGCAAGTACCGGAACCAAACACAATGTAAGAGGGAGCAAGCAGCGTGTTACAAGAGAAAAGTGAAGTGTGCATGTTACAATGAGTACCAAACACGGGCAGAAGCATAATACTTCGTAAATGGCATACTCCCAAAGCACAAGATCACCCTGGGAGGACACGTCAATAGCCAAGGAGAATAGAATTCTCTATAGTACATGGCCTTCTTTCAGATTATACGAGAGTTCATGACAATTTGGAAGTATCTTCGTAGGAGGAGAACGTTGAGGTCAGTGAAGGCCAGGGAGGCCGAGGTGGTTATGGGATGAATAGTAAACAGTTCAGTCTTTATCGACTTAGCAGTTGAATATTTAGCTTAGTATTTGCCTCACCCAACTCCTTACGAGAAGGTTGTGAGCGACCTACTTCTCGTAAATGACAATCAGCTTCTCCTTGGTTGGTTGGGGGCATTTAGGGCCCCTGTCCCATTGCAGTGAATTCATATTGTTATATGAGGGAGGGCAGGGTTTTTAATGGATGTCTTGTTTCTAATGCAGGAACCGCGACGGAAGAGCCACCCCACTCACATGGGGAGCCACCTGAAGTATTAACAGGTATTAGGGCCATCACTCCTGTGTGGGGATATGGGCACAGCTGGGCAGTGCGTAGGTCACCATAAGGGGGCATTGCATGTCCTCCTCAATTCTCAAAGCAAGGGGCAGCTTCTTGGGCATGCTCCTTGCTGTATTCAGCACGCAAATATCATGCATGTGTATGTAAGGGCATGGTATATCACAATAAGTGCATATTACACACGTACACCAGTACCTCCAAGATACAGGCATGCCCATTTCACACACTACTGAAGGGCTAGCACTTCCGGGGGCTACTATTGAACCAGGACATGGTTGGTTCAACACCAAAGGTCACTTTGGGCAGCAGGTAGGGTTACCTGGGTTAGGACTACAGCAAGTAAGCTTGAGGGGATTTACATGGGTGACCCCACATGGGAGGCAGTGGCTGCCTCTGTCTTTTGCAACTTTGATTGAAACATGATTTTGTATGTGACAGGGGGGAGACTAAAGCATACTTTACCACTTCCTTAGTAAGACCAAACAATACACTTTTGGTTACTTGGAACATGCTTTTAGTTACAGCATCCTGGATAGCAAAATAATGTTATTGCCTTGGCCCGGCTGCACCAGGGAGCCTCACAACGATGGCGGGATATAGCTTATCGCACTATAGTATAATGGGGCATGTTCCTTTTGACAAGTACTAAGAGTAGTTACATGTATACAAGTGGCAAATTATCTCAAGCACATGTACTGGCAGGCAACGCTTTTGCATCCACTGGATAGGGCTTGTAAGAGTGCTTACGTTACTAAGTACAGCTAGTAGAATTGTGTTAGAAGGATGATATGTCACACATGGCCGTTGGAAGTTGGCAGCCATAGATGGGGGCGGCTAGCTCTAGGTGGACTACACAAGAAAGCGATTTGGTAGCTTCTTTAACCTGATGCAACTAAGAAGCATGGACTAGGCCAGCAGCGGGGCTGGCAGTAGAAGTAGTGGTCCTTTTGTGGTAATTATAGTGAGGCATTGGTATAGTTGGGAATTACCAGGCAATCTTCAGCACATTGCCTGAGCACGCTGGGTAGCCCTGTTGATTAGTTGGGCCCGCATAAGCCACACTTATACCTCCTATAACCTGGCCCACGCTGAGACAATCACTTAAGTTGTATCTCAGAATCACCAGTTTCTCACGCAGGCCCATTTGCACTAAGGTGATGTGTGAGCAATTTGCACAGAATTGGGGCCTGCTTTAACCACACATACCCCCTACAGTCTGACCCCACTAAGACCATTCAAGTCTGGCTCCGCGTCGGGTCTGGCTGATACAACAATACCTCCATCTGGCCCATGTAGGCGTTTGGTTCGGCTGAATTGACTTGAAGTGTCCCAGGTTGGCAGGCACATTTTAACAGTCAATGTTCAACAACTAGGGTTGACACGCAGTGGAGGGCCCTTGACCAAGTCCACAGGTAAGCTTTTACCTAGACGGTATTTTATTTTGACGGTAATTCAGGTACTAAAGTAGGGTTTCCTTTGGCAGTTTTCACATACCAGGAAGTAAGAGTGAGGAAGTAATAGTTCCCCTAGTTGCACAACATGTATATACAGTTGTATAGGCTGCTGTTAAAAGCTTCATAGGGTCCAACGAAGGCCAGGCAAAGGGGGACGACTTGTACAAGTGACAAACATGAGGAGATCTCTTCACAGGTTAAAAGGGCTGTTGCCTAAGCAAAACTCACACTGGCCTTATACGCATGATGTAGAAGCTTGCAGCCAGGCAGTGGGCTGTCCAACTATTGGAATATGGTATTGGGGCAAGCATGCACCAAAGATGGATCCTCGAGATCATCCAAGACAGTCAAAAAGACCCGCCCTATAGCCAGGCTTTTGTGGGTTGCGGGGCAATAAGGTGAGGGGAACACGGGGTCAGAGCATAGGTTGCTGCAACAATTGAAGAAGGATTGTGGTGGCGTTCCCACTGCTCAAGAAGGGGCAAGTATTCGTTTTTGTAGTTCCTCCCTCTTACACGGCAGGTACACAGGGATACCCGTGCATATGTCACATTCCCTTGGCAAGATAGTCACCATTAGGTGGGAACGGCCATTGACATGCCTTGACAGGACAGGGCTATCCACGCACACTAACTGGTAACTCTAAGGAAGAGATATGTTACAAACACTGACTGGGTGTGCTGGGCCCAATGCCAGGCACCAAAGCTGTGATGGGGCATCAGGCTGTCAGATGTCTTTGAGGGACGGGGAAGGGCATTAAAAGGCCTAGTGCGTGACGCAGTATTTGCAGGGATACAGAAGGGTCCCAGTGGAGCCTCCAAAGGTACTACTGCGAAGCAGGTGGCACAGAACCTGGTAGTCCGACACCATCCTGGTGGAAGATCAAGGACACAAAGGTGGTTAGCAGGAACCGGGCATCGGTGTCCGGTCGAAGGTTCAGCAAGCAGGTTAGGCTGCGTAAGTTGGCCTTCACGAAAGTTTCAGTGTCTATATCGGGCACACACACCCATTCCCTCATTCATGTGGTGACACCATGCTATGTTTAATAACAAACACGGAGGGAGTAGGGTCCAAGGGAATATTTAAAGACCAATGCACAGTTACAGCCCCTTAAACAAGACACTATATATACAAAAAATAACTGTGGGTCTAAAGAAACTACTGTCTCTGTATTCAAATAGTGTCTAATCTACAACCTCTTTAAGATTCTGTGAAATACATCGGGACTCATCACAATGTGATATATATTCCCATCAGTTACGCACTCTAAACCGCCCTTGTTGTCATCATTTGGGCAATTTTCACAAGGTGGTATTTCCACGCTGTAGACAAGAATATTCTGAATAGTGGTAACTGGAAGCAGTGCTAAACAAAAAACTGTAAGTGAAAGTGCTTTAGTTAAAATTGGATAGTGGGTGCAAAAATAACTTTAATGAGAAGCAGACCACTTCCAAGGTTAAAAACGTAAAGTGCAAAGTGACAGTAGTTTATAACAAATATCTACTGCATGTATGATAAGGTCGACATGTTTCTGCAGTTGATAGATCCTAACGGTATCTCCTGCTTCTTAAGGACCAACAATCTACTTTGCTACTGCTTAAAAAAAAATGGGTGAGTGCATAACAAAATATAAAGATATCACCTGAATCGGTCCTCTCAATGCTCCTTTAAAGTGAAGCGGATGTCCGCATGCAAGAGGTATCATGTAAAGAAGACACATACAAAAGAAAACAGAGAAAACGAGATAACATATTAATGAAAAGGTTATCCCTCATGAGTTTCATTAAAGTAAATTTACTTATAAACTGGTGTGTTCCAAGAACATAACCCAACCCTTTATCATTTGGATTTTACTCTCACTCACCTAGAGTTTGAGGGACCGGCGCCGCTCCTCACCTGGCCACAGCTCAGGAAATAGGGGCACCGCTCTAATAAAAACCATGAAAGCGATAGTGAGAAACTCTCACGACAACTGCCAATCAAACAATCCAACCAGTTCATTCTTGTTAATCAATCTGATGTCAATGAGACTGAAAAGTCATGCTCATTATGTACGAGACCATACTCATCGCATCAGTGTGTCTCAGAGCACTCATTAGCCAGCTCAGATGTCATTAAAAATTATTACAGATATATTTTCAAAGGATCGAGTAATTTGTTTTAGACTACAATCTATTCTACAAACGTGACAAATGCCGAGAGTTGCCTCGTGAAGTACTCAGCACACACGAGGGGGCGGCACACGAGCGCAACTCCACTAGAAGTGTAGTTCGGTATCATATATAAAGAGAGCTACTGTCGTGCCTACCTATCCGTCGGTACTCCGGTCAGGCATCTGCGCTGTTCGGGGAGGTGCCGTAATGTTGTCCCGCACCATATTTAAAGGCTAGTTACACCCCATTCATCGCGTACGTATCCCAATGTGTATATGTCTCAATGCGCGACAGTATATCCAGCGCCCATTGGCCGCTGCTAATGATATCATTAATGCGCGTCAGATTGACTCCTGGGAAATGTAGTTTATGGGATAGAATTCTGTCTAGCGGGTTCAAAAGCCCCATCACATGAATATGTCATCTATAGTTCGTGACATAAAGCGTATGTGTATGGTCTCTGTCCATTAACAAGTGTCGATGTTATAAAAATCATCTGCTCGGTTATTGGCGATACAGAAACATTTCGGCTATACAGAAAACGTACGCCTGTCGGATTCGAACCTGCTAGTCAGTGTTCTATCCCAAACCACAATTCCCATGAGTCTATCCTTTGCGCGTCAAACAGACGCAGCGGCTAATGAGCTCTCGCGTACGTACACCATCCTGGTGGAAGATCAAGGACACACAGGTGGTTAGCAGGAACCGGGCATCGGTGTCCGGTCGAAGGTTCAGCAAGCTTTATGTCACGAACTATAGATGACATATTCATGTGATGGGGCTTTTGAACCCGCTAGACAGAATTGATAATAAATATATAAATATCTGACTTTGATGTGACTTTCCCAGATACACCCTGCTGCCTTGCCCCACTGGAGGAATCTGAACCCCAAAAAAGAGATTACGGCCTGATTTAATTATTTGTGGCTGGGGTCATTACTGTTGCAATGGCAGAGTACTTTACTAGGGTGCTCCGCCCGCCGTATTTAGAAATGCCTGCTGCCCCTGCAGACATCACTAGCATTTACAGGAACCACCTTCATGGAGGTTTCTATAAATGCATTGTAAGTTTGATGAAGCAGTACATCAAACTTGCAAAAAGGCTGGATTTTCTTTATGAAAATAAAAGATCAATGATCCACTCACCACATGGTGTGAGGGTCATTTAAAGGTTTTCACTGCCCCTTACCGCCATGTTTGTCATGGTGGTGATGTGTAGTGAAAACTGGTACAAAAGGGGGTGGTGATGGACGGAGCATCTGAATCAATCAAACACTCACACCCAGTCAAAAGATCTGGGTTTGATCCATCACTGTTCTTTAGCCCACTCTGCCACTGTAGTGAAAACTGTCCATGTGTCTGCCCACTCTAAATACGGCAGGTAAATAGGTGGCAAAACCTCCACAGCCCTTACTCTGGTCGAAGGTGTGTGTAGGTGGCAGGGACGGAGTAGTGTCCATCGTCTATACACTAAAGGTCTGCCCAAATTTAAATGAGGCGGGGGACCTTCAGGTTGGCGGAAAGGGTACTCGTACACCACTAACATTTAAATCATCCCGTAAGTCCAAATTAGAAATCTTGACTGGGCAAAACCACCGTAAGTAGCCGGCTGAAGATAGGACTTACTTGGCCTCAAAGTTTGACGTTTTCTTGCTTGGAGCTTTTCCCACTGGCTTCAGTGGTGCCTCATCCAATGGGAAGAGGCTCATGCCCCTCCCACTGGAGGGTGACATAATAGGGGTGTATCCACCCCAAGGAAGGGACCTATTGGTCCCGACCTGCACACCCCTCTAACACCTCTAAATCTAGTATTTAGGGGCAGCCCTGAACCTTGCTTCCTCCGATTTGAGGAAGGAAGAAGAAGGACCGAAGAGTCATGCTGACCCAGGAAGGAGAAGAGGATACCAACTGCCTCAGCCCCAGCTCTACAGGCCTGTCTTGTCTACGACCGGTCTACAGCAAGAACCCCGGCTAGTCCAGCAGCCCGCTACCCCAAGAGCCCTGAAGACCTATAGCAAAGTATACAAAGTCACACTTACCTTGTATGTAGAGATCTTAAGTTGTGGTATCGAAGCATACCACCCCCTGTACTCAAAGTAATCCTGAAGTAACTAAAACATAATCTGAAAGTACCTACATGTTATACACTGCTTTTAAAAGAGATACAAACCTGTAACAACTGCAATTTCTATTACAACTGCATTTTCTTGCTAAGTTTTGCATTTGAAAGTATATTTTACTCACATGTGCCAAGTCCAACTTGGTTGTAAAATAAAACATAAGTATATATTTTTTAATACTTCGCTAATAGGTCTGGATTCTGTCTCTGACTGTGTGTATCAGTCATTGATTGAGTGAATACAATAAATGCTTAACACACCCTCTGGATAAGCCTAACTGCTCCACCACACTTAAATAGAAAGAGCAGTTAGTACTTACCTAATTTAGCCTCTGAAATACCTCTGGGGACTCCCTGGAGTCTGAGTACACTCTACCTTACTTTGGTATAGTATATACAGAGCCAGCTCCCAACAGCGCCTTTCTACAATGAGCGAGGTTTACTTACGGTTGAAGCCTGCCTCCCCCACCCCCCCCCCCCCCATTCTTTGTGTGGGAACAATTGTGTTTGCTTTGCCTCCTTCCCTCTTTGCCTCCTTCCTTTGGCAAGGTTAGAGGTGGTATTGACGCACTTTAGGAGCACAGAATACGAGTCTTGGACTTATCAGCTCTCTGATTGCGCGCAGCACGTCACCCACCTTACATTATCAGCACACCTTGTATCACAGAGATCCCTGGAACAAAAGAGACTTTGAACATAATGTCCTTTCTACTGGGTGAACAACTTTCACTTCGGTCCAACCGGATGGCGACTGAACTCCAATTTATTACCGTAATCTGAGATTTTTTTATATAATACTTTATGGAATTTGACTCGCATCGATTTCGTGTTCATGGTTTCACCGTAAGGGCTGTCCATGTCAACAAGTCTGTCCTATGTGACATCTAGCGATTGTTAGTTTTGTTGAAAAACTGATATAAGAGAACAATCTTGTGTTATATATTAATTTAGATGTGCTTTGTGTGAGAATTGCAGAAAGTATAAATGGGTACAAGATTAAAATAGAAGCGGTCAAAAAAAACTGTGAGGCTTTTAAAGGCAAATAAAAAGGAAATGAGGTTGTATTTATTTAATTAGGTTTTAGCTATGCATTTCTATAGTTTAATAGAGCGCCTTGTAAATGTACAGCAATGTAAAGTTACAAAGGTAATGGTGGGAGAGGGTGGGTGTCAGTAGAAATGTCTTAGCTATTTTTTTAATCTTTCTAACGCAGGTTTGAAGTGCTTGTAAGTGCTGACGTTGATAGATCTGTAGTTTAATTTGTTTAGTATGAATGCCTTGCGGCAGAGTGATTGATCATTGATACGTTGTTAGTTTTGTGGTGTTGTGAAGTAATCAATTAATCAGTAAACTTGTAAAGCGCACTACCTACCCACGAGGGTCTCAAGGCGCTGAGGGGAGGGGGTGCTGCTACTGCTCGAAGAGCCAGGCCTTGAGGAGCCTTCTGAAGGTGAGCAGGTCTTGGGTCAGCCGCAGATGGGTGGGGAGGGTGTTCCAGGTCTTAGCGGCGAGGAAGGAGAAGGATCTGCTGCCGGAGGTTGTTCGTTGGATGTGCGGGATGGCGACAAGGGCGAGGCTGGCAGAGCGGAGCTGGCAGGCAGGGTGGAAGTTGAGTCTGCTGTTTAGGTAGGCTGGTCTGGTGTTGTGGAATGCTTTGTGTGCGTGGGTGAAGAGCTTGAAGGTGATCCTATTGTTGACGGGGAGCCAGTGCAGGTCTTTTAGGTGGGAGGTGATGTGGCTGCGCCGAGGGATGTTGAGGATCAGGCGAGCGGAGGCGTTTTGGATGCGTTGCAGTCGTCGCAGGTGTTTGGTCGGGATTCCTGCATAGAGTGCGTTGCCGTAGTCCAGCCTGCTGCTGACGAGGGCTGGGGTCACCGTTCTTCTGGTTTCGGTCAGGATCCACTTGTGGATCCTGCAAAGCATGCATAGGGTGGTGTAGCAGGAGGAGGAGACGGCGTTGACCTGCTTCGAAAAATGGAGAGGGAGGAGTCGAGGATTAATCCTAGGTTGCGTGCGTGATGCGTGGGTTGTGGTGCTGTTCCCAGTGTGGTAGGCCACCAGGAGTCGTCCCAGGCAGAGGAGGTGGGGCCAGGGATGAGGACTTCTGTTTTGTCTGAGTTCAGTTTCAGGCGGCTGCTCCTCATCCACTCGGCGACGGCATTCATTCCCTCGTGGAGGTTGGTTTAGGCAGTGTGCGGGTCCTTGGTGAGTGAGAGAATGAGCCGGGTGTTGTCTGCGTAGGAGATGATGTTCAGGTCGTGTTGGCGGGCCACTTGTGCGAGGGGGGCTATGTATACCTTGAACAGGGTCGGGCTGAGGGATGAGCCCTGGGGTACGTTGCAGATGATGTCGGTGGCTTCGGATCGGAAGGGTGGGAGGCGGAATCACTGGGTTATGCCGAAGAGAAAAGACGTGGTCCAGTCCAGGGCCTTCTCCTGGATTCTGGCTTCTTGGAGGCGTGTCCTTAGTGTGTGATAATTAAACAACAGGGGGTGGTGATGGACAGAGTTTCTGAATTAAGCAGAATACTCTCACCCAGTGGGCTGTCTTAGTGTAATGAGAGCAGTTAATTATGTCTAGAATACAGTCACTGCAAAAGGCTACTTTAGATGTAATCGGAAAAGAGTTTGATGACTTTGCCAGGGCTATTAAATTCAACATTTTCGTTGGATGTTCACTGCAGAGGTAGGTTAGAAGTGGTAGGTGTGGAAAATATGATAGTAGAGTAGGTTGGGCATGGAATTAAGGGTAGATTAGCTAGTTGTGTTAGGCAAAGCAGGTTAGGTGTGGTATGTTTAGTAGCTATGATAGGGTAGTTATGGTGGTTTGGGTGTGGTACGTTAGGTAAGGTAGATTACGTATTATTGGTGGATGTGATCGTTTAGTATAGTAGGTATGTATTAGAGGCTAGCACTGATAGCTACGTATGGTAGGTTAGCTAGTTGTACTGGGTACGACAGAGTTTGGTAGATGCAGTCCCGCACAGCCGGATCCGGTTTCAGTAGCTGCAGCCCAAGGCGGGGTGACCAGTATTCGGTAGAAGCGCTCCCACGAGGGCAAATAAGATTTCAGTAGATGTAGGCTAGCACGAGTCGAACTCCATTCGGTGAATGCCGCCCCACAAGGGGTGAATAGGTTCCAGTAGATGCAACCCTACACAGGATGTTCAGACAACATACAATGACAGCCCAAACCTGGCCTCAGCAATCGGCCAAGGTTTCCAGATCACTTTACAGTCTTCTACTTCTTCTGGGAACCCCAGAGCCACCTGGGATTTCTTGAACCTCACTCCTAGAAAGTCTCTACTCCTGCAGAGTAAGCTGGATCATCAGGCAGGCAGGCTTCTAGGCGCTTCTTGATGGGTATACAGCTTCTCCAGCAACTTCTCCAGAACAAGAATCTACCAAGCTATTTTCCTGGTACTTCCTAGACTCTAACAAATCTGTTTCTAAACATATCTTGTTTTTCTCCGAACTCTTCATTATGCCTTGATTCACTCACAATGTTCCCTCTAATATTTTTCCTCTGTGTATGGCAATGAGACATATGTGTGCACCCTTTCCTAGGCTTTGAGCACAGCAAAGGCCAACAAGTGAGCTGTCACATGAGCAGTCAACATGAGCAAGCCGCCACTGAGTATGTGGATGAGGGCATTTAATCTAGGATTTTGTTCAAACTGTGATCTTGGAGTGGGGTTAGGAATATCCTTTCCGACCTCTAGCTGTAAAAGGGGTCTAGCTATACGATTTGTAATCTTATTTGGGGTGAATGAACAGGCCCTGGAGCTTAGCGTTAGGTTAATGCTTACCTGCACCGCATTCAGCGCATGTCTGCAAAGATACGTTGAAGGTTTGGGATTGTCGTTGTCAAACAAGCTTTATTTGGTTCAAAAATATATAAGAAAGAAAGACATACAGTGCCATATACCTAATTAAAAACAACATTCATACAATAAACCATGTCAAATTGTTTCCTTAAAACATAAAATTTGAGATTTAGACTTCCTAAGTGCATGTGCAAAGTCCACAGTACAATCATACAACAGCCCTCAAGTATTGGGGGCAAAACTGAATACTGCAAATGTTGCAAATATTTTAAAAAGTAACATGCTAACAATATCACAATTTAAACCAATGATACCATTACTTCCCCACCAATTTCCTCAATCTGACAGCAGCACAAATGAAGTTATAGACAACAGAGCAAGCATGTTCGGATTGCAGTAGCAGTAGCAGTAGCTGGAACAAAGCAGGCCTGCATCTTCTGATGGTCAAGGTCCTCAATAGTGGGAGTAAAAATTGTTTTCCTGGGTACAGTATATAATTTACACAAAAGAAAGAGGTGAAGCGTGGACTGAGCAGAACTTGAGTCACACAAGGACAGGGCGTTAATATCGGTGAATGAGATGTCAATGTATGCCATAATGTGTGTACAAATAATGTCAATACCGGTAAATATGACGTCAAGGTACACTATAATATATGTACACATAACAATGGTCAATACTGGTTAATAAAATGTCGATGCCTGCCATGACAAATCCATATCCATATCCATACTAATATAATAAAGAGAGAGCCGAACCCTAAAAATACCCCTGTACCCCAAAACCCAAACCTAGCCCTGAACCCTAAAAATACCCCTATACCCCAAAACCCAAACCTAGCCCTGAACCCTTAAAATACCCCTGTACCCCAAACCCAAACCTACCACTGAACCCTAAATATACCCCTATACCCCCAAACCCAAACCTAGCCCTGAACCCTTAAAATACCCCTGTGCCCCAAAATCCAAACCTGCCCCTGAACCCTAAAAATACTCCTGTACCCCAAAACCCAAACCGAGCCCTGAACCCTAAAAATAACCCTGTACCCCATAACCCAAACCTAGTCCTGAACCCTTAAAATACCCCTGTACCCCAAAACCGAAACCTTCCCCATAACTTTAAAAATACCCCTATACCCCAAAACCCAAACCTAGCCCTGAACCCTAAAAATACCTGTGTACCCCAAAACCCATACCTAGCCCTAAACCCTAAAACTACCCCTGTACCCTATAACCCAAAACTATATCTGAACCCTTAAAATGCCCAAACACCCCAAAACATATACCTCAGTACCCCAAAACATATACCCCTATACCCATACTTACCTTATCCAAACATTAAAAAAAAACATGCTTTTACCATTCATGCATTTACAACGAATTTCGTTGTAAATGTATGCGTGGTAAAAGCATATAAAATGTAATGCCATGCGTTATAATGGCATTGCGGAGTCATGGTACTGTCGTAATGAAAGTATGCGGAGTGATGGTATGCGGAAAGAAAGTTGCGGAATAATGGGTGTTTACCCTCTCCCGGTAAGTACATTGGTGGCACGGCGGCCCACATCTCCAGCAACATACTCATATTTTTTCACCACCCATTTGAAAAATGCACAGGTCTCTCTCATTGATGGCCAGCACCGACATACACTTTTAGACACACCTCCCGCCACAAGTTCTAGAATTGCGAACTTTAGAGCTGGGGAGCTACGTTCGAATCTCGGCATCAGCTCAACATCCTGTGATTCCAGGCAAATCGCTTTGTCTCCCTCGTGCCTACCACAGATGAATGTGTCCTTCTGTAATGTAAATTGTGCTCATGCCATGTTGTCGAGTTCGCACTATATAATATTGCAAGGAAAAATAAAGTAGGGAAACTCGAGTTCACACACTACTGCACACGCACTCTTAAGTGCATCAGCAGTGCACTGTGAATCGGAGCGTTTCACAGGCCTGTCACAGATAAGAAATGCTATCTAAACGAAATCCTACAAAACAATATACCACTGGCCGGCAGCAATTCATACCCGGACAACGTTGGGACGGGCTGCTAGTGTATACATAAAAATGAGAATGCAGATAAATGTGATATCAATGACCACTATATTGTCCTTACACGTAATAACAAAGTCTTATCATTGCTGGCGAAACCACCTGAGATGACCTCCCCATCAATAATAGGAGTTTGTTATTACGTGTCCAGACAACATAGTGGTCATTGATATCACGTTTATCTACATTCTCATTTTTATGTATACATTTGTCATGGCAGGCATCGACATTTTATTAACCGGTATTGACCATTGTTATGTGTACATATATTATAGTGTACCTTGACATCATATTTACTGGTACTGACCTCGAGTCAGAGATACAGTGATAACATAACATAACCCAAGATTACCGATTGATAAGTCACAGGTGGGTTTATACTTAGCCCGAAGGCAAACGTGTGAACAGGGAAAACCCAGATTGATCCCATAGATAGGCAGCTACACCACAAAAGGTCAGAGGAGATTGACCCCCAAAAATCACGTTTGGCCAAAGAGGCGCCCGTTTCCAAAATACCACAAAGTCAGATGCCACATGTAGTTATCCAATCAAAACACAGCATACACACTACACGCAGTGATCATGCGCTCCCCACGCCGGACACCTGGACACATACACACTGGCACGCATTGAGTCTCCACAAAATAGAGAGCCACCTTCATCCCTTATGAGATGGTTGAGTTTATGGTTCAATACTAGGCCCGTATTTACATGCTCTAAAATAATGTGTGTATTGTACTTCAGGAACTGTATATAATGTTGGCTAAGACACAACTCTTTTGCTGCTCTCCCTGCCGCTGTGTTGAATGAAACCAACTTGTTCCTGTTTTGCCAAACGCCTCTTGTCTTTTCATGTTTTCAAGGTAAATTCATATTTGAGCAACAAAGGTATAAGGTCAGATTCATGAAGTAGTTTACTAGGGTACAAACCAAGAAATGCACTATGTTGAATCTGAACTGTATCAGAAAAAATCTCTGGGAGTTCTGAAAAGAGAAGTGTAAATGGTGTTCCTTTTTGGGCCGAAGTCGCTAATGGGATATAAGCAGACACTCTATTTTCCCACCTCTCTGCCTTCCCTTCGCTGCCAGCAGGCAGTCACAAAATCAATCTGTAGTTGCTTTTTAGAAATGGGTGTGGCGCCTTGTGTGCTATTGTATTATTCAGATCTCCCTAGCAGGGCGAGTTGATCGTTCACATATCTTCATTGGCTGGAATGGGCGCAGTGTCGCAATAGACCCACACCCTGGCTCCATAAGTCGTGTCAGAGCAGCAGCGAGCAGCATAGATCTGTATTATGACATCCATCGGCTTACAACCTAGCCTCCCAGCAAACCGGAAAAGGGCCTCCGTTCTTTGGTTAAACTGGGCGTTCCTGACTTTAATTACGTGAGTACCTTTGTGGCCTAAATGGATGCCCGCCTGAAGACCCATTTCACTCATATGGGAAGCAAATCCAGTTAACACCGGTAGGCACACCTCGGCTCTCGACATCAGGACACAGTCATCTGCATATAACAAAGCAGGGAGTTTCCTGGATCCAACCGTGGGTGTGTCCGTCACACCCATATCCAAGAAGGTCTCCAGATCATTAATATATAAAGAAAAAAGGAAGAGGGCCTACACACGCCCTTGCCGTACTCTTCGCTTCATGTTGATAGAGTTGGTGCATTCCCCATGGGCTCCATACTTAATGCGACCCGACACTGCCTCATACATTTGTGCCAAGAAACGAACCAAAGCAACCTGCGCTCCCATACCAAGCATTTTGCAACCAGGTTTGCCTCGATCTACCCAGTCAAAGGCAGAGGTGAGATCCATGAAGGCTAGAAACAGACAGCTCTTCTTCGCCTGTGTGGAGAAGTGTGGCTCACCGGTTAGAGGAGGCAGACCCAGAAGCAGAGATCGGCCCAGGACCAGGGTTCAATTCCCGACGCGGCAGGGTTTGGAACCCAAATGTCCACGGACCTGATAATTCTCGCTTCGGTGCCTACTTGAATCAGGGGTTCACGCTCTGCAACTCTGGGCAATAGCTTGCTCAATCTCCACTACGGCCCCCGCGGCGGGATGCCTGGCTTTCACCTTGGGGGTGCCCAGCTGGGCTATCCCACAGGGAAAAATCAGGACGGGTTCCCAAAGCAAGCGCCGAGATACCCTTTGTGGTGATACGTGCGCTATATAAGAAACTACATTACCATTATTATTTATATTTACTAGTGCTCAGGTTTAGATTTAAACATTGCTCAGTGGTACCGAGACCCTGCCTGAATCCGTACTGGATTGGGAATAAACTACGTTTGTCTGCTGCCCAGGCCTTCAAATGTACCCAAAAAATCCTTCCCAAGACAGTGCTGGAATAAGAGCAATGACAGCGAGGATCTGCTCTATCGCACTTTTTAAAAATAGGAACAATGGCGGAGTTTGACCATGATTTAAGTGGGCTAACGAAAACAGCACTCTTTAGACAATCGTGATAGGTGGGGCCCAAAGACCGATGTTATAATCGAAACGGACAATCGGCACTCCATCAGGACCAGGGGCCTTACTCGTCACACTCTGGGTGATTGCGGATCAGACCTCTTCTATGGTAAAAGGTTGCGTTCCCATGAAAGAGCCTTGGGAGGCCACCATGACAATATCCCGACAGCTGTCGTGATCTCCTTGGTTATCATATAGCCTGGAAAAATACTCCATCCATTTGTTAGACAGTATGACGATGTCAAATGGAACGTTAGGACTATCTCCAAAGTATGGAGCATTGACAGTTTTCCAGAACGAACGCAAGTCAATCTTTTTGCTGGCTTGGTTCAGGTTCTCCCAGGCTTCTATTATCGGTTTCCTTTTCAGGATCGCTTGCATGCAAGTTCATCTACAGGATCTTATCGCCTTTCTCTCTCTGAGTGCTTGCTTCAGGGCAGAATTAAGGTATTTATGGGCTTCAGAGCAAGCATTGTCAAACCATGTTTTGGGCCTGTCATGACTAACCTTTTTGTCTAGCTCAAAGACCCTTTGATGGTTTGGCAAATTTCTTTAAATGCTCCCACAATTCCCTTTAGGATCCAGTTTATCGTCAAAACAAACCAATAACTGTGTCCCATTTGTAACGACAAGGTCATATGGCAGACACCCTGAGTCCACAGTGGCCCACTTTTGAAGAAACCCTCTTTTGTTTTTAAACAACTGGGGCGGTGATAAGTTCATAGTGTTGCGTTACCATGCCCAAGTCTAGAAGAATCGCCAGAGGGTAGGGATCCCTCTAACCATTGTCTTGCATTTGAAAGTCAATGGCCGTATGCCTATAATGATGGGGAAGAGCGATAAAGTAAATAAGGCTGCGCTGACCTCTCCCAGTATAGGTCACAAGGCCGTGTGGGGGAGTAGGAATAAGGCCAATTGTAAGGACAAGTGAGTACTTTGTCTGAATTGAATTAAAAATATCCCACACTGGTTATGTTCAAAATGCGAATATTCATCGATTTCGTGACTTTGTACCTCACAAACGAGATTAGTAAAATGTGTGCACAAAACTACAATCAAAATTCCTCCACCCCCAAAATCACAATGTAATCCTTGTCTGGTCACTGAAGACCTTTCTGAGAGATTGGTCAAGGCAGAGTGCAATCTCTGTATTACTGACAACAAATTTATTGTGATAAAAGTTGACCACAGTAAGCATTTCCTTGGTCTTATGCTGCAAAGTAATGATTTGAAAATGTGGTGAATCAACGTGTGTTGTATGGAGTTTACAATCTAAGATTGTAGAAATGAGTGTGAGTGTGATACCGCCACTAGAAGAATCAGCTGGAGGGTGAATAGACTGTTATGAGAGACAAGGGAACCCGAAGGTAATACACTAGGGACTTTGGGCGTTAACTTTTTACAAAAAACAGTGGACCCTAGTAGTTTGAGGGATCAAGGTAAGAATAGACATAAACTGAATAGTAATTATGTCCTTTGTCCAGCCGGACAGGAATTTATTTGAATGATGCACACAATTGAAAGTAAATCTTAAAGTAATTTCAAGAGGGCACAACCCGTGACCTACAGTGAACAAGACCAAACAACAAATTCAGGCAAGAGCGAACAAAGCGGTCTGTATACTTATAATCAGTGAACAGACTTGACTATGTTTTGAGGCATCATTGTACAAAGCATTCATAAGCATTTTAAGTACATATGATACTATTGTGTTGACGACGTTTCATGCCGAAAACTTAGATACATGGCATCATCTTCAGGACAAGTATATAAATCATGTTTGTCTTGGAATTATTTAACAGTTGCCTTTCATACAAGGCTGATCGTTAAAACGGGGAAAGGTAGCTCCGGTCAGGAGGACACGTTAGATTGAACCCATAGGTAGCGCGTTTGTTTTGGGAGGTCCCGCGTGATGTCAAAGAGACCGTCAAAGTCACGACTCAAGTTGTGCTGCTTGCAAGATCGCAGGACGTGGCATCTCTGGCGGGGATCGCTGTTGTACAGTACTCTAAGAGCCGGCTATATGGCAGGGTCAATAGACATCCATCCATTGATGTGAACCATATCTCTTGAAGACAAATCACGATACAGTCTTTGATGACGTCAGTCCAATCGGTAATGACCACTTTAGACCGTAGACTAGAGACATTCCAAAACAAGCAATTCAAATTAAGATTAGGGTCGCCCAAAGGATGTCATGACCAATAGATGTACCAAGGCAAACACCCACAAGTGTTAATTCATGGGATCTTACATTGTTAGCCACCAGCTCTAGCTACCAAGCGTGTCAACTCCAAGTTCCACCCACTGTGGATTGCACCACCAAAATTCAAATAATGTCAATATCAATAAAGAATGTCCAGAAATGTTATATCTTTCTTTTGTTTCTTCTTTATTCAATTTTCTTTTAAGCAGCCAACGCGTTTCGTTCAACAGAACTTCATCAGGGCGTGCTGGCTGTGTCCAATGTGCACAGGCATAAGATCGCGATTTTTCTATTAATTACATCCAGGTCAGTAACAAAGGCTAATGTGCCGAGCGGAAAGTGGCGTCCTCTCCAGCGGAAAGAGTGTCCGTGCAAAAGTTTCTATAACATTTCTGGACATTCTTTATTGATATTGACATTATTTGAATTTTGGTGGTGCAATCCACAGTGGGTGGAATTTTTCATTTGTCTTGGACAAAATAATTGCCTCTTGAGAGCAACAGGGCAGTGGTAATGCACACCATATGAGCTAACAGCTCTGCATAAAACAGATAACGGAGACGGGCAGGCTCAAGGCCTACAGTGAGGTGCAGTACACTCAAAGTCCTTTTTGAGTGTTGTGTTGAGTTGCTCTGGAATAGGGTCAGTGTCAACTCCAAGTCTTTGCCAGCTGAAGGTACTGCCGGCTTAGAGGTCTCCAGTCAGTCATTATCCGCTAGGCCAGGGAGCAGGCAAAACGTGGGCATATGGGCCAGGAGCAGGATTATCCGACAAAGGTCCTAGTCTGGTGTTACATTGAAAAAAAGTACTTTGTGACTTTGGAACTGCGATGGAGGGTGGATGGTGAAAGAAGCCCACTAGTGGAAATGCGCGGTCTTGTCTTGATCAATTGTTTGTCGATTTAAACGGTGAAGAAGAGCGCCCACCAGCCGTGGGCTTCTGAAATTCACCACCAGGCAGCCTTCTATGACAGTGTTCAGGGCATTGGCCTAACCATCCAGCTTTGTTTTTAGACCCCTCCAGTTTTCAGATGAGTCCTTATCCGGGGAGGGACACCAGTAAGAACTTTCACATAAGGGAGGGGCGTCAGGAACCCCCACTTTAGCAGCTTCAGCGATGGTTGGGGTCTTTATGGGCCTCCTCTCTGCAACTCAACAGAGAGAAGCTGGTAAATACTGCTATCAAAAAAATAAAATATCAATAGAAGAGTAAGCAGGAGGAAGGAAGAACGGAAGAACGGAAGATGGCCAAACAGAAGAGGGAAAGATGGAAGGAATATTGAATGAAAGGAAAGGTGAAAGGAGGCATGGATGAGTGGGTGAAAGAATGAATGAATAGATAGGTGGATAGACAGGCGAAAGGATGGCAGAGTAAAGGGATAGACAGATGAGTGAGTGAATGGATATGTGGATGGTCAGGAGAAAGGGTGGCAGTCTAGGTGGATGGGCAGGTGTAAGGATGACAGAGTAAATAGATGTATGGATGTATGGGTGGATAAAAAGACAAGTGAATGGATGGACAAATTGATCAGTCAGGTGGAAGATTGGATGACAGAGTGGGTGGAGAGTGAACGGGTGGCAGAGTGGATTGATGGAAGGAAAAGGGAAAGAATTAATGGATAACAGAATGTAAAGGTGAAGTAGTGGATATCAACGGGTGAATGGAGGGTTGAAAGGATGAATTGATATATTGTTGGATGGAAGAGAGAAGGAAGCGCTTCTAGGGAGGGCTGCGCTCACTTGCTTTGCTTCCTTGCGCCACTGAGATTTAGTTCAAAGTGGGGGTATTTTAATTTTCTGGCTACTCTCTTGATGTAAGGTGTGCACTCAGATGGAAATTGGAGGCGGACCAAGTACCCACTGCTAACAGAACCATATCTAAGATTATCCGCTAGCTGGTGGAGATCCGGCGTGGTGTACGCCTGGTTTCTGTCACTGTTTCGCTCAGTGATTATACATCTTGGGAAGCTGTGCATGGGCAAAATAGAATTATTAGGAGTCAAACACTGGTTCACCGCTGGAGCCGGACACAGGAGAAGCTTCTACCCGCAATTTAAGCTCTGAGAGGTGTGACGCTGGTTCTCTAACAGAACTTTTACTTTGTCCTTAACATCCTTTAGTTTGAAAATTACGTCTTGGTGGAAATCTTTCAATACTGACTCTAGTTTGTCAAAAAAGGTTTACAAATATGAAGTAGTTCAGACCTAGGATGCAGTGATGCCAGGTCAGCAGAATCAATGGACCGGGCGTCTGGTTCTGCCTTTGGCTGAAGGGTCTTCTATGCACACTCTTGTGTTCTTACATCACCCCATTTTTGCTTGGGAGGTGGGGATTTATGCCCACTTGAGTGGGGGCACTGGAAATTGTATCCGAATTCTTTTCTCTTGTACATCATCTACTCCTACGACAGGACACCGCCTCTTGCCTCCTCTTACCCCAACCTCTCTGGAGTGTCTGACAATAAGTCCATTATGTCTGAACTAGTCTGTAGATTCTAAATTTGTCATTTAAATTAGTCAACACTAAATGAAGCTGATTAGCATTGTAATACTCTTTTGCCTAGCTTTATACCTTTATTTCTTGTCTTGTGGTTGTACTGTTATTTGTTTAGAAACTCAATAATCATTGCTCGAACATAAAACCGTCCTCTCTTTCACTGATGCACCATAACCTGTCAGAATATATTTCATGGGGAATGAGTAGGCATTCGATCTTGTCAGTATTGCTCCCTGCTGCCTCCTTCCTGGTCACTGGCGTAGCTAGAGCTTTTGATGCCCGGGGCTATCCCTCAGATTGCCGCCCATGGCAAGTAGCAGGGGAGGGTGCTGGAGAAAAAGGTCGGCGAGCACTTGAAAGAGGTCCAAGGGACACGTGGCCTCGATCATGCAAGTTACTTGCACATACATGACACAGTCCAAGGCTACACAGTTGAATACACCGGCATTACAAGGGAAACCACATAGATTGCATGATCTATCTGGGGACTCAGAAAAACAGCATGAGACAACCATCAGAGAGTGTGAACGATTATCTGGTCTCCCCCTCACACAATGCAAACATGCACATACATTACACTATTTGGGTATCTACAGCTGACATTAAGTGACCAAACATGGTCCCCCCATTAAAGCAGTGTGGACGTGCACAAAGGCGATGTGCTCTGGGGACCCAATACCACCACCACCAATACCACTGCCATCAATACCACCATCACCAATACCACCACCATCAATACCACCACCATCAATACCACCACCACCAATACCACCACCTCCACTAATACCACCACCATCAATACCACTGCCATCAATACCACCGCCATCAATACCACCGCCATCAATACCACCACCATCAATACCACCACCTCCACTAATACCACCACCATCAATACCACCACCACCAATACCACCACCACCATTACCACCACCATCAATACCACCACCAACACCACCACCATCAATACCACCACTTCCACTGATACCACCACCATCAATACCACCACCTCCACTAATACCACCTCCACTAACACCACCACCATTAATACCACCACCATCAATACCACCACCAATATCACCCCCCACCAATACCATCACCACCAATACCACCACCACCACCAATATCACCCCCACCAATACCACCCCCCACCAATACCACCAGTGGTGGTGGTATTGGTGGTTAGCATCATCTTTCAAAAGGACACTTAAGACAATCTTATAGAAGGGGGCCTTAACTGAACACTATGCACAGAGTCCCAAGTCTCCCTAACAGTTGGTTCTGGACCCTTATACACGTGCGGTAGTCTGCGTGCAATCAAGGAATGACTTGCACCTGCTGCCCAAGAGAATACCTCTTGTAGGACATAAGCCCACCTAACACCCTTATACTCAATTTACATCCAGGGCACAATGCCCGTTAGTAAGTGGTTCTAAGATTAAATGCTAGTAAATTTTAATACTGATTAATATTTTATCAAACAGATGCAGCTCACGAGTCCCAGGTCTCATATATAAAAGAGTCTTTCCAAAAGACACTATTCAATACATTTCTTCAGGTTTTCTTTAACATATGAGAAGTACATAAACAACTGTGTTTTCTGCAAAGTACAAGGACTGCAACAGCTAGACTTCAGTTCTACCCGCATCCTTCACGTAGGGACACCGTCCCTTTTCTATGTTAATTTTCTCTCTGGATGCACACTCACCTCTCCCCTACACCTCTCTCACTGTACCCTTTATTTTTCATGCTTACATGCCTGCGCATGCAGGGAACATTACACTGGCAGCCGGTTCCCTTACCTGGGGCAGCCCTGGGTGGCAGCTAGATTGCCTCCCCGGGGGTGGCAGACAGGCCCTGCAGCCTGAAGTCCCGCTAATCCCAGCTGCAGAAGTTACATTTAACTTGGACAAAGTTGTGGAAACTGCACCCATCTCCTCACAAGGGACTTTTTCCAACTTTTGCACAACTTCAGCAATCTCCTGATGCCCAGGGTTTTTAAACATTCGTGCGGCGCCTTCAGCTGTGGTTACTAGGGCTGTGTGGAGATGGCTTACTCTTTTGGAAAAAGGACGGGGCCCCTGAATTTAGGATATACAGCCCTAACGGGGAAATAACTTCTGTGGGAAAAACACCAGGCACAGTGTATTTGACCTTAAACTGACATGTTTACTCTAGACTATACAAAAAATACACATGATCTAAATACAAATTGCTAATACACAATACTTATAAATATAAATGGTTCATTGTTTTATCATTGATATTCTTATTTTTTTATCATAGACAAATATTGTTTTATAAATTATGTATACAGAATGATGAATGAATTATACAAACTCTATAATTTCCTAAGAACCACATCTAATCTCTTGCTTAGACAGTAAATGCATTTCGATTTTAAATTCATTTGCATGCACATTATTCTTTTCCTTTTTCCCTTTTTTTCAATTTACTCTACTTACTCTGATGGCAGCCGACTAACTCCGGGTTGACCTCGGGGGATGGGATCCCTAGTCAAAAAGGAAGATCATCCTGGAGTGATTCTGTTGTCAATCCATGACTTCAGCCAGCTATTCCTGGGGACGTCATCCCAAGCCATCCTGAAGTCTGCCCATAGGGCCGATAATTTAAATGGGATGACTCTTACTGTAATCACAAAAACTACGCAAGTATGGTGTTTTGATGACTTCCACTGGCAGGGAGTGATTACCTTTTACAACTCCACGAATACTAATTGACAACATCAGGATGAGTGAGAATGACTCCAGGATGGGCTCTAGACAATTTAAGGATGACTGATGATTATTCCTGGATGATTCTATAACCGCTTCAGGATGGAAGTCGATTACTCTGGGATGATCCCATAGCATTTTCAGGATGAGTGTGGATTATTCCTGGATGATCCTATGACCGCTTCAGGATGGCTATTGATTACTTTTGAATGGCCCTATTACATTTTCAGTATGAGTGTAGATTACTCTAGGATGATTTAATCACAACTTAAAAATGAACATGGATTACTCAGGATTATTTAAGGACAACTAAAGAATGTGTGGTTACTAAATGATGACTCCATAAGGAGGATTTAATTAATATAGTATGCCTGTGGATCACTAATAAATCATTACGGTTTGGATTACACCTTGACAATTCCATGTTAGGAGCACGTTGGCACACTGCCAATATTGCTATTGCTTTGCAGGGTGCCACTAGGAGAGTAGGAAAGTGTCATGTCTACCTCTTTCACTAGCATCGCTGCACCATTAGGCCGCTGAGAACTATACCCACACATTGGCACTATAATGCAATGTTGTCTGCGAGAGTCTAGTTTAGGTTTTGTAATGGAAGGGTACCCTTCCATTACCCCAAAAAATACTATGTCTACACAAAAGTGAAACTTTTCCCATTTCGGATGTGTTGTACCAAATACCAATTTGCTCTTTGCAAATCCCGAAAATAATTTTGAATCAGGTCTGCATTATAAAACTCAAGCAAACCAGACACGAAACGTCTCTAAATCTGGTCCTAATACTCAGATTATTTTTCTCCTGCATTGGAAAGATTACTTTTTAAACTCTACAGCGAGAGGTAGACAAGTTGCTACTTTTGGCTAGGTTTGTGCTGCAGAAATACCACAAGCACCTTTATATAAAAGACGTGGCCTGCAGCAATGTTATACCTTTGCATTCAGATCGGCTTAACATGTGCCACTACTCCCATACTCCTGACTCACTGGGTTTTGCCTTATTTAGAGGTACAGAGCATTATCGGACGCTGTTTGACATGGTGACCATTTGCAAAACACTAAACAAAACAGTGGTAAAGGAGAAAATGATCAAAAGGGATGTTAAAACGTAATTTTATTTATCTAAAGCACATATTTGGCCCCACAGGGGCCAGGATAGCAAACAAGAGAAAACGTCCAGAAAAAAAATAAGATCCAGGGAAGAAAGGCCAGACTACTGCAACAAGAACAAATAGCTCAACGAAAACCAGCAACTTCGTGGTTTGATTCTAGATGCAGAGATTTCCTTAATCCTCAAATTGCAAATTTTTATAGCCAGCTTCCTTCTCATACTTCTGTTGTCCAGTGATGGCCAGCCGTTGGCACTGCACTCAGTCTTCATAAACTCTGGAAAAACAAAATAACTTACATCAGTATCATGCTACCATGATTATTTATGGTTTTTAATACGGCTGGGCTGCCTATCAAAAGTTACAATTCCATTATTTCATACAGTGTGCCAGATGAGATATGGTTAGGGTTACATGGTTCCTAAGTGAAACATTAAGGCCACTTGGTCAAAGTGGCACAGCTTAGAGCAAAGCATTGATGAAGAGGGGGCCAGAAGGTGAAGAAAAAAAAAGTTTCCTTATGAACTATGAGCCCCTGGTCCCTAATGACAGTTCTAGCCCCAAGTAGCAGTGTGTCTTCTCTGGCTCTTTCACCCTTTTGAAATGCTGGGGTACTTTTTATATATACATTTCATGTCAGTAAGGTGGGGAATTTTGTGCATTTCCCGTCCTGAAGAAGGAGTTTCGCACTCCAAAACATGTTCATGTCGACGCACTAACAAGAGGTTAATGTAAATAATTATACACCAGTAACCTCACACGGCACCCCTTTTAACAATACCAGCCCGGGGATTAATTAAAGATTTTTTTTCCCACGAGCCAGGTATTACATTAAGAACCACACACACATCCACACATAGTCCACAGAAAGTGCTCCCACGTAGTCGTCGGTCGTAGCACGCCGCATCCCGTAGAGGGGCGCGAAGACCCCAATGATGAAGCATGACACCAAGGGGCCTGTTGGTGTGTGAGGGGTATTCAAAACAACACAGTGTGCTCCCCACCACAGTAGGGACCACCATCAAGAACCCCCCCCCCCCAAGTGGATTCCACTTTGTTTATTTATAACACTGTTTCTCTCCCTCCCTCCCTCCTTTGTTATTTATATGTACTTGGAAGAAAGACTGTACAAATGTACAAATGTAGATGCATTGAAACAAGCATGTGCCATAGTCCTGTTCACTAGACGCGGGCAAGCTTCCTCTGCAGACAGAAAGTAATCAGTGCCAGATTTCTGTACAAAACCATCATTGAGGCAGCCACGGTGAGTCTGAACTGTAGTTGCAATAATCATATTTGGAAAACAGTTGTCTACGAAACTAGCATAGTGACCAGAAATCAAAATAGGAGCTTACAACCAAGTGTTAGGACCAGGACCAACGGATCTAGTTATTAGGGAGTTGATCCGGTCTAAATAAAAGCTGCGAGCACAGTATATTTTATAAGTGCAGTTTGCTATCACTCATTCATCCAGTTTGAGAACCTCACACCTGGACCTACAGATTTACAAATGAAATCCCAACTCAAGGCTTTGCGCCATATTTGCATGCCATTTGTAGCACAAGCTCGGCACAAACTGTTAAGAAATTACAAGCCACCCCCATTGCTCTTATTGTTCTTTTGCAGACAGCTGTTAAGCAATGATGGAGTCATCGTTCAGTTATGATACAACCTCACATATGCAAACATAACTTAACACAGTGTATAATGAATTTTCACAATCCCAGCTCGACTGAATGTTAATTTGAACATTTATAATATCTTACCAAACAATGCATCAACCTTCTCCTCGTCAAGGACGGCTGTTCCAGCACAAGCCTTCGTTACACCTTTTGCAGATGCAAGTTCTTTAGGAGAAAAAAGTATTTCGCTGATGCCATTGAGAAGAAAACCTACACTGTCCCGCGCTGCCCTGGCTTCCTCCAAGAGTTTGTGCAATTTTCTCTTTGGAACGAGTACATCTCTGAACCGTGAAGGATCGTTTGAGTCCTTTACCAACTGCTGCATATCAGTCTGCAAAATAACACAACTATTAACTATTTGCCATTATGTTAGGTTACATTCTCAAAAATATGCATAGATTGTGAGTTTTTGATTTTGATTTGGCATCTGGTACATGGCTAACAATGTAATATTTGCTATGTTAGCTCCAGGAGTATAAATCAGCCAGACTTAAAAACATTGCAAGCAGAAAGATTTCAAAGTCCTCATGCAGGAAATCTACAAGGTTTGTCCTATATAAACTTTAACTGTGTTAAAAGAGTGGCAATGAAAAGTAGTACCTTTTGTACAGTGAGTGATCGACTGCATATTTTTGACGATGTTATATCTGTTAAATTCCGTGGATTGGTCAAAGCAGACAGCGCATCTTGCAAATACTGTACAGCCAACTCACTATTGCAAGTGCCTTGCAACTGTGCTATAATCAAATAAATACACTTGTTAAAGGCAGCAGATAATAAATACAATATACACTTAACAAGCATACTTTTTGGCAATGCATGTGTTTGGATGGGAAAAAAAGGATTATTAATGGGATTTTTTTGCAGGTTACGTGGAAAGGTAGAATATGAAGCATGCACCTTTTAAGTGTTCGTTTTCGGCTTGTAACCGTACACACTCCTGACAGGAACCAGGGCCAACAGAAAAGCTTTTGTTTTAATTAATTATGGACAAGGAGTTATATACCATTTCCTTAGAGAGAAAGCAAATCATAATTAGGTCATACAAGTGGAAATGCCATTTCCTATGTACCTTTAAAAAAAAATTACAAAATTACCCCAGTGTTGAATGGTGGACTTTCCTCCGTCATCAAATGAAATGATTCTTCATTGTCCTGAGGGATTAAAAAAAAAGAAAAGCAACCATTAGTCCATCATTTATACTGATCATATCAAAACGTTTTCCATTTGTTTACTCACATTTTAATAGGTAGGTATATGTACCCTATTGTTGAGGAAATGAATGCGCCATATTAATTCAATGTTTAAATAAGTATGAAAGCTTTTTGCAGAGATAACTGGTAGAATTTAGGTGGTTTTGGCAACAAAGGGCATCGTACGTTCACAAAGGAAAAAAGGCTGGCATGCAGGCCTAACAATATGCAAATGCGTTTTATTTAGCTCTGCTTACATTATGGTCACAGCTTCCGTTGCTTTCAAATGGGTCATCATGGCAAGGGGTACGGTTCACATCCACAGGCGTTACTGCAGTGGAAAGTCACTGTAGGCCGGGCTGTGTGAATGTGAGCCGTTAGCCACAAAACCATGTGGTGTCAAACTATGTTGTGCAAAGTGTACCATCATTTTAGGATCTTTTTTGCAGGGTCTAGTAGGAGTTACTCCATTGCTCGAAACAGCCAGCTCTTGTGTAGGAAATAGTTTTTTTTGGTTTTAACTGGCCTGGTGGTGAAAGGGAGGCATGTTTTTGTCCTTTATATGTGGCTTTAAGTGGGGACTCCAAAACAAGTTCTTTTTCACGTTCTACTCCGTCATATTTAGTTGTAGATTTTGGATGAAGGACACTAGCCATCCCTGCTAAAAGGGCCAGGTTTTCAAGTTTCTGCAAATTCATCCGCGAACTCGCATCACCAGGCCGAGAAGCTGTGCTTTCGGCATGAGTATGGTTAGCAACTCTTATGTAATCCTGACCACTCTGCTTGGCTTTTTTGTCCTTGCATCTTTTCTCTGCAATTTCTTCCTCTTGGAGCTCACGTAACACCCTCTTAAGTCTTCCAGCGCTTCCCCGATTGCCACAGTCCATCATCAACTGCTTTTCCTCCTGTGCCCTTTGAAGCAACACCTATTTTAGACCCTCTGTTGTGCCAGAATAGCTTGCAATTAAGTCTTCAAAAATATTTTGAATCGTGAGACACTGTTTCTTCACAAAAAAAAAGAAGACATTTTATATATAAACTTCTAAACAGAGATAACACATTGATCACTTGCAATATATCTTCAAGCGGTAGCCACAATATATAAATAAACAGGTATTGATATTAAAGGACATGTATAATCTATCCATAACAGAGAAAGTATTCCTTATTAGACAGTACACATTGTAAGCCGGAACTTGAACCTCCTGAAAAAAGTTGCTTAAGTAAAATAGTTTATCCACAAATGGCTGCCTTATAGTAGTGCCACAAGCTAAAAGTTTCTGCCCTTTTCGTAAGTGGTACATTTGTCATTGGAGAGCAATGCAAGGCATATGTAAGGACATGCATGTTAATTTACACTGACCATTATTGGATTAACATATTCCCAAATGTAGGATTTTACTGAATCATGTTGGTAATTAGTACCATTATCCGGCAGTTGCAATCTTAATATAAAAATGTACTTATTGTGCTTACAAGATGATTGGAAAAGAATCATAGCTATAAAATCTCTCTCTTCGGTGTTTGTCCGACCAGTTTCATCTACATTTTCTACCAGCCATTTACAAATAACTTCTCCGGAATTGTCCAAAAGCAGAAAGTCTCCATCTTTTCTAACACACACAGAGCGATCGCAAGAGAAAAATAGGACGTTGAATGAAACCATGATTATGTCCAGCTAGATATAAAAACCAGGAATTAGCTTGGGGCTGATTTAAGTTTCAGAGGTATAATACAAAGCATATCTAACTGTTTCACAGATTTAATTTGAGAAAAGCCTCACAAAAAGTACGCCGACCTGGTGCAATTTATAACTAATATGCGTAGATTTTGCAATACAAAGAAGTGTTAAGCATTCACTGAAGGCCACTAAGGAAATAGCCTGATTATCCAGTTTTAAAAAATATATATATTTTACAGAGTTTTATATAGCGCGAACTTGACCCGAATCGGATATCAGAACGCTTAACATAGTACCAGTTACATGAGGACACATTCATTTGTTTTGTAGTCTTTTATTTTGTTAGGCATGGGGAGATTAAGCGATTTGCCCAGAATCACAGAATGTTCAGCGTCATTGCAGAGACTCAAATCCAGTTACCCAGATTCGAGGTCGACCGCCCTAGCCATTACGTGGTAAAGGGATTACATTCATATGATATAATGGTAGGCAGCTCCCTATGGAGCAGCAATACTTTGACTTATTGCCATCAAGCAGAATGCAATTAAATTGGCATTGCTTGGTAGCGCAATACAGCTGTACACACCATTAACCATGCCCCATCTCATCCATTCGATCACATGCTTCTAATGGTTGAAAGTGACCACTGTAAACCCCATAGGACTACGGGAAGACTTCTGATGCTGTTTGCCGGGGGAAAAAAGCTAGAGTGGATATTTCTTGGAAGAAAGGGGAATGAAAGGTAGTTGGGGCAAGGGAGCTCACATATATATGCACCATATGCAAACCACATGCACCGCACGGCAACAGGAGCAAAGAGAGATTTGGAGACTGTAGACAGTGTGGGAAATGCCATAGAAATACTTAAATAAGTTGTTCCTAGTGGTCTCATGCACAAAGCATCATATACCGACCAGCGACCACATGTAAGTTCAACATAACATGCATCTGTAAAGTGCACGTTCACCCCGAGGTATCTGGCCGCTGAACATGTTTATCATTGCCCAACTCAATGTTACTCATTTTGCCGTCCTCAGCAGGGCCAATGGTTGAGTAGACCCACCACAATCTGAACCTTTGACCATGATGCTTTATTCCACTAAGCCACCCTACCCAGGTATTTCAAGGCATCAGGAGCAAAGAGAGAAGTTGGGAAGCAAGTAGGAACCAGGAAGAGGACAGAAAATGTTAAAAAAAAAACTATCAGAGCGTGGAGTTACCAATTTTGAAAATTCAGACATTTTATTGTAAATACCCACCCTCCCCAATCTAAACACCTGGATTAATAGAAGTGACAATTGACTTCATTTGACTGCTGAGAACTTCCTTTTACCTTAGTTACTCAACAGCCTCCTGTTTGCTCAGAACCAGCTGGCTAATTAGAAAATGAGTGGGACATAAAAACCTGCTGGGAAGCTGGCCATACGAAGCACATCCTCTTCAATTGAAGTAAAACTACACATCAACATGTATGCAGCAGCAGTGATGAAGGCACCCCCACTTGGTGGGTGTAACACAGGCCTTGCAGCCCCAGTCTTTATACAAATACACTAAGCTATTATGCAGTATGCATGCAGATATACATGCATCTGGCACCACAAATGTGCACACTGGGGCAGACCGTGAGGTTGAAGGTGTCACACAAAAAGGAACAGGTCCATGTATTAAGTAACTAATGCTAAAGCCTCAAATCTGTGCTTAGCGTAGTGTGCTGCCCCACTAGTATTTCGCTACTTCTGTCCATTTATGTGCTCTAAAACACAAGTAACATTACACCTACAACAAGCCTAAAACCAAATCTGTTCTCTGTGGCACTGGGTAGAAGGGCACATAAACATTACTGGCCGGACCCAGCCCGCGAAGACCAGGGGCCGGGAGTCTAGGAGCAGTGCCTGCTCAGTTTTCTATGAGAGGCCAGGGGCTCAAAATTGGGGTTGATCCAGCAAGAAAACACTTAACATTACACCTACAACAAGCCAGGACTATTGGCTTTGTCAATGGGTGTAATGTGTTTGAGAAATACGCAGCAACCCACACGTATACTAAAAATTCTAACCGTTTTCAAAAGGGAAACGCTGTGGCCTAGCGTTACAGCAATCGACTTTCAAGTAACAAATGCGGGTTCGAGCATGCACTGCCTGTGCTTTTGAAAAAGTTTCCCTTCCATTTGAACTCGCTCTATATTTAAATAAGGCTCGATTTACTGGGCTCCCACCCTGAGCTATTTTGTAAACAAAATCTAGTCCCTGTGGCTCTAGAAGGGCATATTACTGGCAGGACCCAGCCCCAGGGTCCGGGTCTACGAGTGCCTGCTCTTTGTTTAGGCGAGGGAGGCCCCGCTCGTGCTCAGAATCCGGGTATGGTCTCAGCTCGGGGGGTGCGTTATGGGACGTGCGCGCGCTATCGTGTCGATGCACGCAGCCTTTATCTCGATAAAGCTGGACCTCAGCTGCAGCATGTCTTACCTGAATAAATGTGGAATCCCTCAAGTTTTCCTGCTTTCAGGTCTGAAAATAAATAGACCAAAGCCGATTCTATTACAGGACCGGAGGCTTCGGATTATGATTCTCTTTCTTATATTTGCTACCCATAGCAGCCAATGAAAAACGGTTTGTATGCAAATAAAACTACATTTCCCATGATGCTTGTCCATACATCACATCCTGTATAGCCCAATAAGAGCTGCTGTAACCTGTTTCTCCTCCTCTTTCTTTGCTGCTCACGCAGACAGTTAAGTGCTCAGAACATTTTGCTATGATTAATGTCTTAGTTGATTGTTGGATTATCTTTGACGATATTACCAGTATGTTTGCGCTCATATCACGCTATGTTAAATGCTTTGCGCTTATATCGCGCTATGTTAAATGCTTGGGTGCTTTTGGTACTAGGAGTATGTATTTGTCGACTTAGGCAGAATTGCCATAATTTTCTTGAGTCCGCACTCGCGGGCGCCATTGGTTGTTTTTTATGGTTAATAAGGGCGGAGCAGCTCCCGTTGGGAGCGGTGTACTCCGCGGAAGCTTTGCTGAATTAACAGTGCGGCCCCTCCGGCCAAGTTTTACCTTCCCCAATGGCCTGCGGGCATGGTAGAGTTCTCGCGGAAAGCGGCGTACTGGTGTTACGCCTTCTCCCGCAGCAGAGTCTGTGGATTGCTCTGTTGGCCCGTTCAGGCGCTGCTTCAGTCCCGGCTGGCCGCTGAGTACTGCGCGGCTTCAGGGCTCAATTCAACAAAGGCAGGCAGACGTGCGTCGCCTTCTTGTCACATCCTGGGACTGTGGGTACGGCGGTGTATCCTCAACGCGGGTGGCCTGATCAGGCGTATTTGTATTCGCACTTATCTCCAAAGGCAGCGCTGCCCTCGATAGCCTCGCTCCCCATTTCCAGGGTCTTCAGGCCTCATCAGGTTCGCGATTATTGGTTTACACGTGGCCTCGGGGCAAGGCTGTTGCCTCTTATCTCCGTGGTGCAGGGTTCGATCCCAGGTTCTGCGAGTCATGTTTTCCGATTATCAAATGATATTTAATATTTATAATTTATATATATATATTCGTATTCTTCCTACAATTTAAGTTTCATATTCTCCTGGTGTATGTTTTCATTAGGTATACTGGAATGCATTAGTGCGCTTGGTAGCGTTTTGGTTTCACCCACCGATACCACTTTCAGATCGCTCCTGCGGGAGTGGAGAGTTCGCGCTGATTATGCCGGCGACATTGATCCTCATGGGAGGCCTGGGCTCGGCCACACACTGAATCAAACACTCCCTCGAGAGCTGAAATGCGGCGCTGGCGTTGCGCCATGATGAGATGAGTAACTGTGGTTTGTGTCTAGATTTTAGCTCCTAGATTAGGTTTCAACGATTATGGTTTCCAAATTGCAAATTTTTCCTGTAACTTCCATATGGTTGTTTGAATTATTGCGCGGTCTCGCGCTTTCTCCGCCAAAGGCTTTCCCTAGTAGCCAAGTGTGGTTATGGAGTCATAACGCTCCGGTGTGCGTAACCCACTTGAGTTTAATTTGGGCGATTTGGCCTACGCACGTCGCACGCGTCCCCTGTTTGTTTGTTTCGAGGTCACAGTGCCTCCTGCTTTACATGAGCAGATTTCCTGGTATGCTCCAGGCTATAACAATAGGCTAGCCCTCGAAGTGCGCACACGCTCCTGGTATTTTACTATGACTCGGACGCCCATTGGGCTGGTATAATGACTACAGCTTTGCTGAGGAGCCGATACATTATTCATTTCTCTGTTTTAGTGTGCACAGGGTTGGCTCCCCCTCTACTCCTCCATTGCGCTGTGCTTTGCACTACTATATATTGAATACGGATATCGGGTAATGGTGGGATATGTATATATATATTGGAGGATGACAACTAATCGATAGGAGCGCAAGAGTCTCCTGAACTAATTATGTTGACACTCAGGTTCTATACGTTCTTGTGTGGTCAACTGGGCCGCTTACAGGGTTACAGGGCTTCATTGACGCCCATCATCGTTCTTCTACAACAAATTCTTGAGCATGATTTTGTTTAAATTGTATTTTAATTTTATTTTTATTTTTTGTATTTTCTTATCTCACCAATATGTGGATGGATGGTAGGGCATCCACGCGCGTGCAACTGTAATTAGACTAGGGCGTCGCGGTCTCCCCCTCTTGGGTACGGTTGAAGAATTTCCCGACGGAGACGCCAGGTTCCTTCTTTTCTCTAGTTGTCTCAGACAGGAATTATCCGGACTTGTCAGGCTGCAAAACAATCCTAGTCGTAGTCAGCCACAATCGGGATAGGCGTCGGTATGACGCCATTTGCGCCAGCTTTTCAGAGAGTCGCAAATCCTTTCGCAAGGCCCTTTGCGACAGATCACTCTAGGACAGATTCGTTCTTGGTCACTGCTATAATGAGTAGACGTATTTTGCTTGTGGTCACATTCCTACTAGTTTATCAATTCCTTTCCCATCATTCTTGCATATGTTTCTTATCATATTCCACAGCTTAGAGTTCGGGAGAGCGTCTAGTGGTCTCCACCTTCCCTTCGTTAGCGGCCGTTCCGGTGACGGTTCTGATGGTTGATGATAGGTATATGTTATCCCAAGCTCTCAGCTCTCTAGTGCTCATCAAGTACCAAGTTATTTTACATTTCGAGTTAGAGGGATATATATGTATGGATAGGTCTATCTTCACATAATCACGGGCCTTGGCCTCACACTTCCTGACATCAGATTATGATGCACCGGACTGGTCCGGTTATAACCTTCATACAAGTGTGACTCATAGATTAGGTTTCCAGGTTTATCTCAGTCCTAGGCAACTCAGCTATTGCACAACCCAAATTACAGTGCTATGAAGAGTTTTCCGATGGTATCAGTGCAGAAGATTCCATTCGGGTGAGTGCCAATGTAGCGGTGCGTTTGGCATCGTCACTCAAACAGTTTTTTCTGATCTTTCTGTTATTGGGGTTCTTTATCGTGCAGGCCTCTTGACGCGTACTGCTCAGCATGAGCAATATCTCGCCTGCGAGAACTATCAACAGGTATAGGCATACAAGGTCACCTTCTTAGTGGACTTGTTCCAGGACTCAGGCCAATCTGCCGAAATTCTCAGCTTTAGGTTACCGCGGAATACCTCCTATAGCATACAGGACTGTAAAGGACTGGCTATGGGTGGCAACTTCATCCGAGACACAGTCAGTAATTGTAAGCCTTTTGAGTTCTTCCTAACAGATCCTTTCGGGCAGGACTGATTCGTCAGTTACAGGCGTTCCATTTGGAGGTCAGTATCATTAGAAAAGAATGTAGGTCTGGTCTCACGAAAATCGATGGAAATGAATTTGTCCCCTCCGATTTCCGAATATTTCCGGCGACTGGGATCGCAACTTTTGCACATGGAGGTCTCCATTTTGTATTTCCAATGCTCCTTGGGTCGGCGGCGGCCGACTCGGTTTCCTACCTTACCTTACAATTCCCCCCTTTTTTCTCATGCAGCAGCACTCATGTAGATCGGGGCAAATGTTTTTATGATTCACCAGGGAGCTATGCTCGCAGGTTAATCGTTGCCTTTAGTAAGCACGGGCCTGGGTTTGACACATGGCAATGTGGTAAGTACAGTTTTCCCCAGGGGTTATATATTCCGACTTTGCTTTTTATTTACGATTAACTTTCCGGTATCTACAATACTTTCCAGGTTTTTGAACGCACTGAGGGCGTTCATTTTGTATTTCTGGGTCCTTCCACTCACGCAATACGTTTCGACATTAGAGGGTCGCCTTTGTTGGTATGTACACCATGCGGCAGCTCTGTGAGGACTGATTTCTCTAATTTGTGAATTATTTATCAAATAATGTTCGGGGAATTCAGTAGCGTTCACTTTATAGCGGCCATTTTGGCCGTTTTCTGCGGCTCACTCTCGGTTCAGAGCAGGTTGCTGAACTTGCGTCGGGTCTCTCTTTCTTTCGAGTTCTTTTTGGTGGTGTAAAAATCCCAGCCGGTATAATTTCGTGATTTCCTTTTTTGTTAATAAATAAATATTAGTATGTCGACCGGACATTAACTATTTTCAAGCTTTGTTACGAGGCATTCCACCTTTAGGTGTTCCTACGGCGAGACAAGCCCGCGATTTTCAGGTACAGTACCTACTCTAGGAAGTTTGCTCCATAAGCAATGTCTAGACTGCATGTGGTCAGGGCCTGCTCACATGAATTTCGAAATAATGCACTTTATGGGTGTTTCTTTCCATTCCTTAAGGCTTGCAACGATGACCCTCTGACTTACTATCTGAGGTTTCTTCTTGTATACTTGTTCATATTATTGTTGATTATTGCTGATATTTTATATGTGGGTCCGAGGCTATTGTAGCCGATGGTTGAGGGCATTTTTGCCAGGATTGGTGTTCAGAACCAATTGTGAGACGCAGTCTGTTCAAAGGACCATACTTATCATTCTTGTTTGATGATTTACATTGTTTAGCAAGTTTCAATTGTACTGATTGATTTTCTCAGTCTATATTTAAACAGTTTATTATGTACCGGTGGGAGATATATGACTGTAGTTGTGTGGATAAGCGTTAAACTAGCATAATCCGAAGCCTCCGGTCCTGTAATAGAATCAAAAATTAGCTAGCATTCGCGCAAAGAATTTTCAATTCTATTAAGGACACGGAGGCGAGGATTATCCCACCCGGTTTATTACAGTATTGGTAATAATTACCCACCCGCATGTACTTGATATTCTGTATCAGCAGAAGTTACGGGTTTTCCCTGTCTCATTCCTTTCAGCTTCGAGTAAAGAAGAAGGAGCAGGTGTTCTTCTGGCTTAGAAGACGTAAACTCTCCAGTTTGAAGATGGTTCTTCCATGTTGAAGGATGTTTATTGAGACTCATATTCTGTGGATTGGACTGGATTTATTAATGTGTGGACTATAAAAGTTCAAGCAAAGAAAGAGTAGGAGAAACAGGGTACAGCAGCTCTTATTGGGCTATACAGGATGTGACGTATGGACAAGCATCATGGGAAATGTAGTTATATTTGCAAACAAAACGTTTTTCATTGGCTGCTGTGGGTAGCAAATATAAGAAAGAGAAGCATAATCCTCGCCTCCGTGTCCTTAATAGAATTGAAAATTCTTGGCGCGAATGCTAGCTAATTTTTGATCCATCGTGCCCTTTTTATGGCCATATTGCACCCTCGCTGCATTCGTCCTTGCAGCAGGGCAATGACGTCACTTCCGGCGTTCCCGGATGTGCGTAGTCTTCGAGAGTCTACCTGATTACTTCAGGTATATGCCTAAAGGTGAGCGCAAGCATGCTGTAAATGTTAACATTTTGGGTATTTAATTGCTACATGGATATTTGCATTAAACAGTTAAGGGAGCGCGGAGCTGCTGTCTATTGAGGACCCGGGTTCGAGTCCCGGCTCGGGCAGGCATTAGGTTTTGATGCGTTTTCGTAAAAAAGTTATTTCAGTTTGTTTGTGGGGAATGTTAGAGAATAATATGTAACTGATAAATATGGTGTGCAAGGGCCTTGAATTCCTCTCGCTGAGCCTAGCTGCTTTATTCCTTCTTGAAACAGTTGCATCTGATTGGCTTAAAGCTGACTCCACAGCTCGAGCAGCGTCTCGAGGTGCTCGTGGGAAATCAGGTTTTCCGATGTATGCAGGGTTTCTTAAAATGATGATTTACGGTCCTGCTGCAGAGCAACTATTTGTCTGGTAGTTCTTAAATTCAGACAAACTGAATGTTATGTGGATAGCTCAGTGGGTTTCTTCCTCTTTCACAGATATCCTTGTGTTACTTGCAGTTTAGAAGTTACTATCGGACTGACCTATCATCAAAGAGCTGCATATAAAATTCGTTTTTTTGTGTTGTGATATAGTTAGAACTTCTCCATTCTTTCAAAATTCTAATGTTACAAAAAAGAGTTTGTTTGGGCAGTTATAACTTTTTATCAGTAAAGCCAACCCCCAACCACTATATAGTCTTTAAATCCTGAGTTTGTGCTTCTCTAGAAAAAAACCCTCGTATAATATACTGCTCACCAGTGTGGAGGACGTGATTTCTAAACCTTGTAATCCTCATTGGCTTATGTGACATTCCCCGTAGGCTGATTTATTGTCTCTGTATAATGTGTGCTGTTATGTAAAGTACTGTGACACCCAACACTCACATGACTAGCGTTGTACAACAAATGGAATGGATATGAGAAAGGGGCAATGGCGAGATGATGGGCACTGGTGGAGGGCGGCAGTGAGGGAATCCGAGGATGAGGTCATGGGGTGGGGGTACTACAGATAGATGAGGGGCACTGGCGGAGGGTGGCAGTGAGGGAATCTGAGGAAGGGGTCATGGGGTGGGGAAACTACAGAGAGATGAGGGGCACTGGCGGAGGGTGGCAGTGAGGGAATCTGAGGAAGGGGTCATGGGGTGGGGAAACTACAGAGATGAGGGGCACCTGTGGAGGGTGGCAGTGAGGGAATCTGAGGAAGGGGTCATGGGGTGGGGAAACTACAGAGAGATGAGGGGCACCTGTGGAGGGTGGAAGTTAAGGAATCCGAGGAGGAGGTCCCGGGGGTGGGGGGGACTACGAAGCGATGAGGGGCACTGGTGGATGGTGGCAGTGAGGGGATCTGATGAGGAGGTCATGGGCTGTGGGGGAGCTACGGAGAGATGAGAGGCACTGGTGGAGGGTGGTGGTTAGGGAGTCTGAGGAGGAGGCAGTGAGGGGGAGTGGCTACGAAGCGATGAGGGGCACTGTTGGAGGGTGGTAGTTGAGTTATCTACAGAGAAAGAGGTCAAAGAAGATGTCAAAAACACTTTTGCCCCAGCACTAACGCCGGCCGATTAGGACAACTGTGGAGCATACTTTAACATGCATGCTAATTAGATTTACTGCTATTTTCAATGTTTCAGGTTTGAAGGTGATTTTACTATTGGTTTTTACTGGGAATAATGAAGGTGGAACTGAACGGTGGCTGATATGGGGATGGGGATGTCTTTTGCGTTTGTTAAAATTATTTCACCCTAGTTTTTTTTGGCCTCCCATTCAAACAATCACCACTCCTTAAGTAAAATCTGTCGATCTCTCATGAGGTGTACATTACCCGCTTCAATGTTTTTCCTAAGCTTAGCTGTCTGTAAACACGGATGGGCCTCTGATTTGCACCACCACAGCATCACTCAGCAGCACCACAGCAAATAATTCATTTGGTATCCTCACATTGATTTTGGGAAGCAGTGCAAGTACATCAAATACAATATAGTATGCCTAATGGCTGGTCTCAATTGAGTTTAGAAAAACGTCAACCTTCCCATTAAAAGTAAAAAAAATGTTTGCATTTGTTTGTGAATTAAATGAAATATTTAATAATTTGTGTATTTGTTTGATGGATGCTTGTTTCTGTCATTTTGTGTATTATTTTGCAGTGCAAATCAATAAATATCACATGGATAAATAAAGATTTGGCTGCATAATATGGCTCTAGTGATTGCATAATCTGCAGCATTTATTTCTGTTACGTTATTTAGTCTATCCTGCCACATATTTTCATACTTCATTGTCCCTTAACTTCATTAACTATGCATATAATGGCCAATGTTCATCTTTATTAATGTTAGGCATTGATCCTTTTACAGTGGATGCTTATTTTACATGTTTTGTATAAAGAGAAAGTGACAAACATAAAAAAGTGTTAAAAAATAACCTATGACTTATGCACAGTTTGGTAAAGCACATTGTATGCTCAGTTGTGTATAATAGAAAACGTAGATGTCGTTTTGCGTTTATCCGCAATTAATCAGGCAATCATCCAACAGTTTGTATTTTTCTAGGAAAACTGAAACAAAAGGGGTGGACATGCTCTTTAAATAGACAAGCAATTCCTGTTAAAATCACCAGAAGCAAAAACATCTAATAGAAAACACAATAGTACCTTTGAAGTAACCAGATACTTATTTTCAATTCATCCCAAAGTCATCAGGAACATCTCATCTCGTAAAGTTATCGGATAGTCATTTTCAAGTCACCCTTAAATCATCAGGAAAAACGACACCTTCTGAAGTCATCAGATACTCATTTTCAAGTCATCCTTAAATCATTACGAATAATGACACCTATTAAAGTCATCGGGTACTCATTTTCAAGTCATCCGCAAATCATCAGGCTCAGATTCTCAGCTTTGCTGATGACTTCAAGAGATTGATGATGTGAAAATGACTTCTAATGTAGTTGGATGACCATCGAATGACTCTAGGATGGCTTCTAAAGTAATCCTGTTTGACCTCGGATGTGATAGGGGAGGCCGGGTGGGGCCTATTATGTCAGCCACAGCGCCAGGAGGCGCACATAAGGATTCTTCTAGCATGTGGTAGGGGTCACGGGTGACACGTGGACTGTGGACAATGTGCGTGAAGTTGATGTGCATGCACAATTTAATTTAATGTAGCTTATGTGTGGCGATGGGCTTGGGGTATTAGTAGAAGTGTCCGTGAGGCTGAGCACATTTTGGAAGCAGGTTGTACTCCTCCGGCAAACGAAACTTTTAACTGGCTGAGGGCGCTTACTAAGTTAGGCACACTTTGCTGAACTCATGCTGCAGGAAGCAAAGCGAAACTGATATCAACTATGGTGCCCACCGCCCTATAACTGTGACAAACTCACTCCCCGGACACGTGTGCCACACTGCGCAGTGATTCTTAGAATTGTTACATTGTTTCACTTGAGCCCAGTCAGCCGGGAGCCCCCATGCCTGCAAAGCAGCGAGGACCACACGCTGCCTGCCATTGGCACTCCAGCTTTTATCACGTTTTAGCAACAGTCAAATCCAAGTACTGCACACTGCTAATAATGCACAAAAACTCTTGTGTGTGGCGTGGTGCGTGTGTGGCGTGCACTGCAGCATGTGCAAGCAGGTGCGCTTACACAGTGCACTAACAGAATTGCACGTAATGTGCCGCCCCCAAAATAGTGCCGCCTGAGGCGGACCGCCCCCACCGCCCTCCCCTAGCTACGCCAGTGTTCCTGGTCTGCCTTACCAGTAGAACACCTCAACACCCGATGAACCCACAGATCTGTGGAGCCGGTGCCCAGACATCCAAAGCCTTCTTACAACGCACTCTTTTGCAACAAACAAAGGGGCATATTACCAAGGGCCTTATCGCCGCTTTAGTGGGAATTTTCCCCGCTAAAGCGGTGATAATATTATCGCCCTATTACCTAGCTGTCGCTAACACCAGTTAGCGACAGCTAGTAGGATATAGCGATCATCTTGCGGCCCACTTTGCATGTCAGCATATTTATCGCTAATGACATGCAAAGTGGGCGTGCCAAGATGTTAGCGACTGTAAACAGTCGCTAACATCGCTATCTCCTATTACCTACAAAGGCGTACTTTTGGAAATATTTGCGCTAAGCGCGAACATCTCCAAAAGCTAACGCCTGCCCAGAGCAGTTCTTAGCCATGTTATCCAATGGTAGGTGGATAACATGGCTAAGAGCATCAGCTCGGTAATGCATGAATATCGCGGACTTTTCATCGATATTCATGCATTTTGGCCGATTTTTATCGCTTTTGAGATAAACCTTGATAATAGCAAGGTTTATCTGCGATAAAAATCGGCGGAGCTCGGCGATAATAATATTGCCGCTAACCGTGTTAAGCGATAATTATCGCTTAATCTTGGTAATATGCCCCCAAAGTATCTCAGTGAAACATGTTTGTTCTGCAGGATCTTTGCCATGGATCTATGTAGCGTACACAGTCCTCACGTTTGAATGAGGCACGGCAGACCCACACTTTCATCATTCCAAGTTTGATAAACTGGGAATCATGAAATTGACTAATACTACCACTGGTTACATATACCATTTAGAAACCTCAGAATGGGGGAATGAAGTTACTGTATAAAAAAAGCTATTTGTTTTGCATTCACCTTTGTGTGCACATACCAGCATAACCGAAGCAGATTGTCACTTGGTGCACCCCTTAGTCTTTCTGACTCCATCCTCTTGTGCTCAGCTCTCCCCTTTCAGACCTGCCAACTCACATGGTGCCCCTGTGTTTCACAAAACATCAGCTCCCCTGGTGAGGAGCCGATGTCACACAAGGGGAGAGAACATGAGCTGGGAACCCCTAGGCAGAGTGGGTTTCCAGCTCCCTATGCAAGCTGTGCACAACTGATGCCTATCAGAGGTTTTGCAAAATCCACAGAACCTCAGCGGCAGCCTCTGAAGTGTTTGCAAGAGTCGGGTTGAGTCATTGCTTGGCACAAAGTTTTTCCTCGGTCCATGGCCCCGTTGCCTCGGAAGCCCCCTCATAGCTGGTGAAAATAATGGGCACACACTCCACTCCACAACCCACTGTGGCAGGTCTGCACCTTTCATCCCATTCCCAGCACTGCTTGGGCACTCTGTAGTAGTGGTGGCTCCAGGAAAGAACCTCATTTACGTGGCCCAAGACGATTTCCAATAAATGTATGAAGCAAAGAAGAGTCCATATGCAGAGTCCGCCTGTAAGAATTTGGGCTACAAGCTGAGGGGCGGAAGCTGTGAAACTCTACTCAAGCAGGAACCACAATCCTTGTCAGGATGAAGTCACAAGCAACCCTACACTAACCTCTGCTCAACTCTCGGGTAGCTTGGCACTGATCAGTCCGGCTTAACTCAGAGGCAATGTGTAAAGTAGTTGTGCAACACTTCAAACAGTACCATAGTGAAAACGCACTACAAAAAGGATCCCACAACAGATTACAACAAAAGAGCTATTCTTAATGAATAAAACAAGACAAAACATCAAAAATACAATCAGTGCGACTGTAGATATGCTGCTTTAAAGATATCAGTAGAAATAGTGGCAAAAAACACAAAGCAACAACTGGGGATATCTGGTCGCGCCCGATCAGGAAAAAGCCATAAGTTCAAGCCTGATGGAGTGTGGGCCGGATACAGGGATCTTATTAGGCCTCCTGAACAAGTAACTTAGGTCCTGGTTGTGGGATGTTGCAAGGTTCTTGCCTGAGGAAGCGTCACACCGCCAGGCTGATGCATCAGTTCTGAGGTGCGGTAGAGCTGCGATGGAACGTTCTGCATCGTCGTCGAGCATATTGTCGATAGCTTGTGATGCAAAGTCCAGCACCGAGGATAAGTCACGCAGGTGGCAATTCTGATGCATTCATGGAGTCAAAGAGATGCATCAGTTCCAAGTAGCTCTAAGGCTGCAAAGCGAGAACCTGCATCGTTGTCGAGACTGCCATCGATGGGAGAGGCAAGGGTCTGCGATGAGAAAGCTTCACACAGGCGGTGGTTCCAATGTGGCTGCAGAGTCGATGCTGTGTCCTTTGCGTTGGTTGAACCCTCGCAGTAGAGGTGATGTGTTGGTTCTGCTGGGTTTGCGCCACAAAGAAGAGGAGATGCATCCGTTTTGCTGGGTCCACAGATGGGCTGGCTAAACAGCTTCAGGGCCGCTTCCAAGGGTCCAGGACTGGGTGGCACCTCTTGGGTAGGACTCACAGATGGAAGAGCCCAGGTGGTGGATTCCAGGTTGTTGGAGCCTCTGTCCCTAAGGCTCTAGTCAGGAAACCAGACAACTAACCCTTGTAGTCACTTTGGGGTCCTGGGTTCAACAGATGCAGACCCAGTCCTCTCACCCAGGCAAGAGGGCAGTAAGCAGCAGGTCAACACAGTAGGGCAGAAGTCCCTTCAGATCAGCAGTTCTTCCAGCAGCACAGAAGTCCTTCCTGCTTGCATAGTATCCACAGGTCCAGAAGAGAAATGAAGAGTTGGTGTCAGAGGTTCAATATTTATAACTGGTTTCTTTGAAGTGGGAGAAACATCTATGGGATTCCCTTTGAAGAGCTCGGTTTCCTGCCTCCTCTGCCCTGGCTCCAGACTAACTACAGGGGGTATAGAATCATTTGTGTGAAGGCAGGACACCACCTATTCAGGTGTGAGTGCAGCTGTGCCAAACTCCTTCCTCCTGTCCTGCCTGTGATGGCCAATCCAGGCACACCTAAGCTCTCTATTGTGTGTTGTTGTCAACATAAAGACCAGCAGCCAACTACAGCCAGTTATGTGACCCAAAGAAAGGCTGCAAGCACTAAATGGCCACAGCAGGAAAATGCCAACTTTCTAGAAATTATATTTTCAAGATTGCAATTCAAAATCCGACTTTACCGTAAAATAGGATTTTTCATTTCAATTCCAAAGACCCCAAACATGAACTGTAACAAGTTCGAATTTGGAAAATTCCTTTAATAAATGTAATATGTTAACTCCAAAGTTATCCCTTGGGATCGGTAGGCCTTGCAATAGTGAAAAAATAAGTTACAGGTTTTTCACTATCAGACTCTTAAAACCTACAAGTATATGCCCTACTTTTTAAATGCATTACAACCTGCTCTATGGGCTGTTTGGGGTCTACCCTAGGAGTAACTTATATGTACTAAAAAGGAAAGTTTGGGCCTGGCAAAAGGTTTATTTTGCCAGGTAGAAATGGCAGTTAAAAACTGCACGAACAGGCTGCAATGACAGGCCAGAGACAGGTTTGCAAGACTACTTAAGTGGGTTGCACAACAAGTGCTGGAGGCGCATTAGTGGTACAAAAGGGGGTGGTGATGGACGGAGCATCTGAGTTTCATTTGCTACCAACTTATAAGTAAATTGAATATGCCAACTGAGTGTAAGACCGTTTTACCATGCTTAGAGGAGAGAGCACAAGCACTTTAGCACAGGATAGAAGTGGTAAAGTGCACAGAGTCTTAAGGCCAACAAAAACAGGTTCAGAAGAAAGGAGGGTGAAGGCAGGCAACAAGTCTGGGGAGGACCCTACAGAAAGGGCCAAGTCCAACACTACTGAACATTGACCGTCACACTGGGTCCCGATCTCCAACTGACCCAACCATCAGTTAAAAGATAATTTTGAAGTAGGTGGTAAACTGCGAGTGTTTTGTGTCCGCAAATGCAATACAATACAATAGTACATGGAATTGAGTCTCGCTATTGGGAAGGGACACCCCTTCCTAATAGCGAGAGTCGCAAAATAGCGTTCGTACATGCCAGGACCCTTTTTTGTGGGCGCAAACGGGCCGATCTCCCATTTGCGAGCGCACAAAAAGGGTTGTACAGTTGGCCCTTAGTCATTTAACCAATTAAGAACAGCAGGATTGCAAGACTTTCCCCCCTTAATATGACAAAAGGAAATACATTAGTTCTGCATTGTGGATTACTGTCGTATGCCCAAACCTTGTTTCTTACAAACTCCACTACATCACCACGGTAAGTTAATATTTGTTTGGATTCCATCTTTGAGTATTTTGTTGACCTTTTTCCACAGCTCCATTGGATTGTGGACTATACAAAGATGTTGTGTGCTGTTTAATATTCCTTTCTTTCAAAAATATCTCCATTTTAACTAAGATTAGTCGTACCCCGATATCAGTGGTGAGTTCCAAGGGGGATTGCTATATGGCAAAAACTCTGTTACAAAATATTAATCTCAACTTGTGTGAGTAACTCACTGTTGCTAGTAATAACCCACCAGCACAATAATGTGCTGCATTTGTTTGGTAATGCAGACACTATGCCTGAAAAAACAAGAGTTAACTTTTCTCAAGAGTTGTCAGGAAAAGGAACAGGAAACAAAGGTGTATTCTTCAGCTGGCAATGTTTGTTAGAAAATAAACATGTTTCACATTTACTTACAACTTCTCCAACCTGACTATCCATGGCCAGCCAACAAAACGTTTGTCTAAGAATTATTTTAGTCAAGTCATTCCTAGATAACCAGACTGTGCTAAATGAATTATCCTGTGTCTCAACTTCATTGGAGGAACATACCTGCAAGGCCTTAAGCAGACACCAGTTTCTACTGAGAACTGCAGAAACCTGGAAAAAAACAAGATTACTTGTTCGTAAGGTGTTTCATGAGGGGTCAGCCCTCCTGCACATATAATAGAATGGGTAAAGTTGCCTCCAAAGGAGTTTGTTATCTTAATTAAATTGAATTAGTTATGAAACTGAGTTAAATGCAGGTAACTTAATTGTCCTGAGTGAAATTAATTCGAATAAATTAAAAAGCCTTCATATACTTATAACTGATTAGACATAACAATACTAGACAATGAGACAAAAACAAATAGACGTGTGTATAGGCAAAAAAGTGAATTTTATCAAAATTAGGTCATAAAGGGAAATATACAATGCAAAAAGAAATATGCAGAACAGGGATACAGGATAAATGTCTGAAAACAAATCAAAATCTCTGTAAGGCCTGTAAGCCGCCTATCCAAAATGCAGATTAGCAGAGTTTTCTTTTGGATAAAGCTGAGAGTCGACGTTTCGGTCTTTATGGGCAACTCTTCAAGACCATCATCAGGACAGTAGATAGTTAATATTGTAAATCCCTTCAGTTGATAACTTTAGCTCCGTATACTGGAGGAAGATGATATGTAAAACAGAGGCAGCGGTAAATCTATTTAATAACGAAGAAATTCGCAATTGAGGCTTTTTCTCTTGATATGTCGAACCTCGCACACTTTTGAAAGGGGGTCGTCAAGATTGAACGATCTGTAGACGCATCAAGAAGAACAATTAAGGCTCTCCTCTTTGTGTGTCACTCCTCGCAAATTTGTCAAGGGAGTCACAATGAATAGCAAAGTCGTCAGGAATAAACAATCTGTTCTAATCTTCCAGGTTCAAACGAATGTATCCACCGTCACTATTATATCTTTACCCAAGCCCCCAAAGGTCTACTGGGTTGCTCACTCTAATTACCATACTCCTGCACATATAGCATCACTTTCTTTAAGACAATGTCCTGTTTGCCAACCTCATATCACTTATATTCCATGGTAGTACCTTGGCATTTTTAAACTGCATCAATTTTAATGAAACACACTCCACCTCAAATATATCCAAATCCTCAATTTGACCAGACATGAGCAACCTAGATAAACAATCAGCAGGTACATTTGCACTGCATGCAATGTAACGCACTTCAAAAGTATACTCCTGTACAATTGGACAAAATGTGCATCCATCTAGATGAAGCTTCACGCATTCCTCTCTCACCCAATATGTACGTCAAAGGTTTGTGATCAGTACATACAGAAGTAAAAAGATATCAATGCCCCAGGCACATGCCAGAGCCTCCTGCTCTATTGTGCTGTACCTCCTTTCTAAGTCATTCGGATATCTAGAGGGAAACGCGATTGTGTTCTCATCTTTCCCAACCTTTTGACATATTACAGCACCAGTTCCTGTGGCACTAGCATCAATCGTAATGATTCACTTACAACTGGATATTTAGGTTATCTGATAGAGACTTCTAGCCGCAGATTCCTTACCTTAGAATATTTCCCAGGCATCAGGCCGGATCCAGACAACTTTCAGGCACTTCGTTTGCATGCCTCTAGGCCGCATCGTTCATCACAGCACTAATGTCGTCATCCGCACTGGAAGTGACGTGTACGGTGCCTATTTAGGCACCACCCCAGCGCACTTACATCCGTTTTTTTTTTTCACGCCAGTCAGTACAGATCTGGGCATGGCTACCTCCAGTACATTTTTTGACTGACTTTTTTCAATGTCTTGTAGAGCATTTTGTTGAGATGTTGTCTCCCAGTGTGATAAGGATGTCGCCCAAAAACAGGTGTAGTTTAAGCCCCGAAGTTCCGGTCACAGACAGGTGTCTGCGACAGACCCCCATCTGGTTTGCTTTTGGTACTTGGACCCAGATCACAACTCTGAGACTTGTGAAGGCTGCCGCGCCATAAACCCCAAGGTGCTGAGGGAGCACTCCTTCACAACGCTCCAGGTCCCGGTTTTTAGGAAAGTCTTGTGCTCATTTACGGAGTAATTCCAGGCACTAGTTGGTTTAGTCCCACAAAAAATCCGAAAAATCAAAGAATTTGAAGCTCTCTTCTACTTCCATTCCACGCCTCACTGAGTTTCCTGAAGCTGGAGTGACCCCTGCCCAACTACAAGAATTTAATGAGCTCTGCACCTCAGTTTTGAGCGAGCCGAACCCACTGGAGCACCTTCCAGCCCCATGGGTCCAGCGGCTGCATCCACTGATTTTTCCGCTGGCAGATCCACCCTCACTGCCCATCGGGCTCCTTGGATCCAGTTCTAGATCCTGAATGACTCCAATTACAAGACTTCGACCTTCCCCGAAGCCTGAACCAGTGACGTCCTTCCTGGCTGTGCCAACCCCGTAATCATACCCGACTCCAATACAGAGCCAGATTGGCTTTACCCGACATCGTCTCCAGTGCCTGCCGGAACTTGACCTTCCGAGTTGGAGCCAGTGTCTCCTTTTTTCGACAGGTCTGGAGAGGAGAATGACTGCGGAGGATCTGAGGATCCTTATGGTCACACCAACCCTCATGATGAGGCTTAAGATGAATAGTACGAGAAACTGGCGGGTGACATTGGTCTGGACACATGCTCAGACACTAATCTGGTCTCTCCTAGTGTGGCTACCGAGGAAGGGGCTTCATTTGCTATGGTGGTGAGAATGGAAGCTGAGGTCCTTGACCTTAAGCATCCCTCTGTGGCAGTAAAGACTAAGGTCTTGACAGAGGTGCTTCAATCGGGAGTTGCCCCCTGTTAGACCGGATCTGGAGGGTCGGCCGAGGACAAGAGGAGAGGTCTCCGGGGAGAGCCGTCTCCAGCGATCGTACAGACAAGTAACTTCCCCCCCACAGATGGACACCACACAAAGATAAGGTTTAACGTTCTTTATAAGCAATTCTGAAGTACGGTAGAATGGTACAAGGAGGTCTGGACCCAGGGGTCCCCTCGATTCTAGTCTCTTGGAGGGAAAAAGGGGGTAGCGGGACAGTCTTGTTACCAATCTGGCAGGTGCGATGAGATGATGGGTAGCTCGCAATCCTCGAGCTCGGTGTAGTAGGCAGACGGGCTGCTGCAGCGCCAGCAGGTCCCGATGAGATCGAAGGCAGCAACGGTCCGCGGCAGCGCCAGCAGGTCCCGACGAAGATGGTAGTTACAACGAGCCGCGGCAGTGCCAGCAGGTCCCGACGAGGATGAAGGTTGCAGAAGGCCGCGGCAGCGCCAGCGGGCAGGACGACAGTTCACAAGGCAGGGCTGCGGCAGCGCCAGCAGTCCGTCAAGGATGAGTTCTTCACGGTGTCTCTCGACTCCAGGATACAACTGCCTTCCTGCTCTGGAGCTGCCCCAGTTATAGGTCTGGCGCCCTTTGATGTCCGGACCCTCGCACTTGGAGGTCGGGGGGTCCGGGATGAGAGAGTCCAGACACCCAGCAGGGGGGTGGAGCCAGCGCCCGGGGAGGCTGGGGGCGATCGGCACCAGGCGGGGGAGAGCCATCGACACTCCTCTCTCCCATTGACCTGCCAAGTGGTCCGATCATCTCCTGGGTGGATGGTGGTGCCGGGATGTCGGGGCCTGGCCAGGCCCAGGGTTAGGGTCGAGCTGAGGCCACACGGCCTCGTGGTGCAGTGTCCAAGATGGCGGCTGGGCCCGGGCAATGGTGCTGGTGGATGCCCAGGCCGGTGATATGACGATGTTCGGGGGCAGGTGTCCCGTGTGGGACGGGTTACGGGTGACTTGCGAGGGTGGCTTCTGTAGAGTTGGTGTCCTGGCTCTGTCGTGCGGGGAGGAAGGGAGCCCCCTTCTGGGGCCTGTCCAACATGCGTCCCCCCCAGCTGAAGGCGGGGAGAGTCACCCATCCTCTTGGGGACTCTCTCCGTCGAGGCGGAAAAAGCGTGACAGGCCATCCGCATTGGCATGATCTTGACCAGGGCGATGCTCCACAGTGAAGTCCATCCCTTGCAGGGAGATGGACCATCGCAGTAGTTTGGGATTCTCCCCCCGCATCTGCATTAACCACTGCAGGGGGCGATGGTCTGTTTGTACCCGGAAGTGAGTACCGAAGAGGTAGGGCCGGAGTTTCTTGAGGGCCCACACCACTGCGAAGGCCTCCCGCTCAATGGTACTCCAGCGCTGTTCTCGGGCCAGTAGGCGCCGGCTGATGAAGGCCACTGGCTGGTCGACCCCTTCGGAGTTGAGCTGAGAGAGGACAGCCCCAATGCCATGGTCCGAGGCGTCGGTCTGGACTATAAACTCACGGCTGTAGTCGGGGGCCTGGAGCACCGGGGCGGTGCACATGGCGGCCTTCAGTTTTTCGAAGGCCGCTTGACAGTCGGGGGTCCAGTTGACCGTTTTGGGATGCTTCTTGGATGTGAGTTCCGTGAGGGGCCCCACAATGCTGCCGTAGTCCTTCACAAACCTCCGGTAGTACCCGGTGAGCCCCAAGAAGGCTCATACCTCGGTTTGGGTGACGGGGGGCTGCCAGGACTGGATGGCAGCGATATTGAGTTGGAGAGGGGCCACCAGACCGCTCCCCACTTGGTGCCCAAGGTAGGTCACTGACCCTTGGCCGATTTGGCATTTGCTGGCCTTGATGGTGAGGCCAGCTCGCTGAAGGGCCTGTAGGACCGCTCGGAGGTGGCAGAGGTGGTCTGACCAGTGGCGGCTGTATACTGCGATATCGTCCAGGTAGGCAGCGCTGAAGTCTTCGAGGCCTGCCAATACCTGGTTCACAAGTCTTTGAAAAGTGGCTGGAGCGTTTTTCATGCCGAAGGGCATCACAGTGAACTGGTAGTGCCCATCCGGGGTGGAGAAAGCGGATCGTTCTTGGGCCCTGGGGGTGAGGCCGATCTTCCAGTAGCCCGCTGTCAGGTCGAAGATGCTTAGGTAGCGGGCAGCCCCCATGCGGTCGATCAGTTCATCTGCTCGGGGGATAAGATGAGCGTCGGTTCGGGTGACAGCGTTCAGACCCCGATAGTCAACGCAGAACCGGAGCTCGGGGGTGGTGCCCGGGGCGGCCGCCTTGGGTACCAGTACGACAGGGCTAGCCCAGGGGCTGTCTGAGGGCTCGATGACCCCGAGTGCGAGCATTTTTGTGACCTCTTCGTGGATGCAGGCTCGCACCCGGTCCGGGACTCGATAGGCCCGGTGACGGATAGGGGGACTGTCCCCAGTATCCACGTCGTGAAGGCACCAGGGGGTGACCCCGGGGGTGAGGGAAAATAGGTCCGCAAATTGCAACAGGAGGGTCCGACAGCCTTGGCGCTGCTCCGGGGTCAGGGCATCGGAGAGTCGGACCCCGTCCACGGATCCATCTCTCTCCCGGGTCCTCAGCAGGTCAGGGAGGGGCTCGGAGTCTTCTTCCGCCCCACTGTCTGTGGCCATCAGGAGGCTGAGTTCTGAGCGCACAAAGTGTGGTTTGAGTCTGTTGGCGTGGAGGACCCGGAGGGGGTTTCGGGGGGACTCCATGTCGATGAGATAGGTGACAGGGCCCTTGCATTCGACCACCTTGAAGGGTCCTGTCCATTTATCTTGCAAGGTCCAAGGTTCGGTGGGGGACATCACCCACACCTGCTGTCCAGGTTCGAACTCAATGGAGGATGCATGTTGATCGTACCATTTCTTCATGTCCTCCTGACTGGCCTCTAGGTTGGCTTTAGCGATCTCCCTGAATCGCCTGGTCTGGTTGCGGAGGGTCAGGAGGTACTTGTAGACATCCGGAGGGGTTTTCAGGGGGGCCATCTCCCATTCCTCTTTCACTAGGCTGAGGGGTCCTCGGACAGGGTGCCCGTACAGGAGCTCGAAAGGGCTGAAGCCGAGGGACTTCTGGGGGACTTCTCGGTAGGCGAAGAGGAGGCACGGTAGTAGCACGTCCCACTGGCGGCGTAGGGGCTCCTCCAGCCCCATAATCATTCCCTTGAGGGTGCGGTTGAACCGCTCGACCAGTCTGTTTCCTTGCGGGTGATAGGGGGTTGTGAAACGGTAGGTGACCCCGCACTGCTGCCAGAGGGATTTCATATACTTTGAAATAAAGTTCGTGCCCCGGTCACTGATGACCTCCCGGGGGAAGCCCACTCGCGAGAAGATCCTCATCAAGGCCCGGCCTACTACCGGTGCTGTCACTGTTCGAAGGGGGATGGCCTCAGGATAACGGGTGGCGTGGTCCACCAGGACCAGGATGAAGCGGTGCCCTTGTGCTGTCCGGGGGTCCAGGGGCCCCACAATGTCTATTCCCACCCGTTCGAACGGGGTGGTGACAACGGGGAATGGCTGCAGGGGGGCCTTGAGTTTTCGGCCGCTCTTGCCGCTGGCCTGGCAGGTGGGGCAGGCCCGGCAGTGGTTGGAAACGTCATTTCGCATCTTGGGCCAGTAAAAGTGTGTCACCAGGCGGTTGTAGGTTTTATCTTGCCCCAGGTGCCCAGCCAGGGGGACATCGTGGGCCAAGTTTAAGAGGAAGTCTCTGAAACGGAGGGGTACCACCAGTACCCGACTGGCCCCCAATTCTGCAATTCTCTGCTCGCTGTACAATAGGTCGTTGTCCCAGTAGATCCAGTGCCCCCCGGCGGTGTCTCCCGCGCTCTGGGCGAGGGCTTGCTGTCGGAGTCCCTCGAGGGAGGGACAGATCTTTTGCTCCTGCCGAAATTGTTCTTGGGTGGGCCCCCCCTCTTGACGCCACTGAGCCAGGTCTGGAAGGTCCTGAGGCTGAGCGGGCTCTTCCGGGGCTTGTTCTGGGGGGTCAGGGCGGCCGGCGTCTTCCTCTGGAGCGATCGGGGGAGGAGGTGCTGGCCATTCGGGCTCTTCGGGTCTGGGGATGGCACAGGCAGCCATGGACCGGGTGGTTACGCACGCCCAGTCGGGGAGGCCCAGCATCCCCAGGTGTTCTCTTCTTTCAACGGCCGCCCACGGGGAACTCTCGAGATCGTTCCCCAGGAGGCAGTCCACGGGGGCATCATCGCGGACAGTCACTTTCAGCATGCCGGACACTCCTCCCCATTCGAAGGGGACACAGGCCATCCGACATAGGCTCTCAGAATTGTCAGCTGATCGGACAGGGCAAAGGACGTTTGGCAGGATTTGTTCCGGGGTCACCAGGTGACAGCGGACGGCCGTCACACTGGCCCCTGTGTCACGCAGGGCTTTGGCCTTGCGTCCATTTATGTTCACCCACTGGCTGTATTTTCTGGTGTTTACGGGTAGGGGGACCCACGGGACCATGTCTCTTCCCCCTAGGCAAGCCAGGACCATGGCGGCCGATTCCCACTCAGGCTGCTCTTGCTCGTATTCTTCATGTTCTTCGGAAGCTTGTTCTTCTCCTAGGGCGGCGGCCACGACCTGGCGGGCCCGGGAGTCTGGTTCTTGGGGCAGTTCGGGTCGTTGGCATAGTGTCCGACCCGCTGGCACCGATGGCACGTGACATTGGCTCGGAACCCTGGGCGCATCGGAGTGTTCCCCCGCCCAGCCGGGGGCGGGGTGTTGTTGACGGGAGCTGTTGGGGCGGCATCTTTACCCCGGCCCTGGCCTCCTCCTTCTCCTCGGGGACGATGGTGACCTTGGTTGTTTCGGTTCTGCTCGGTTGGCCCACTCCGGGCCACGCGGGTGCTCTCCCAGCGGTCAGTCTCAGCGGCGAGCTGCCGAGGGTCAGTCAGTTTACTGTCGAGGAGGTGCTGCCTGAGCTCGACGAAGCAGTTGTTGGAGAGGTGCTCCCATACAATGAGATTGAAGAGTTGCTCGTAGGTAGTGACTCGGCTACCCTTGATCCACCCTTCGAAGGCTCTGCTAAAATAGTTCACATATTCCACCCAAGTTGTACCCGGGATCCGGGTGCAATCGCGGAACCTCTGGCGGTACATCTCGGGTGTGAGTCCATATCTAGTGAGGAGGGCGGCCTTCATGTGGTCATAGGACGTCATTTGATGGTCCGGGAGCTGTAGCAGGGCATCGCGGCCTTCATTGACGAACCTCCCCCACAGACTGGCTCCCCAGTCACTTCGATCAATCCGGTGGGAGGTCATGGCGATCTCATAGGCCTTGAACCACTGTTGTATGTCGTTGTTCCGATAATATTCTCGGACGACGTCCTTGGGAATGTGGACTTTTTGTTCCGTAGCGCCCGTGTTCGTACGCCAGTCTCTTTTCTTCGAGTTCTCTTTGTCTTCGCTTTTCTTCCCGCTCTTCTCGGAGCCGTAAGTGTTCTAAGTTCAGTTTTTGCTCAGCTAGTTTTAGCTCTCCGTCCAACTTGAGCCATGCCAACTCTAATTCGTGGAGTCTGGTTTTGTCTCTTTCTTGGATCTCTTCCTGTGAGAGACCCGCTCTCCGTTCTTCGGGAGAAGTGGTGTTGGTTTCTGAGGTTTCGACGTTTTGGTCCCGGGGTCTGACGGCCCCGGTTTCCGCCCAAGACTCTATGGCGTGCTTGAAGTCGTCTTTCGTGCTCAGACCGGTGGTAGCAATGCCTAGTTCTATGCAGAACTGTTTTAACTCTCAATGGTTGTACTCCTCCAATTTATCCATCTGGAATTTCTCGGTGGATCCGCTCTCTTTGGTTGTCATTGTGGTTTTCAGTCGTGGGGTGAGTTACTCTCTGTACGGTACGCGTTGATTCGGATCGCGCCGCTGGCCACCAATGTTAGACGGGACCTGGAGGGTCGGCCGAGGACAAGACGAGAGGTCTCCGGGGAGAGCCGTCTCCAGCGATCGTACAGACAAGTAACTTCCCCCCCACAGATGGACACCACACAAAGATAAGGTTTAACGTTCTTTATAAGCAATTCTGAAGTACGGTAGAATGGTACAAGGAGGTCTGGACCCAGGGGTCCCCTCGATTCTAGTCTCTTGGAGGGAAAAAGGGGGTAGCGGGACAGTCTTGTTACCAATCTGGCAGGTGCGATGAGATGATGGGTAGCTCGCAATCCTCGAGCTCGGTGTAGTAGGCAGACGGGCCGCGGCAGCGCCAGCAGGTCCCGATGAGATCGAAGGCAGCAACGGTCCGCGGCAGCGCCAGCAGGTCCCGACGAAGATGGTAGTTACAACGAGCCGCGGCAGCGCCAGCAGGTCCCGACGAGGATGAAGGTTGCAGAAGGCCGCGGCAGCGCCAGCGGGCAGGACGACAGTTCACAAGGCAGGGCTGCGGCAGCACCCGCAGTCCGTCAAGGATGAGTTCTTCACGGTGTCTCTCGACTCCAGGATACAACTGCCTTCCTGCTCTGGAGCTGCCCCAGTTATAGGTCTGGCGCCCTTTGATGTCCGGACCCTCGCACTTGGAGGTCGGGGGGTCCGGGATGAGAGAGTCCAGACACCCAGCAGGGGGGTGGAGCCAGCGCCCGGGGAGGCTGGGGGCGATCGGCACCAGGCGGGGGAGAGCCATCGACACTCCTCTCTCCCATTGACCTGCCAAGTGGTCCGATCATCTCCTGGGTGGATGGTGGTGCCGGGATGTCGGGGCCTGGCCAGGCCCAGGGTTAGGGTCGAGCTGAGGCCACGCGGCCTCGTGGTGCAGTGTCCAAGATGGCGGCTGGGCCCGGGCAATGGTGCTGGTGGATGCCCAGGCCGGTGATATGACGATGTTCGGGGGCAGGTGTCCCGTGTGGGACGGGTTAAGGTTGACTTGCGAGGGTGGCTTCTGTAGAGTCGGTGTCCTGGCTCTGTCGTGCGGGGAGGAAGCGAGCCCCCTTCTGGGGCCTGTCCAACAACCCCTCAGAACTTCTCCTGCCATTTAATGAAGCTCTAATGGATATCCTGCTTGGGGCCTGAGCCAAGCACTGCACAGGTGCACCTGTGCACAGGACAATTAGCCACCACCATCACCCCACTCCTGGGGAGCTCTCCTCACACAGCATCCCGCCCCAGAGAGTCTGGTTTTCCAGACCTTTATCTCCATGGTCAACCCTACCACGTTCCGTACCACACCACTGGATAGGGAATTCAAGAGGCTGGGCAATTTTGGCAAGAGGATGTTCTCTTCCGCTAGTCTTGCACTGTGGTAGGTAAACACTGTGGAGCAGATTTACAAGCCCCTGCGCCACTTTTGCGTCACTTTTCACATGTTAAAAGTGACTCAAAAGGGGCGCAAGGGGTTCGTAAATCGGCCCATGTGTGCCTTTTGGGCTGATACACCCACACGGTTTAGGATTTGGTTGCACAAGTGCTGCCTATGGTCTCAGGGGAGTCTGAGCCATACTGTCATAGTCTATTGAAGGTGGTAGAGATGCAGCAAAGTTCACCATTCGCTGTGGACTGGATTCGACTGACTCGCTAGGCAAAGCAATTGTCTGATCAGTGGCACTCAGATGCCACGCCTGGCTGAGATCGACTGGATTTTCAGGCGACGTCCAGGTATCCCTTATGGACCTGACCTTCGATGGCACCTGTCTCTTCAGAGACAAGGCAGATTCAGCACCGGAGTGCTTTAAGAACACCCATGCCACAGCCAGGTCCTTAGGCTTCTCCATAGTCCCACATCAACCCCATTCTACCTTTCACCCCTTCTGTGGCTCTGGTAGGGGCCATCAACTGGTCCATTCCTGGCCAGCCACCTGTGCCAGCAGACTGCCCGGTCCTTTCATGGACGCAGATGCAGACGTGGTTCCCAGAAGCCCCTTGGGACACATGTCCAGAGATCCTCCCAGTCCGTAATCCCCCAGCAGCCGCAGCCTCAAACCTCTTTAATTTGCGCTTGTGCCATCACTTGCACAGAGTTGGCGGCAGGATCTGTCATCACCTGCCCTGATTGTAGTTCATAACATTGGCCAAGTGGGTATTACCAAGTGTTCAGCTGGGTTACTCCATCCATTTGCTAGAAACCCTGCCACCCATGCCACCTCCCCATATCGGGTCACAGAGGACCACCTCTCCCTGCTCTTTCAGGAAGATCAGGCTCTTTTGACCAAGAGGGTGCTGGCATCAGAAGTAGGTTAGGATTACTATTTCAGCTTCTTATGGTTTCCATGAAGGACAGAGGTCTCTGCCTCTTTTAGACCCTCACACTCTCAATTTCTTACTAGAGAAGAAAAATTCAAGATGCTCCTGTTAGCTCAGGTTCTGTCTGCCTTACGCCCCGGAGACTAGATGGTAGGATTGGGTTTGCAGGACACCTACTTCCACATTCCCATCCTGACTGCCCACAGATTTTACCTGTGGTTCACAAGCATTATCAGTTTGATTTGCTCCAGTGCTTAATTTGAGCCTGTGGTTTCCGATACTCGGTACCCGCACTTAATTGTCAACACCAGCACTTATGACAGCTGCGATAGTGTTGCTGTCTGTCTGATTTAGAGATGAGCAGAACAACAGTTTATTATTAATATAATATATATTAAAATGACTGATAGCTGCTTCCCTTGCCATTCTTCTGGCTTTGGGGGCATGGGATAGTCTGAATTGTCATTGGCAGCACTAGCAGGTGCAATGGTACAGTAAGCTGTAGTGGTTTCCTGAAGAGGGCCCTGGCACTTTATTGCTTTGCAAATTAAGCACTGATGTGCTCCCTTTTGCCCTCAGCAGTGCCCTTCTGGAGTTCACTAAGCTAAGGAGGTGGTCGCAGCACAACTGCGGAGGCTGCACAATGTCAATCTTCCCTACCTCGATGATTGGCTGATGAAGGCTGGCTTGCCCCAGGCAGTCGTCTCTCACCTCCAGACTACGGTGAACCTCCCGCATTTTCTGGGGTTCTCTATAAACGTGTTGAAGGTACATCTGACTCCTTCTCAGGCTCTCCCTTTCATTGGAGCTGTTCTGGATACAGTGCAGTTTTTAGCCTAACCTCCCAAACGGCGAGCCCAGGGTATTCAGGCTGCTGTGATACCAATGTTTCAGCCTCTATCCTGGATTTCGGTGAGAATGACTCTAAGGCTGCCGGGCCTCATGGACTCCTCCATCCTGTTGGTGATGCATGCCCGTTGGCATATGCAGGCTTTGCAGTGAGACCTGAAGCCTCAGTGAGTACACCATCAACAAAATCTCTTTGAACTGGTCCATATATCAGTGGGAATCGCAAAAGACCTGCAGTGGTGGCTGAAAAATTGCAATTGGGTCAATGGCAGACCCCTCTACCTTCCCCGCCAAGAGTTGACTGTAGAGATAGATGGGCTGGGGCAGCCACCTGGGAGAGCTGGAGATCAGAGGACTCTGGTCTCTGGCGAAGACTCTGCTGCACATAAATCTGTTGGAACTGAGATCGATCCGACTGGCGTTACAAGCCTTTCTTGATTCGATCAAGGGAAGTCTATTTCATGTATTCATGGACAACACCCCCAACATATGGTACTGCAACAACTGAGCATTGGGGTTGTGGACCATGTGTCAAGAGGCTCTGTGTCACTCAACATGGCTGGAATGTCATTGCATTTGGAACATGCCCCCACCTCAGCACCCTGAGACCTTGACGGGTGAGTAGTGCGCTCTACAAACCCTGATTGATTGATTGATTGAACATCAGGGTGTTTCCCTGGTGGTTGAACATCTGATGGATCTTTGAACTCCAGAGCGCACAAACTCGGCTGTCGATGCCTAGCAGATCATGAATGGCGGCTCCATCTGGAGGAGTAGCAAGATCTCTTTGGACATAGGGGAGAACCTTTGTTAGATATGTTCGGCACCATTGGGAACGCACAATGTCAGCACTTCTGCGCACTGGAGTTTCCAAGGCGACTCTCGCTCTGAGATGATTTTCGTCTCGAGTGGAGCTCAGGCTTCCAGTATGCCTTTCCGCTGATACTACTCCTTCCCAGAGTTCTAAAGAAGATCAGGAACAATCAGACCCAAGTCCTTTTTATCGCCCCTAATTGCAGTGCTTAATTTGTGCAGGTGGTTTCCGGTGCTCAGTACCGACACTTAATCGCCAACACCGGCACTTATAATGCAAACTTGACTCAAAGGTATTGGAGTGTTTTTCATGGGCACGAGTTTATGACACATTCATTTTTTGTAGACACAGGAAGAATAAGTGATTCACCCAAAATCACAGGATGTTGAATCTACACCGAGACTTGAATCTGGTCTCCCAGCTCCAAAGTCGGCAGCTCTGGTCATTACGCCACATCTTCTCCCCACTTGTAGGGTTTCATGATTAGTAGTTAATTCTGTTATAGGTAGTGCAAATAACAGCAATGTGCTGCTGCAAGCTGCCTCCTGACGAGAGCCCCGGCATTTTTTTGTACTAATTAACCACTGCCTAATTGGGCACAGAGAATCTGGTATCCCGAACTCCTGAGCATGATCATCGGTCTTCCGATAAGGCTGCCCTAAGGATTTACTGTCACAGCAACATGGCAGGGTCCAGCACCTGAACACATGCACTCTCCTCCTTCATTCACAGAGATTATAAGACAGCAATTGACAGTTTTCGATCTCCCTTATGAAGTCTGTGATGGTTTCTGGCAGCCAGGCGTACACCATCCAAGACCGCATACGCCTGCCATTGGGGCAAATCTGTAGAAGGTAGGACGGCTGCTGGATGTGACCACCACTAGTCATAGTACACACTGAGGCTCGTAAAATAACTTAAGAGTGGGTTGATAACTAGTTGATTCATCTATGATGGACCCCAAGCAGCTGCCTGATGAGTTACTAACTTGGTGCAGTTACTTACCAGCGTAGCATCTTAGCAGTACACAGTTGCCAGGAACAGCCAAAAGTGCCCTAAAATTTAGATACTCTCAAGTATTTATTTAATGTGGTTACCCTCAGGTTGTGCGTTAATTTGATGTGTCGATAACCAGTCAAATACTCCACACAAACATTTAGCATGAGACTCAAATCTGTCCTACGCCTCCAGTGTGCACTAGAAACGGCGTGAGAGCAAATCAAAATGGTGGTACACACATGACGTGTTGCGTGCGTCAGTGTCTACACCACCTGATCCTACCTGCGTGCACATGGGCGCCCAAGACAGTGGCTATGTGTATGTCCAGTGTCATACGCGTCCAATACGTTACTGCCTGACCTCAACGTCACTCAGCCCTGAACAGGCAAAGCCACCTTCAAGAAAGCGCAAGGGGTACCTTCCTTTTTGTCGAATCCCATGTTGCCACCACCCGAGGCTCAGCAGCTTGACAAGATGTGAACTGTGGCAGCTGGCATGACTCGTGGGTGGTGCGGGGAGGCGGTCGCGGGGTGGGTGGAGTCGCGGACGTGAGGTAAAAATAAAAATACAACACTTACCTTGCCGCCGGCCGCTCAGTCTCTGCTCCTTGCTCCTGCTCTTGTCGTGGGACAGGAAGCCAGGCTCCCCTGACCAATCACAACGCTGCAATGCAGCCTTGTGATTGGTTTTGAGCTTCCTGAGGGGACGCTCAGCCACGAAATGGGAGCCTGGGCTTGTTCTCAATGCAGCCTGCATGGAGAAGGGGAAAGAGCCCATGACGGTGTGGGCGGCCCGAGAGGGCTGACCAAACAGTGATTGCGCACCCAGGAGTGGGCAAACCACTCCTCCCCTGCCCTGCTTCACGTGAGCAGAGCAGCCCCGCCCACCCGCCCGCAAAGGAAGGAAACATAAAATGATAATAACTAAAAGTTATCAATATATATTTCCTTTCCTTTACACTGCTCAAAGCACCTAGAAATGGCAGACGTGCAGTATGAATTGCTATATAAAAACAAGTTATTACTCTACGGGTGTTGCCATAAACATTTCAGAAAGGACTTGTGCAGTGATGGAGTCGGGGCATTATCCTTGCATGGTAATGCCTGGGCTGACAGACTGCATCAAAGGCTGTAGCGCCTCTCCCTGGCTGGTTTAAAGCATAATCCCACCACCACGTCATCACATTCCCCCTTATTAGCATTAGTAGAGGGGTGAACGTGTGTTTAAGGGGGTACTGCAATTTATTTTATTTATTTATTTATTTATTTATTTATGCGATTTTATATAGCGCGAACTTTACCCGAAGGTGTCAGAGCGCTTTACATAAGGACCCAGTTTCAACCATAAGGACTGATGGTTACAATCGGAAAAACAGATTTGCAAATTTTTGACTTACATGAGGAACCAATTGAAAACAAACGGATTTAGGATTACATGCGTTATAAAAAAGGTACAAACAGAAAAAATTTCAAATGTACAAGAGATAGAATCACACAAGGAGGAGATACAAATGGATAAACTCTAGGCATATACTAGTGATATCTCTATCTACTTAGGGAGGGGATACACATGGATATACTCTAAGAGTCACATAGGAATGGTAGAGAGCACAGCGGACTCCTGCATAAACTAGTGATTAGAGTTATCTCTATATACATAGGGAAGGGGTAAGACTGGATATACTCTAAAAGTCACATAGGAATGGAAGAGAGCAAAGCGGACTACTGCATGTCTTAGTGATTAGAGTTATCTCTATATACATAGGGAAGGGATACACATGGATACACTCTAAAAGTCACATAGGAGACTAGTCATTAGAGTTATCTCTATATACATAGGAAGGGATAAGACCGGATATACTCTAATGGACACATAGGAATGGTAGAGAGTACAAAGGTCTACTGCATACACTAGTGATTAGAGTTATCTCTATATACATAGGGAGGGGATAAGACTGGATATACTCTAAGAGTCACATAGGCAAGGTATATGGTGCAAGGTCTAAAGCAAATACCATTGATTAGAGTTATTGCAATACGTCAAAGAGCAGAGTTCCATAAGTGTGGATGCAGTCAGAGAACAAAGGGAGGGTGGGAGGGGTGCAGGGGTATGGAGAGAAGGGGAAGCGGAAAAGGCAGGGAACATTTGAGGATCATCCACGGGAAAAAGGGTTAACGGACGAGGGAATGGGAGGAGGGCTATAGTCCAGCGAAACTGTCCGAAAACAGCAGCAAAGTGATGGTCAGGACAAAACAAAGAGTCAGGAAGTCCAGGAGTGAGGGTGGGAAATGAAGCTGGAGGCCAGCCGCAGGCGCGTCACCATCTTGGAGAGCTTGCAGTCAGCCGTCTCGGTGGGGGAGAGAGTGCGCCAGGTGGTGAGGGCCATGATGACGCTGTTGGTATGGTCAAGCGTTGGCCATGGGGCGCTGCACGGCTGCCGGTGGGTTGTGTGAGGAGTCACCCGCGAGCAGTGTGGACTCCGGGAGCAGCGGCACATTCAGAACACTGGTGCCATGTGGGGGGGGGGGAGGGGTGCGTGGTCTGGAGATCCGGCCCGAGTTGCAGGGCCACAGGGCATTCCGGCACTGGCAGTGGCCCCAAACTGGCAGCAGGTAGGGAGGCAGGCCAAAAGTCCAAGAAAGGGCCACAGGATTAGCAGGAGGCCGGGGAGAAGTTGGGGCGAGCCAGTGGAAGCGGTGATCGCCATCCAGAAGTCGCCGCCGGCCGCCATCTTAGAGTCAGGCAGGCGCTGGGAGGATTCCCTCGGTGGGGGTCTCCACCGAAGTGAAGCTGGTGGAAATTAGGCCAGCTGCTGCTGCGGCGAGAGTCTCTACAAGCCGGGGTAGCGCAGGATGAAATCCTACCTCCCAGTGGCGGCTGCAGTCAGCGGAGTCCACGGCGCAGTGCCGCCCGCCATCTTGAGCGCCTCTGCCCTCTCCTCCTTCTCCTCGGGAGATCGAGCCTGTCTGCCACCCTCGGAGCGATCGCTGCCTCTCCGCACCTGCACCAATTCTCCACTCCCCCACACCTACACCATGTAAACAAATGCTGTTCTTCAGAGGCACTTAACACAGCTTGTGTTCACGCAATGGGGTTGCATTAAACCTGCTGGCTTTGTTTCAAAACAATTTCAAATGTATATAAAAATGCAGTTACCAGGCACAGGCGGAGTGCTTAATTTGAGCCAGTGTTTTCCGGTGCTCTGCACCGGCAATGAAGTATTAACACTGGCTCTTATAATAGTCTAACACATGGTGATGCTGTTTGTGTAATTTAACTATGAGCAGAACATCAGTTGCTAAATATACATTATGCATAAAAAAACAGCTAATTCCTGCCTTCCAAGCCCTTTTTATACCTTTGGGGTCCTGGAATAATCTGAATTGTTCCACTTGTAGGAGTGTGAAGGTATGTGATTATCAGCGCTGGCAAGGGTAATGTGGGGTGCAAGCTGCAGTGGCCTCCTGACGAGCGACCTGGAACTTATTTTCTTTTACAAATTAAGCTCTGCCCGCATGTGTGTTTGTGTGTGCGCCACACAAACTCAGCTTCTCTGGAAAGAGAGCAGCTGTCCTGCCACCGTAGAGCGCTCCTTAGTGGGAACACAGCTCACCAGATATCTGTGGTAGCCAGATTAGATTCTATATTGGGTGACCAGAATTTTAAAGCCAAAAACCTGGACATTCAAGGAAATGGAAGAAGGACTACAATTTTACTTCAAGCGAGCCGACAGAATGACAGCGCTCCTCAGCAGAGAATTACAGATTAGGCAGTTAGAACATACATAAAAAGCTATTTTTTAACCCCAGTAGCTTGCCTGATAATTACATTGTTTTCTTGAAACAACAGATAACTTTCCCTGCTTTGTAAAACATAAAAAATCACCTCCTGCCGTTTTCAGTCGGCCCTCTCTAAAAACCGGGACAGGAGCTATATTCCCTGAAATCTGCCGGGACAGAGGGTGAAAAACCGGGACCGTCTGGGCAAATCCGGAATGCCTGGTCACCCTAGATTGTCTCGAACTGAGTCTGAAAACACAAACTCATTAACATTTCATTGACAGTGAAGCAGATTTTGCCTTACAGTAAAGACAATTTTAGAACAAAGAATAAATGAATGCACTGCATACCACTTATCTCTACTCTATCCCCATTACTTTATTTTAACTATAGTATTAATAGTTAAGCCGAACGAACAATGTTTAGTACAAGCAGCTGTACAAAAGGGGGTGGTGATGGACGGAGCATCTGAATCAATCAAACACTCACACCCAGTCAAAAGATCTGGGTTTAATCCATCACCGTTCTTTAGCCCACTCTGCCACCCCAGTTCAGACATGGCTATATGCAAATCAGTCTGACCCTGTGCCTCATGGGGACAGTCCAGCCCGAACTGCCAAGCCATGTCTTCCCTGGACCGGAAACAAGCTTCCGAGGACCGGTTTAGCATGTGAAACTTAAAGTGGCCATCTTTAATTATAAAGTGCAGAAGCAAAGATTTCCCACCAAAGCAAAGAGGATGTCATACCACGTGGATGTGGTAGACGCATGCACAGTGAAATTCCAGCGTTGCGGCGGCCATTTTAATGTGTGGTGCAATATTAATAAGACGAAACATGTTGATTAATACATTACAAGTTATTCCGAGAGGATTGAATCCGAGCAAGTCTCTTTGCGTGTGAAACCTTGTTCCATCATTAGCAAATATTGAATCGAAAGAGGAACCAGATAAAAGTTAGGACCAGAAGAAAGGCACCTGCTCTCGACAATATCTCTGTGAGCCGGACGATAAGAAGTATTGGTCTCAGGAGAGAAGGAAAGGTGTCCGCCCGCAAGGGTGGACAAGGATAAGTGTTCCAACAAACTAACAAGCTTTGCACACGTAAAACACCCCCTTTCGGTTTTTTTCGTGCCTGGTATCGGCCTCCTTATCACAGAATAGTACAATGCCAACTCTTTCTTCCACCACGACCTTCACAATATCACACAAAGGAGCATGGACTTCTTACATTTCTCATCCACTGCAGGTGCTAACTTGCTATTTGAAACAGAAAATATTGTGCAGGGGAAGCAGAAATACAACTTTTATTGCAAACGCCATGAAGCACCTTGTCCCACTCATGCTAACCTTAAATGCACATTGGCTAACTAAAATTAATCAAATATATGTGTATATTGCTCATTCTGCTAAATCTAAAAGTGAACAACATGAGACTAATAAATGACACGTCGAGTATTTAATGAGTATGTCACGAGTACATTTTTATATAGCACAAACTTTTTTATTTGGGCACGGGTAGATCAAGTGATTTGCCCAGAATCACAGGATGTTCAGCGTCATTGCCGAGACTTGAATTTAGTTCCCCAGATTTGAGGTCGACCACCCTAGCCATTAGGCCAACTCCTCTACCTATCATGTAAGCTAAAGTTAATATTGGTTACAGGGTAACATCTAATTGAAGCACAACTAATCAAAATCAAATTTGCGTGATCTGCTCTTTATTATACTCAAAGTACTTCAGTGGTGAGGCCAGAGATTGGCCCCTCCCTCTTCTGGCCAGAGAGAGGCAGAGAGAAAACAGAGGCAAAGTTTGTGGCATGAGTTTTTTACAAGCCCTAAAGCTTTCCATTCATATACAAAAAAAAGCATTTACATGCAGCTGTCGAAGTGCATTAAAAAGCATTGGATCTTGAGTGCTACAGGGACAGGGTGGAATGTGTGGCTGAAAAGAACAGTATATTCTGTACCTATTTTGTTGGTCTATCACCTTCAGTTAACTACATATAAAATAACATCTTAAATGAAAAATAAATGCAAAGTGAACTAATCAGTGGAAAATGCGCTGTTTTATGTTATGAAAACTCTATTGATTAATGTGTGTATTTTGCGAGTAACGGAAATCCACAGAATGTAATCCTGTTTAGAGCAGTGGGGATGAGTGAACTGTGTATTCTTACCTCTACCAGGTCCCAGGCTGTGACAGAAAGCTCTGTGTACATATAAGTCATTTTCTTTAGCTTACATAACACACACAAGGCAGGCCGCCTTACAATATGCAAAAACAATTTGGTTTAAATAAAAAATGTGCCTTCAAAATATAGATTTTAGTAATACGCAATCAGAGTGCACCTGGTGCATTCATTCTTATAAGTGTTCATTTAAACTAAAGTGTGCACTCAACAGCTTAGATGGACACCTTACACTACCAAACAAAAAGATCTAAACGTTGTCGTCACAAAGCTTCAAGTGATTCCATCAATTAAAGCCAATTCCGGCCTTCAAGCACTGTACATTTGCAGAAGAACCCACTGCGCACATTTGCATTTCTTTCAGGTGAGCAGGCTCCCTGGGAGACAGGCTTGTTTCTTGTTTAGCTCTCTGCCCCTCCCTCGGTTTCACAGCACAGAAGACCCCCCCCCTCCCTTCCATTTCAGGTGCGGCATCTCACCTGTCAGAATCAACTGACCCAGGGCAGTTGTCTTTTTGTAGTACTGTTCTGGTTAAATTAAAATGTATGGCCACGTCGTGCCCCACAGACCTCACCCACTTCGACATCTGTTCATATATGAGTAGATCTCTGTATACGTGTGTATTGCACCTCCCGGGGCTTGTGCTGCTGTGAATGTACAAGGAAACTGTTAACTTGTGCTCATGTTGTCTGACAAAGTCAGTGATTGAATGTGCCTTTGCTAAGGGGTTCTATAATGTATCCACCAAATATGGTGGACTAGATACAAACATTTACTTTTTGCACCTTGTACAAAGGGAAGCAATTTTATCTAGTTTCCTGTTTGCTTATCCTGTCTTCTGAGGACATGAGCTGTAATCTCAGTTTCAGCACCCTTCTCCCTCCTGCCTTTAAGTGTGATATAAATACAGTATAGATTTTTAGCTATATGATTTTATGCTATGTGTATTTATAGAGAACACAACTCACCCCCAACATAATCCTTGTGCTGAAGCTGGACCTATAGGGCCGAAGCAAGGCTAGGAATTCAAGAACTGAGGAGCTGGCTGTGATGTACAGCGGAAAGTCATTCCTGGCTTTAGGAGTGAGTAGAAGAAGTTATGACTGCTGGATCTGGTTCTGCATATACAGGGGTGTGTTCGAGGAGGAGTTCTGCTGAGCAGAGGCATCGAGTAGGTTTGTGGAAGTTTATATGTTTGTTGAGGTATGTGGGGCCAATGTTGTGGATGGCTTTGTAAGTGTGTGAAAAGTTCGATGAGTGCTTGTTTGTGAAATGGAGGTGAGTGGAGCTCTTTGAGGTGCTAAGTGATGTGAGTGTAGGAAGAGAGAGTTGGGGTTAACCCTAGGTATGGGCGGAAAATCCGTTTCGCTCGCGGATTTTGCGGATTTTCGGGAAATCCGCAATCCGCGAGATTCGCGAATCTCCCGCAAAATCCGCAAATCCGCGAGCAGCGGATTTTGCTCGCACTGCTCGCACTGTTCGCGTGAGTTCGCGGCTTCCCAGTACAACTTCGCGCCCCGCGAATAAGTGCTAAATTGCAGAAATACGATCTTAGCAAAACTGAAACTACTTGCCAGGTTCAAAAGTTCAGGCTCATCATTAGTAGCCATTTCCTGTAGTGCTTCCTGAGGGGCCCCTCCAGAGTTCAGTTGCCAGTTGCAACTATTATGTGACCCTGCTCTGAACCTCAGAATAGTTACACATATGCCACAAAGGTCCTGAATTACAGCTAAGGGAGACAAGCAGGAGCCAGGCTGGAAGTTAAAATCCATTAATCAGCCCCTAATTCATTATTGTCAGTTGGGGCAGGGCAGGTGTTGTAACTAATTTTGCAACAATGAAAGCACTTAGCAAGTGCAAAAGATCACTAATCAGGGCGCACTAAGGAAGCAGGTGCCAGCTAAAAAAATATTCTGTGACATATTAATCAGCCCCAAATTAATTCAGGTCACTTGAGGCAGGGAAGGTGTGCTTTGCTTTGCCGAAAATAATGTACACTGGACAACCAGAGGGTGTGGTGATGAAACAGAGGGTGGCATGGGTGGGCCAGAGGGTGGCATGAGTAGTCAGAGAGTGGCAGTGGTGACAGAGAGTGGCAGTGATGAAGAAGAGTGTCCCAAACAGGCTGGACACGTAGAAACAACAAGTTCGCGAAACTTGCGACCCGACAGGTAAGTTCGCAAATTGCGAAATTGTAAAAACCCTCGCGAACTGGCAGAAACACGGGCGAACACAAAAAAAAAAAAATTCCGCAAATTCGCGGGAATTCGCGGATTTTGCGGATTGCGAATTCGCAAATCCGCAAAATTCGCGAATGCGAGATCCGCAAAATTCGCCCATGCTTAGTTAACCCCCAGGCGTAGTGGGCGTAGCGGGGCTACACAGTGGTCTACGGAGTTGCAAACAAACTCCGTGGAACTCTGCTACGCTATGCTACGCCACCACCTCCACCCCCCTATATTATCAACTAGCAGCCCGTCCCGACGTTGTCCGGGTATGAATTGCTGCCGGCCAGTAGTATATGGTTTTGTAGGATTTTGTTTTGATAGCATTTCTTATCTGTGACAGGCCTGTGAAACGCTCCTATTCACAGTGCACTGCTGATGCACTTAAGAGTGCGCGTTCAGTAGTGTGTGAACTCCAGTTTCCCTACTTTATTTTTCCTTGCAATATTATATAGCGCGAACTCGACAACATGGCAAAAGCACAATTTACATTACAGAAGAACACATTCATTTGTGGTAGGCACGGGGAGACAAAGCAATTTGCCTGGAATCACAGGATGTTGACCTGATGCCGAGATTCGAACGTAGCTCCCCAGCTCTAAAGTTCGCAATTCTAGAACTTGTGGCGGGAGGTGTGTCTAAAAGTGTATGTTGGTGCTGGCCATCAATGAGAGAGACCTGTGCATTTTTCAAATCGGTGGTGAAAAAATATGAGTATGTTGCTGGAGATGTGGGCCGCCGTGCCACCAATGTACTTACCGGGGGAGGGTAAACACCCATTATTCCGCAACTTTCTTTCCGCAGACCATCACTCCGCATACTTTCATTATGAAAGTACCATGACTCCGCAATGCCATTATAACGCATGGCATTACATTTTTTATGCTTTTACCACGCATACATTTACAACGAATTTCGTTGTAAATGCATGAATGGTAAAAGCATGTTTTTTTTAAAAATGTTTGGATAAGGCAAGTATGGGTATAGGGGTATATGTTTTGGGGTACTGAGGTATATGTTTTGGGGTGTTTGGGTATTTTAATGGTTCAGATATAGTTTTGGGTTTTTGGGTACAGGGGTATTTTTAGGGTTCAGGGCTAGGTTTGGGTTTTGGGAAACAGGGGTATTTTAGGGTTCTGGGCTAGTTTTGTGTTTTAGGGTACAGGGGTATTTTAAGGGTTCAGGGGTAGGTTTGGGTTTTGGGGTACAGGGGTATTTTAAGGGTTATTGGCTAGGTTTTGGGGTACAGGGGTATTTTAGGGTTCAGGGGTAGGTTTGGGTTTTGGGGTACAGGGGTATTTTTAGGGTTCAGGGATATGTTTGGGTTTTGAGGTACAGGGGTATTTATAGGGTTCAGGGCTAGGTTTTGGTTTTGGGGTACAGGGATATTTTTAGGGTTTAGGGATAGGTTTGGGTTTTGGGGTACAGGGTAGATTTATAGGGTTAAGATGGGTTAGTGTTTAAGGGTGTTGGGGTATTTTATAGAGTACGGGTGGGTTATGATTATGGGGTGCAGGGGTATTTAAAGTAGGGGTGGGCGGAATTGGCGCGAACTTGGTACAATAAATCCGCAATATTTTGTTCCGTCAGATTTCCAATTATTAAAACAGAAACCTCATATATTCAAGGTAAAATAACAAGTATTTCTACATGCTAAAATGCATATAGTCATTTCACAAAAGTGAAATTAGCTTCCAGCAAGCAGTGAGAGAGGTGATGATTTTGAGATCAAGCCCCTGCAAACCATTATGGGACGAGATTAGCAGTGGGAAGTGAATATTATAGTATCCAAATAATTCTACAAAGAGCTGCAGTTCACCTCGTTCTCCCCAGTTGTCCCCAAGAGGCAAATGCAATAGCATTTAAAATATTATACATCAAGCTGCAGTTCACCTCATGGTTCGTAAATGTCCCTGATTTGGCAAATGCAATAGCATTTAAAATATTACACATCAAGCTGCAGTTCACCTCATGTCCCTAGATGTCCCTGATGATGCAAATCCAATAGCATTTAAAATATTATATATCAAGCTGCAGTTCACCTCGCCGTCCCTAGATGTCCCTGATGAGGCGAATGCAATAGCATTTAAAATATTATACATCAAGCTGCAGTTCACCTCGTCGTCCCAAGATGTCCCTGATGTGTAAAATTCAAAAACATTGAAACCCTTTCATGAATGCTAAAAATTATGCTAAGCTTATCCCATAATGCTTTGCAGGGCCTTTTAGTTGTATTTTTGCCCATAACTGTGCTTGGGGTGGTTCTAAGAGAATGGGACCTCCACTGAATTACTATTTAAAGGGAGCAAGAATGTATAGAACCTGGGAAGAAAAAACAACACTCATGACGGAATGCCCCCAGTGATTGTCACGCCCCCAGCACACACCCACAGCACAATGCAGACACGCCCACAAGGGACTACTTTGCTGGCACGGTTCTTTTACATTTTAAATGTATATGGTGGGCGTCTGCATAGCCTATGTCCTTCTGCTGCAACTGCCCTTTCCAACGCTGTATTGGGTGTTGTGATTGGTGCTGTGGTTCCCAAGTTTACCTGGCCAAAAGGTGCAAGTTCTCTCTTTATAATAGTAGTATAGATTAAATCTACATTACGTACTATTAAATTTAATCCACTTACCTGGCATGCAGCGTCCCTCGGCTGCCCTCCTCCTCTTCCTCGCAGCATCCATAATCCTTGAGAAAACTGTCCATGCGCATTTCTTGCAAGAAAGGATTATCGATACTTCGAGGAAGAGGATCAGGGTAGCCCGGGGACGCCACATGCCATGTTTTCTTCTGTTGCAGCTTTCGCAAACAGTACCCCACACATATAAACGGGCATTGAGGTACTGGGTTTTCTCGGAACCAATACTAATACAAAAACCCAGCGGTGTCAGGGCAACACCCAAAGACCCCGGATTCCCCTGTCTTGGCAAACAGAGACACAGGATACTTCTCGATAACGTCAAAGACCAAAGTTTAATGGTTGCAACCAGGGACAGAGGTCTACGAAGTACACACGGGTAGTTCGAAAGAGACTGCACCACCTCAATGAACAAAACTTGGTCTTTTATGCCGAAAATTACGCTTCTGGCAACATCACAATTTACATTCGGTGCATACAAAATGAACCAATGAACAAGTAGCATTTCAAAAAGTAACAAATCACGACAGTCAAAGTTAATCCCACTTTCCGTTGTCCAGCCCACCAAAAACGATTGAGCATATGTTAGTTTCCTGTTCGATCAGGCCGGACAAACCCATCATAAAACCTTCAACTCAGATCGATGAACATGCCGTAAAGGAAAGGCAGTAACAGATGGAAAGGAGATAGAGGAGTGGGAACGGTGGGCCATAAAGTCGGACCACGTCCAGTTCTTTGATCTTTATCAGTGCAGCTGCTAACCAAGGAACTGGCTCAGCAGGATTCGCCCCAGGCGAGGAGTCAGTTCGGCCAGGTCAACCAGAAGTCAGCTAAGGCGTACGTGTCAAGGACTCGCTCGACCACAATCATAGGGCCTATGTTAGGGCAACCATACAAGATGGCTGCCACATTACAAAATGGAACCCGAGGGTTCAAACTAAATCCTCAAATACAGAGTGTTCTCCTATATCGATTCATATGAAAACACTTAGACACGCTACACTCGCCATTTGCGGTCTGTAGAGACCAAAATCGTCCATTTCCGACGATCTTTATAAATCGGGTTTCAGCACTATCGAACCCAATTCGGAATCACGGAACCACAGTCCCTCCTTTTGCCCTATCATAGGCAATAAACCCAGACTCAATTTAATCTGAATCCGGATCTATATTCATCAGGTCATCGATATGCTGCTGTAGCATCATCTTATTACTATGAATCTCTCTCCGGACAGGCTTCCGTACGCACAAGGTAGCACAAAGGCCACAAATAGCTGGAGCACACTGTACACAGAGACAGAACATGAACAGAATCGCTAAGACCATCCCAATGACCATCAAAATCTTCCAACCCCAAGTGGATATCAATCCCCATAACCATCCCATCAAAGACCAATCCCCTTTGTCCAGATGGACAGAATCAGAGATCTTATGTAATTTAGAAAATGGCTTGGAAGACTGACGGAGCATTATCCGGAATAAAAACGCAGCAGCTCGATTGAATCAATCTACAAACTCCCCCTCGATCTGCTAGAATAACGTCTAGGGCAACTCTATTCTGAAGTGTCATAAGTCTATCCGACTGGAGCTCAGCAGTCAGATTACCAAGGGCACCGGCCGTCTCAACTATGGTGGACTCAACCACTCTCGTAAGCGGACGAATATTCCTACTGTTAGCCATAGGTCCCCAAAACGGCAGAAAACCCTTGAAGAAATCACCCAATTCTTGTGCTGCAGTGTCTTCTTGGCTAAAGACACCTCTAGCAATTCTCATCTTGTGATAATCTGCCAGAGCTGTAAAAGTGGGGGGTAACAGAAAGGAAACAAAACATGTGCCCGAAAAATCATGGGGCAACCATGTGTATGCTTTGTCGTAGCAAACAAAATAAGTACCCTTGGCTGCTAAAAACGCTGGGGAAGACTGAGACGGAAACACATAAGTCTCAGCACAAACGCTCTTCCCTAACTGAGCTCTCAGATTCTTACCGTTGCCCTGTAGACAATAGTAACCCTTATGAGGCACTATCCAGATCGGTAGAGGACTTTTCGCACGCTGGTTAATACTCAGACTTACTCCATATCCATTTACGCTCCAATCACTATATGGTTGCCTTTCGTCTTTAGGAATAATCTCTACTGCATTAGTCCCTTGGATCATATCGACTATGCCTCTAGCTATAGGACTATTCTTTGGGTTATCTCTCGGTGAACGTAAAGGGTCAACACTATGGGCATATATGAATATGGTTCTGTAAGCTCGAATCGAACCATTTAAACTAAAAGGCAGAACTAAATAAGGAATTCCCTTATCGGCTGTATGAGGCATTAAACCACAAATCCAGCAGTTTGTTGTATTAATCACTAACTGGTGCTGGTGTAAAAGCTGTATGAAGGAATTATTAACGAATTCCTTACGTCGGACTACCTCATGTTCAGGCAAAGGGTGGAAAAAATGAGAGGAAATAGTAGGTGAAGGTGTAGATTGCACAGTGGAATTAGACGTCACTTTAAAAACAAATGCTACATAACCAATTATAAAGATTACAAAACTCAGTAGTAAAAGTATGCACGGAATCAAAAAACATTTCTTCGACATTATTTTGTAAATGCGTTCTCTAAAAGTCAGTGTCTGCACAGGTCTCTCCAACTCAAAGAAATCCATCGTAAACTAAAGTTGCTGCCCGCGGTGGTTGGTTGATTCTGCTTGAGAGGGCCTCCGCTGAACCCAGGAAGACTGCCTCGGACCAACAGAACCCAAGACCTAGTGTCTCAGGCTTGCACTCCCAAGACTGGTAGCAACCGCGACCCTAGCAGCAGGAACCGGATGGCAGTTCAGAAAAACAAAAATACGTAGATCCTGGTTGGAGAGTTTAACCTGCAAATAGTAAAAAAAAATCAACTTTATTAAAATGTATTTGTCCTTAGTTCTCGATCTCAAATTATATCTGTCTCTTCCAGGTACTTCTTGATCAGTGAACAAAAGATGTGGCTCAGAAGTGTCCAACCGCTTTGCAGGAGGTATTGAAGCTTGCAAAAGACGATCGCTCTCCAGTTCTGAATTAGTACCAATCAAACGGGCATCACTGAATGCAACAAATTTCGGAACAGTTTCTGTCTCAGAGTCTGCAAGACCGTCTTGAGCCCATTTATCATACGGTAAAGGTAAGGGTGCCTTCTTGGTGTGGCACCCGTGAATCCAGTGTTTCTTTCCACGAACTCGTACCGCAGATCTCATCGACAAGAGGACCTGATAAGGTCCGGTCCAACGGGGCTGTTCGTTTTTGGTGCGTTGAAAATTCCTCACGAAAATCCAGGACCCAGGTTCAATAATGTGACCTGGATCTTCGGCAGCTTGTGGAAGAGAGTCGTGCACCTGTTGGCGTAAAACACTCATTTTAGTTGTCAATTCACACAAGTAATCAAGCAAAACAGGGTGCTCAAGGTCCCTAAACTTCGTTGGTCTTGGTACGCCCCAAATATTCGCCGGGCGACCAAATACAACCTCATACGGACTCAAACCCATTCGCGAGTGCACAGTCATTCGGGTGGACAAAAGTGCTAATGGCAAAGCATCTGGCCAGTGTAAACCAGTGCTCTCTTGAATTTTGGCCAATTTTAACTTCAAAGTGCCATTATAGCACTCGACTAAACCAGCTGATTGGGGATGATTTGCAGCGTGGAATTTCTGCCTAATCCCGAGACCATCACACACTTTCTTCATCACTCGTCCCACAAACTCACTTCCATCATCACTCCAAATGATTCTTGGCAATCCAAATCTAGGGAAAAATTCTTTTATCAAAACTTTGGCAGTGGACAAAGCAGTGTTGTCCTTAAGGGGGTATGCTTCTACCCATCTAGAAAAAGAACAAACAACTACCAACACATACTTCAAGTTGTTGCATCTTTCCATATGGATAAAGTCTAGCTGCAAAGCCTCGAACGGATAAGTAGGAGGAGCAAAATGACCAGCTGGTGTTGGAGTTCCCTTGCCAGGATTATGCATCAAACACACCATACAATTCTTGACCAAATTCTCTGCACATCTAGGTATTCCCACATTCTGCCAAACCGGAGCCAACAGCTTACAAATCCCTTTCACACTAATGTGTGCCAATCCATGTGCCATTGTAACAACTGGAAGCACATACGCATTCGGCAGCAACCATCTTTGATGTTCGGACAAATCAATCCAACAACCATTCGAATCCAACCTACCCTTCCTCTCTCTCCATTCATCCAACTCTTTCTCTGTAGCCTCACTCTGAATAATTTTCACGCTCTCAATGGTGTCTTCACACATGTCTTTCTCCGGAACCCATCTAGCTGGACCCACAACATACATTCGACTCGTTACATTCCTAGCAGTTTCTTTCGCAACCTCATCCGCAAACGCATTACCACGACCAACGTCATCTGTGATCTTTTTATGGGCACTGCATTTCACAATCGCTATCTGCAAAGGTAACGTAAGAGATTCAAGAAGCTCATTCACCAGTTGCCCATGCTGGATTTTCGTCCCATGCGATGTCAAAAATCCACGTTCACGCCACAATCGTCCAAAGCTATGGGCCACTCCAAACGCATACTGACTATCAGTATACACATTCACTCTTTTCCCTTTCGCCAACACACATGCTCTTGTAAGTGCTATCAATTCTGCCGCTTGAGCAGAATTATACGGTATACGTGCAGCTTCGACAACTGTATGTAAAGTCGTCACGGCATATGCTGCAGTAGTATCGCCATTTGATAATTTAAAACACGAACCTTCAACCCACAAGGCATCATTACAATCAGGGAGAGGAGTATTCTTCAGATCTATCCTCCCTTTCGTCTCTTCTTCAGTTCTCAAGAAACAATCGTGTTGCTCTTCGCTATCATCGTCTGTCTCAAGCGAAATCGGCAACAATGTAGCTGGATTCAGGGTATTGCACCTCTTGATGTGCACATGGCTTGCTTACAACGTAAGCTCATACCCTGACAACCGAGCACTAGTCAAGTGCTGTGTCTTCGTACGATTCAACAAGGTATCCACTGCATGTGGAACCATAACCACTAGCGTATTATCCATAACCAAACCAGCAGATTGTCGAATCGAAACAGCCGCTGCTGCAGTTGCTTTCAAGCAACTCGGCAACGCTCTGGCCACAGGATCTAAATTTGACGAAAAGTACGCACATGGGCGTTGCTTCCCGCCAAATTGTTGAGTCAAAACCGACAATGCACATCCTTCCCTCTCATGGACATACAATGTGAAAGGCTTGCTGTAGTCGGGAGTACCCAACACAGGAGCCGAACACAACGCATTTCGTAGTTCAGAAAGACTCTTTTGGCATTCCTCAGTCCAAGGAATCGGAGTTGGAGTATCCTTAACCGTAAGAGCTATCAGAGGTTTCGCTAAAAGAGAAAAATTTGGGATCCACTGTCTACAGTATGACGTAATCCCCAAAAACGCACGCACTTCTCTCTGTGTCGTAGGGACACTCATTTTCGCAATGGTCTGAATTCTTTCTGGGGTCAGTTTCCTTCCCTCCTTCGATAAGAGGTGACCTAGGTAGGTAACTTCTTGGCGACAGAATTGTAGTTTGGAAAGAGAAACTTTATGATGGCATTCAGACAAATGAGACAACAAGGACACAGTGGCATCCTTACATATCTCTTCAGTATCGGCAGCGACTAACAAATCATCTACATACTGGATAAAGGCCGCACCTTCTGGTAAGGCCAACAAGTCAAGTTGTGTCTTCAGAGCTTGACTGTAAATTGATGGACTCTCACAATAACCTTGAGGAGCGCGCTTGAAGCGGAAACTTCGTCCTCCCAAAGAGAATCCAAAGATATCTCTACTCTCTATAGCAATCGGGATGCTGAAGAAAGCATTCTTCAAGTCGATCATCGAAAACCAAGTGGTGGAAGCTGGAATCAATGTCAGTAACGCAGTAATGTCGGGTACAACAGGGAATTGCGGAACAACTATTTTGTTCACTTCACGAAGATCGATAACAAACCTATATACAGGAGGCTGTGAAGAATCAGTTCTCTTTAGAACAGGCAGGACCGGACTATTGCACACATTACCTCGAGTCTCTTCAATAACATCTTTGTCAATCAGATCATAAATGATCGCTAAAAGCACTCGTTCACCATCGCTTGAAATACGCTATTGCGGAATGCGAGGCAACTGAGCATTCGCCTTCAACGTCACAACATATGGAGTAATGTCTAACAGGCCCACATCATTTGGACCCGTAGCCCACAAAGAGTCTGGTAAAGAAGACAATTCAGATGAAAGACAATCTTTTGAAACATATATCAGAGAAATCACATTCTCACCTAACGTAAGATGTACTCCTGACGGAGAACAGTACAAAGTCGCATACAATCTTTTCAACAAGTCAAGGCCTAGTAAGTTCTCATTACAACCTGTTGTCAAAAGAAGGGGTGCTTCAAGTCTTCTAGGACCAACAGAAATAGGCACTGGAACGGAAATCGGATTCATAACGGGGGCGCCAGAAAAACCTATAGAAACATTGTTTAAGCCAGACAAAGGCGCGCCAGGGAGTTTCGAATGCATTATAGAACTCTTCGTAGCACCAGTGTCTAGCAGAAAAGGCTCTGACACACCTGATGCAATCACTTCCACGTAAGGTCCACTCTGATCTACCGGAACTGAAACAACTCCCTCTCTTTGTCCATGGCTGTCCTAATAATCATTACCTTGCTCTCCATCGCCTTCAACATAGTAATTGTCTACGTAATACTGTGTAGACCTACCAGAAGAATTCTGTTGCTGATCAAAACTGTTCATTGAATTTTGCGGAGGCAAAGGGCGCGCGTTCTGTCCGCGACCTCTACCTCTAGGCGCTTGTTGAGCACCTCTACCTCATACCAGGAGCACTATTTGCACGTTGCAGCAGAACGGGACAACTATTCTTGTAATGACCCTCTTCTCTGCAATATGCACACTGATTAGGCCCATACGGAATACGCTGTTGTTGAGGAATCTCGTTTCTTTGCGAGTTCCTCGAATACTGTTGAGGCTGCTGATAGTCACGCTGATTATTACCATGGGGTGGATAAGCTTGTTGTAGAAGAACTTTAGTCTTCAATTCCTTAGTCTTCTTATCCGCTTTCTCTAACTCATCCTTACGCCTATTCTCGTAGTACTGAGCCGTAGCAAGAATCTGCGCCGAAGTAGAAACGGGCCAAGAACTCTCGGAATCTTTCAACTTAGTACACAACTCGGGAAGAAGATTGTGCACAAATTTATCAACAAACAATCTCTGGCCACCTTCTGTAGCCATATCCTGACCACTATGGTCTACAAACGTTTCCTCGAAACGCGAGAAAAAGTCTGAAACAGACTCTTCTTTCTTCTGCTTACAGGCTGACAGTTTATCCCAATTAACGCGGACTTCAGGCATTAAAGTCTTCATGAAAGTAATAATCCTACCAGGAAGTTCAGTAATAACATCTTCAGGCTTAGCACCTCCAACTTGTCTATCATTTGCTGCAGCAAGATTCACCCACGAATCGCCCAATTCATTATCATGATCTGTATGTCGAATGACATTCCAAATGGGCTGTGGAACAACATTCCCAAAAAGCATATCTATGTCCGCCAAATTCATGACGCCCGAACTCACAGTTTGCACAAGTTCTTTATAATACCCTGCAGGGTTCTTTCGCGGATCTGGTAAAGTCTGCTCAAGCGCTAGAACTTCTGCACGCTTCCATGGTACATGTACCCACACTCGCTGGAAGTGCGCTTGAATCGGTGGCTGAGCAGCAGGGTCTGCAGGTCTCCATACTGGAGGAACCTCTTGCATCGGATATTGACGCGCTTTTCTCCTAACTGACGAATCTGGTTCAAACAGGAACGTCGCTTCGCAGCAACAGTAACGTTGAAACCACTTTCTCATTATCGGGTAGACTCACAATCGTTCCTTTGGCAAACTCCGAACGCAATCGGGACAATTCTACAGGAACTCTACCCACTTCATCCATCCATTGGTCATGGAGGAATGCACACATAAGTTCGAAAACATAACGCTGCTTTGGTGCTTCCCATTGTCGGAAAACATCCATAATACCTTCCAGATCATACTGGGACTTATACGTCACCCATCTACGTGTCATATGGTCTAGAACCACTCGCTCATCTGTATCGGGCAATTGACTACGCAATTGTCTACGCTCATTCATAGGAGACATACCCATTTGTCTCAAAATAGGAGTTAGGAAATTAGAAAAGGCAGCAGTCATCTGCTGTCTAGGAGAAGGAACAGTCGGAAGGACAAGAGAAGACGAAGCAGTAGTAGTAGGATCCATAGTCGGAACAGACATAGGAACAGCAGTAGTAGAAGAAGGCAAAGTGGGCAACCCTTGAGAAGGCTGCGCATTAGGAGCAACAACCAACGGAGGAGCTGGGTGTGGAGGAATACCAGGAGGCAAAACATTAGGAACTTGCACAGCCACAATAGGCTGTGGTGGTGCCGTAGCATTCTGCATATAAGGTGGTGGCGAATTTAGCAAATGCGACATCAAAGGGTCTTTCACAAGATCCTTTTCGTCTTTCTGCTCTTTAGCTGGTAAGACTGGGTAGCATCTGTCTACCGCTAACTTCCTTACTCTAAGCATATGCTCACTATCTCTTTCTTCTTCATCGTTCCTGTATGCAACGGCGGCTTGCACCATTGACATACCCTTTCTATTCTTCTTCGCTAACTTAATTTCTTTCTGTTTGGCTTCCTTGCGCCATATGCGGAAAGAGTCAAACATCGCCGGCCGGGCTTTCTTCTTGAACAACTTCACTTCGAGATTATCTAAGACTTCTGTCTCAAAACTACCATAACGGGGCCACTGTAGGACACCGTCATTCTTCGTGTATTTTACCCAAATCTCATTGTAGCTAATAGGACCTACTCCATGCTTCACATATAACTCGTATGTAGGAGTTCCGATCGGAGGAACCGGGCATGAATCCTCTAACCGGGAATCCCTCATAGTACCACAACTAAACAAATTCCTAAGACTGCTAAAACCAGGCATCTTGCTCACTAGTCTAGCTTCAAACAACAAGGGTAATCTAAAATCGATAAACTCGTGAATACACGAATCCCTTGGCTTTGGGGCCTGCAGGTACCAAATCAAAGCTATCCACTAAAGGATACAAAACTAAACTAAGAACTAGGAGACGCTCCCTTAATACTTAACTGAATTGTCGATGGCGTCACCAGAAGACCCGTCAATCGTCTCGCTCTACAAACGCCTAAGGCTCCAAAACAGGGCGACAGTCAGGGCAGCAGTCCTTCGTAGCTGTCGGGATGCGGGAAGCCTCGCAGCAAAGACCTTCGGAACCACGTCGACATACAGGGGTCGCTGAAGTGGCTGGCCAACCTCCGGAATTTTCACACGACGCTCCTCACGAACCTCTGGCTTGGACTGGTACTGCTGAAGTCGCCCCATGTTTTGCGCCAAATGAGGTACTGGGTTTTCTCGGAACCAATAATAATACAAAAACCCAGCGGTGTCAGGGCAACACCCAAAGACCCCGGATTCCCCTGTCTTGGCAAACAGAGACACGGGATACTTCTCGATGACGTCAAAGACCAAAGTTTAATGGTTGCAACCAGGGACAGAGGTCTACGAAGTACACACGGGTAGTTCGAAAGAGACTGCACCACCTCAATGAACAAAACTCGGTCTTTTATGCCGACAATTACGCTTCTGGCAACATCACAATTTACATTCGGTGCATACAAAATGAACCAATGAACAAGTAGCATTTCAAAAAGTAACGAATCACGACAGTCAAAGTTAATCCCACTTTCCGTTGTCCAGCCCACCAAAAACGATCAAGCATATGTTAGTTTCCTGTTCGATCAGGCCGGACAAACCCATCATAAAACCTTCAACTCAGATCGATGAACATGTCGTAAAGGAAAGGCAGTAACAGATGGAAAGGAGATAGAGGAGTGGGAACGGTGGGCCATAAAGTCGGACCACATCCTGTTCTTTGATCTTTATCAGTGCAGCTGCTAACCAAGGAACTGGCTCAGCAGGATTCGCCCCAGGCGAGGAGTCAGTTCGGCCAGGTCAACCAGAAGTCAGCTAAGGCGTACGTGTCAAGGACTCGTTCGACCACAATCATAGGGCCTATGTTAGGGCAACCATACAAGATGGCTGCCACATTACAAAATGGAACCCAAGGGTTCAAACTAAATCCTCAAATACAGAGTGTTCTCCTATATCGATTCATATGAAAACACTTAGACACGCTACACTCGCCATTTGCGGTCTGTAGAGACCAAAATCGTCCATTTCCGACGATCTTTATAAATCGGGTTTCAGCACTATCGAACCCAATTCGGAATCACGGAACCACAGCATGTGTGCCTGAGCACAAGCAGAACAGGTAATTGGTAGAGTCAAACTGTGGTGCATCTTGTACATTGTAGTATAAAATACTTACATTGTAGTATAAAATACTTACCCATGTTTTGTTTTGTTGCATGTTTCGCGGACAGTACCCCACACATTTAAACGGGCGTGCATGAGTACAAGCAGAACAGGTAATTGTTTGTCAAACTGTGGTGCATGTTGTACATTGTAGTATAAAATACTTACCCATATTTTGTTCTGTTGCAGGTTTCGCAGGCTGTACCCCACACATTTAAACGGGCGTGCGTGAGTTCAAGCAGAAGAGGTAATTGTTTGGTAGAATTAAACTGTGGTGCATCTAGTACATTCTAGTATAACAGATTGAATTCATAAGCTAGACGTCAACGTAAGCCATGTTCTCTTATTTTGCAGGCTTTGTGGCACAGCAGGTTCATACTAGCGGGCACGGAAATGTTCAAGCGCAAAGCTGTAACTTTGGGAGAGTGCGGTGCTTCACCAGAAAGGAAGAAATGTTGCGTTGTATTTAAGGAAGAGTGGATGAAAGAAATTGTGGAGGCTGAGACACAGAAATCACGAAGCAAGGTTTGCGTGCAACTCGGGGAACTATTCCAATACAGTCCAGACGTGGGCTTGATTTGCAAAGCATGTGCCGAAACAAAGACTGTTTGGGGACTTTTCTACAGGGAAGAAATGGAGTGATGGCTGTGTTATGTTTTGAGCATTCTAGTAGTTGGGCCTGGGCGGAGTCATGGGGTGGAGGAAGAGGAGGGGCACGAGCAGGAAAGGGGCAGTTAGAGAAGGGACCTGGACCGAGCAAGAAGCAGAACATAAAGCTCGTGAATAAAGGCATTCAGTGTCTGTCATTATTGTGCGAGGACACGACAACTGGCGACGAGGGTGGGATCAGCGGCCTGCTGTCCATGAACCCTGAAGAGACGACACTGTCCGGTCCCTGGGCATCGCGAGGAAAGGTCGCAGTCGCGACACGTGTGCCCCGATGAGAACGCCGTCTGCAGCTGAAGGCCAGCGGTAATTGTCCCGGCTCCGGGATCCGTTGATCGCGTGGAGCCCTGTGCAAACAGCGTGGTCGAATGCTGAAGAACATTTGAATCAGGCGCCATTTCGCGCCAAAAGTGGGGAGCGCGCCTTGAGTGTGCCAGAGGCCGCGCCTGTGACGAAGAAGAAGTCAGGAGCCCACCCTGACTCTGCTGTGCTGCCCCGGCGTGTGAGAAGCATTTGGGATGAGCGGGGAGACTGCGAGGAGTGCCGGAAAGAGAAGGGTTGCACCTCTGAAACTGAAGCTCACCCCCGATGCGTGAGAAACGGCACGCGCACGAAGGAAGAAGTCGGGAGCTTACCCCGAGCCTGCCTGGATAGACGGAGTGGCCAAAAGGTGTGCGAGACACTGCTGAAGCCCTGGTGCCCATGGAAGTGACTGCTGGTGAGTGCCAAATGAAGCTCGGTGAGCCTGGAGAATGAATGCAGCCAAATCCCATGAGGAATGAGAGTTTCTGTTTGGCGGCCATTTTTTAACCAGGCAACTAGCAGGACAAACCCCTGTGCAGTGTGGAAGCGGCCATTTTGAAGTCAGGCAGCACAGGGCCTAAGCAGAACAAACTTTGACAAATGCAAAATAAGCATTGGTAAATAACAAACAAGCATTGATAAACGCAACCAACACCAGTGAAAAGAAAGGTGACGCTGACAATCACTTGCAGAGATGTCAAATCCACCACAGCAGAATGGTGGCGATGCTACTGTGGCGACCCCAGCTGAGCCTCGAATATAGCACCTGCGTCCCCCTGAACCACTAACGCTGGTGGCTGGTGGAAGCATGGGCCCCCGATGGCAGGAGTGGCTAGAAGATTTTGAGGACTATCTTGAAGGGTCAAAGGTCACCGTAGATAGAGAAAAACTCATTGCATTGCGTAATTTGGTTGGCAAGGAAGTCAGCAAAGTGATTTTATAGAGCTGCCGGCAGACGACAAAGGAACATATGACAAAGCGAAAGAGGCGCTGAATAAGAAATTCATACACAAAAGGAATGTGGACTACGAGAGATATGTATTTCATCAAGCTCGTCAAGACAAAGAAGAAAGGATGAGCACCTTCATCTCCAGGCTACGTCGACTATCTCAGTATTGCAACTTTGATGTGTTCTCAACGGAAGACGCTATCCGACTACGAGTGATCAAGGGTTGCCACTCTGAGACACCACGGAGGAGATTGATGAGAAAAAGCCATAATCTTGATGAGATAGAAGAAATGACACGGGTACATGATCAAGCGGAGGAACACGCCAAATGCATGGAGACAGGAAGAAGTGAGAGAAAAGAGCAAGCATTCTGGGCGCAAAACACCAACACTCGCAGGAAATCAGGTGAACAACAGAGAAGGTCCAGACCGGCCACTCATCATCAACACAAAGGACGTCGACGCTACGGGTCTAGCCGGAGAGACAAGAAGGCCAAACATGCAAGAAAGTCAGAACGGTCTAGAAAATGCTATCGATGTGGGTACGATTATCCGCATGCAGATGTATGTCCGGCGATGGGTCAACAGTGCCACAATTGTGGTCGATAGAACCACTTTGAAGCGATGTGTGGTATATACAACAAAGAAAGAAGAGGTGACACGAACAAGCTGCGGTCTGATCCCACAAGACAACACGCAAAAGCAGTGCAAGACAGGGCGATGTCATCCTCTGGATCGTCCCGTTCCAGCCGAGATTCTCATGGATCCCAGTGGACCAGGAGGTCACCGAAATGATCACCGTCGAAAGAATCAAGATCGACGTCCTCATAGTCTGATTACACAGATGAATATGTTTGCATGGTATCAGACCCAGATCAACTAAAAAGGTATCCCCCACTGGACTTAAGAGTGGGGACCCATGAGACACAATTCATGCTCGACAGTGGGGCATCCCTAAACTACATGCCCGCGACAGAATATAACAAAATGAAATCACCACCTCAACTGAGTCCAGCACACATAAGAGTATTCACCTGGATGGTGAAGAAACCACTTCCATGTTTGGGTAAATTTGAAACAACTCTCACCCATGAAGACAAGTCTGTGACAGCATACATCCATGTCATTGAAGGCCCTGAGGCTGAGTGCCTCCTCAGCTTGCCGACTGCAGAACGTCTTCGCCTCGTGGAGATCCTTTATAGAGTCAGCGATGATCCAGATATAATCCGTAAGTTCCCTAAGCTATTCACTGGGCTCGGAAAGATGAATAAATGTCAGATCCGTCTGCACATCAACGATCAAGTGGGCCCTGTAGCTCAAACACCCCGACGAGTGTCTTTTCATCTTCAGCAAGCGGTGGAAGATGAGATTCAGGAGTTGTTACAAACTGACATTATTGAAAAAACAGATGGTCCCACACCATGGGTGTCACCAGTCGTCATCGTCCCAAAGAAAGGCACTCCGGACAAGGTGCGCTTGTGTGTGGACGTGAGACTTCCCAACACTGCCATAGAGAGGGAGCGTCACCCAGGACCCCACCTGAGTGACATGATAGCCGCCCTGAATGGAGCCAGAGTATTCTCTAAGCTTGACTTGAATAAAGGCTATCACCAGCTGGAACTCCATGAAAAGTCAAGAAATATCACCACTTTCGCTACCCATTTAGGTCTGTTTAGATACAAGAGACTAAGCTTTGGCATTTCATCAGCAGCCGAAATATTTCAGGAAATGCTTCGTCAGACCATCAGACACATACCCAACTCGCTGAACTACAGTGATGACATTTTGGTATATGGGTCGAATACACAGGAGCATGACAAGGAGCTAGATCGAGTATGCCACGCCCTTCTAGAAGCCAACCTGACCTTAAATAAGGACAAGTGTGAGTTCCACCAATCCACTCTCAAGTTCTTTGGCTATGTGTTCTCGGGAGCGGGCATGAGGCCTGACCCGGAAAAAGTGACTGCACTCAATGCGACCAAGAGTCCTCAAGATGTTAGTGACATTCGTTCATTTCTGGGCATGACGAGCTATTGTGCCAGATACATAGAAGACTACGCCAACATCAGTCATCCATTGAGAACATTCACCAAGCAAGGACAACCGTTTGTGTGGAGCCCCCAATGTGAGAGGGCCTTTCGGGAAATCAAACAGACCGTTGAGACTGCGGACAACCTAGCATACTTTAGCCCCAAGAGGAAGACTGAAATAACGGTGGATGCCAGTCCAGGGGGTCTGGGTGCCATCTTAGCCCAGTACGACAAAGACACTGATCAATGGCACATCGTGGCCTATGCCAGTCACAGCCTATCTGAAACTGAAACGGTCTATTCTCAGACAGAAAAGGAGAGCCTCGCAGTCGTCTGGGCTTGCGAGCACTTTCACGTCATCATATATGGTAAACATTTCACCATGATAACGGACCACCAGGCGTTGGTCACCATATTTGGCAACCCCAATGCCAAGATGCCACCTAGAATCGAACGATGGGGCCTGCGCCTACAGGAATACACATACACAATCATACACAAACCGGGGAAAGGGGAGAACCCGGCGGATTATATGTCCCGACACCCTCAGGCATCCCAGGTTTCGCCTCCGTCAATAGCTGAGGAATACATACACTTTGTAGTAGGATCAGCCCGACCTCCAGCCATTCCATTAGAGGCAAATTAGGAAGCTACTGCCCAAGATAACATTCTTCAGAAAGTGATGCGCCAGCTGCGCTATCATAGATGGAGGCATGACAGTGAGGAAGAGAATACCGATCCTCAGGTCCGCCAAGAAATGCAAGCGTTCAGGCATATCAGTGATGAGCTATCTGCCACCTCGGAGGGGCTCCTCCTGAGAGACCATCGGATTGTCATCCAGAGGCAGCTACGACAAGGAGTCATCAACCTGGCTCATGAGGGCCACAGGGGAGTGGTTGCAACCAAAAGAAACCTCAGTGAGCGAGTCTGGTTCCCGCTGCTTGATTCCATGGTGGAGGCCACCCTCAAGGATTGCCCCCAGTGTCAACTAGTTAGCCATGGAACACCCCCAGCTCCGCTTCAAATGACTAAGTTACCCAGTGGGATATGGCAAGGACTAGCCATGGACTTTTACGGACCCCTCCAATCTGGCAAGTATGTGGTGGCTATCATGGATGAGTACTCGAGGTTTCCGATAGCCCAATTTGTGCCATCCACTAATGCTTCTTGCACGATTGCGGTGCTTGATGAGGTGTTCGCCGTATGGGGTGTCCCAAAGGAACTCAAAACAGACAATGGTCCTCCTTTTAATGGCCAGGAGTTTAGCGAGTTCGCAAGGCACCTTAACTTTAGACATTGAAAGGTCACGCCTCTGTGGCCACAGGCCAATGGCACCGTTGAGTGGTATATGGTGACTCTGAAGAAAACGTTCAAACAGGCCACGCTCGAGAAGAAAGACTTGCAAGTTGCTCTCAACGAAGTTGTGCGAGCAAACCGAACTACACCACATGCCACCACCGGAAAATGCCCAGCCACTCTTATGCTGGGGCGACCCATCAGAACAAGGATTCCGACGTGGGAAGGTGCTCTGCGGCCAGTGTCTCCGACACACGTCCAACAAGAATTGGCCCTGGCTGATCAAACCAGTAAGAACAAAATTAAATTGTATGCGGACACTCGACGGAGAGCCAAGTCTCCTTCATTACAGACAGGGGACTGTGTGGTGGTCAAACAAGAACAATCCCGAAAGACAGATTGCACGTTCAAAGACGAACCCTTGGTTGTCACCCAACAAAAGGGCACCATGGTCACGGCGGCGACCGAAAATAGAAGGATCACCAGGAATGTGCCTCATTTTCAAACGTGCACGCCTGGCATGAAAGAGGCGCTTGAACAGGATGGAGATCCACCGGAAACACTAGGACCCAATCAAACGGGTACAGCCCAGAGACCTGATCAGAGGACTGAAGCTGAATTGGGTGATGGTCGCATGAATCTGTGACCCAGAAGGAACATTCACAGGCCTCAGAGACTGATTGAAGAACTCTAATAAAGTCAGATCATTCTTTTGTTAACAAAGGGGGAGATGTTATGTTTTGAGCATTCTAGTAGTTGGGCGTGGGCAGAGTCATGGGGTGGAAGAAGAGGAGGGGCACGAGCAGGAAAGGGGCAGTTAGAGTAGGGACCTGGACCGAGCAAGAAGCAGAAAATAAAGCTCGTGAATAGAGGCAGTCAGTGTCTGTCATTATTGTGCGAGGGCACGACAGGCTGGAAACTGGATTACATGAAACGCCATCTACTTAGCAAAGTACACAAGTCTGTCATGGTGATATTGAGAAACAGAAGGGCTGCTGCCAGGTTTGGTTATGGAGTGCGGTCAATGCTGACAGAAATTGCCACTGACAAAGCAAATAGAATGGAAGTAGTTGAACGCCAAAGATCTATGCCTGAGGAGATAAAGCTTCTCATCAACAACGTGTTGCTGGCAGTCAAGATGAATACTTCAATGTTATCTGTACAAGACATCCATGACCACCTAGCTTTGTATGTGAAGATACCAGACAGCTGGAGGAGCAAGAACTATGCCTTAGAGTTCCTTGAGGCCATCGATAGCGTGATACACTGTGAAGCTATGGCAGAACTTCGGCAAGCTTTGTATCACACATTGATAATTGATTAGAGCACAGATATTTCTGTTACAAAAATGCTCATCCTGTAACATCCGACCTGTAACATCAACAGAGCACAAAACACAGTTGGGGGCATAGTGAAGCTGACTAGTTATAATGCTGAGGCTGTCACTGCTGCTGTGAAAGAATTCTACACTGCCAATGAACTGGATCTCATGAAAATGGTCATGTTCACATTCGATGGTGCGTCTGTGATGCTGGGTAAGAATAATGGTGTTGCTACTCGCCTTAAACAATCCATTCTTTATCTAGTTGAGCAGCATTGTGTCGCCCATCGAGAAGATTTGGGAGTTGATGATGCCTGGACGATGGTTCCAATGATTAAAGAGATAGAGATATTATTGAGGACTGTCTACACTGTGTTCTCCAGATCTCCTGCAATGAAGTCCAAGCTGGATGAAATTGCATCGGTCACTGAATGTGAAGTGGTCTCTTTTCGATCCGTAATGAAGTCCGGTGGCTTTCAGGGCATTTTGCTGTTGATGCACTAATTTGTAATTACAAGACTGTTCTTAATTACTTTGAGCATGAGAAAGTTGAGGAGAATGATCCAGTTGCTAAATATTGTTACAAAAAACTTTCAGACTCCAACTACCATATTTCTGTTGCCGTACTTAATAACATGACATTCTGGGTGAATTTGCATCTTTGTGCAAACTATTCCAAAAAAGTTATTTGACTACTGTTGAAGCTATACAGTATGCAAGAGCAAAGAGTGGCCAAATCAAGCAACAGTATTTGGGGGACACACTGTCTTTTGGAGCAGCAATGTAAGAGATCTGATGGTGTTGTTCGAGCAAAGGCAAGAGTTTGACAGAGGGTCTATTTTGTATTTTGTTTCCCTTCTTTGAAAGCACATGCAAAAAAGGTTCCCTGAAGATGAACAGAAAGAATGGGCAAGTTTTGAAATCCAGGCAATAGCAACACAATCACATTTTGATTTTGAGACTGAGAATATACAAAGACTTGTTGAAAAGTATAACAATGTCTTGGTCCTGGGTGATTGTGAAACATCAGAATATGTTGTTCGACAATACAGAGACTATAAATATGTGGTGGCAAAACATGTAAAGGGTGGGTTATTTACCACATTTCAAGACATGGTGAATTTCTCTGTATGCAATGCTGCTCAGTATAGTGTGGTGTCTCAGCTTGTTGATATCTGCGCAGTGTTTCAAGCATCTTGTGCAGATTGTGAATGAGGATTCAGCCTCATAAATACTATCAAGAGTAAATTGAGGAATAGACTAGAGCAGAAGCGTTTGGATATGCTGATGAGGACAAAGGCCTACCTCCTGAATGGGAAAGTTGACCTAGATAGAGTTTATCAGCACTGGAAAAATGGCAAGGATCGCTGTGAGAAGCAACCCTGTCACCCTTCTAGTGATGCCACTTGACGCGTCTGAATGGCCCTCTCCCTTATTGTGTATATGTGATATTGTATAGGCTCTCAATGTTTCCCCACCCAATGAACAGTGCTCCAGTTAAGAATATTTATTAAAATCTTATGACGGTACCACCGTTGAAGTCTTGTGCTTTTCTAAACCTGAAGTGTACTTGCCTGTGTAACCAATTCATGTCATGGGGCCTTATTTATGAAGGTATTGCGCCGCCGGTGCGTCACTTTTAAAATGGGAAAAATGACGCAGCAGTGGCGCAAGTCCTTCATAAATGAGGCCCATGGTGTTTATCCAATTTGCAAACTGCCCTTAAGACCCTTAATGTGGCTCTGTATGTGAAAAAATGCACCATCTTTTCCCTTTTTTAAGTGACCGTTTGGAGTGACATTTGGCGCTGCACACACGCGCGGTCTGGTTCCTGGCACACATAGCCACGGTTGCAGTGCACAGAGACCCTCCATTGCGCACACTTAGGAAACAAATTAGAGGGAATATTTCTCCTGGGAGTTCCAAGATCTACCAAATAGGTGACCTCTTCCATTTGTTCAACAATAGTGTGGGGCTCACTCCACTTGTCTTGGAGAGCTGCTGGGGCCACAGGCTCCAACACCAACACTTTCTGTCCTGGCTGGTAAACAGTCAGTACAGCCTTTTGGTCATGCCAGGCTTTCAGTAATTCCTGGCTAGCCTCACTGTTTTTAGTTGCCTTTTTCATGCACTCAGCCATCCTGGAGCGCAGACCAAGTACATAATCCACAATATCCTATTTAGGGGGTTTGAGAGGTAACACCCATCCTTCCTTCACCAGACAAAGGGGTCCTCTGACAGGGCGCCCAATCAGAAGTTCAAATGGGCTGCAGCCAACCCCTTCTGAGGAACCTCCCTGTATGCAAACAAAAGGCAGGGTAGCAGGATATCCCATCTCTACCTGAGCTTTTTTGGGAGACCCTTGATCATACCCTCATAGCGATAAAACTCCTTGGTGTCTTCAGAACCAGTGAAAGTGAGGGACAGTTCTGTCCCAAGTCTTCTTCTGGCCAATATGTCCTGCTAAGGGAATATCATGGGCTAGTGTCAAAAGGAAGCCCCTGAATGCCAAAGGTATGACCAACCTCCTGGAGGCACCAGGCTTGGGGCCTCTACTCTCTGAATACAGGAGTATATCATCCCAGTTGATTTTATGGGTGCCACTAGCTTTACCTGCAGCCTCAGCAGCAGCCTGCTGTCTGAGGAGTTCAAGAGAAGGGCAGCTCAACTGCACCTGACTCAGATCTGCCCTGGGAGGACCCCGTGTCCCTAAGAACTCAACCTGATCAGGCTCAAGCTCCTCTGGGACAGTTCCTTCTTCAGGCTCACAATCAGCTTCCTCAGAAGGCTGATCCTCACTCTGAGTCATGGGGAAGGCACTGCCTTAACCCTACTGCTCATTTCTTGGTAGGCAACTAGTCCTTTATTCCAGAATCCAGTGCCTGTCCAGTGTTAGACTTTCTGACCTGTGACCTAGTCACAGCAGACACATGTGCAGGAATCCCAAGCATGGCTGCATGAGTCCTCAACTCCACTTCAGACCAGGCTGAAGTTTTTAAATCATTGCCAAGCAAGCATTCAACAGGGAGGTCTGCACTGATCACAACCTTCTTAAGGCCAGTTACCCCTCCTCAGAAGAAATCAACAACTGCCATGGCATGGGTAGTCCTGACATTGCTGGCGTTGATCACTTGTTAAGTCTCACCAAGTATGGCTTATCCAGGGTTCACAAAGTCTGGTGTCACCATTGTGACACTTGCCCCTGTGTCCCTGTAGGCCTCAGCCTTTTTTCTCATTAATCAACTGTGTTTGTCTGTACTTGCCCAGATTACTGGGACTCACAGAGGAGGTCATATCCATGCCTCCATCACAGATCAAAACAACTTCAGTTGGCACTCTGACTAGGCCAGAGTCCATCTCAGTTCCCAGGGTTAACCCTACTACACCCTTCTGCTGGGAACCACCACTTGTAGCTGTACTAGGGCGAACAGTTGCCTTAGGGGCAATGGTGGATGGAGGAGCTGTCTCCTTTTTGGTGCAATCACTAGTCTAGTGACTATTATTCTTAAAAACTTTGAACCAGGGTTTCTTTCGACATTCTTTCTTTTTTGATTGGGGACCCCCACCATTAGAAGCTTTTTGGAGACCTTGTAAAGACTTGTGGTCTTTACCTTTCTCCCCACCCTTTTGATCTTGCTTCTTTTGGTCACCACCTTAGTTCTGTACCTTCTGCTTTACCCTGGTTCTGACACATTTGTCTGCCTTCTTTCCCAATTCTTGGGGAGAGGTCAGTTCAGCGTCTACCAAGTGCTGATGCAACAGCTGGTTCTGACAGTTATTAAGACTTTGTTCTCTCATGATCAGATTATACAATCCTGTATGGTCACACACTTTACTGCCCAGTAACCAGCCCTCCAGAGCCTTAGTAGCACAATCTACAAAGTCAACCCAGTCCTGGGTCTATGCCTTCTGGGTGTCTCTGAACTGTATCCTGCACTGTTCAATGGCCAAGCCAACCCCATCTATTAGAGCTCTCTTCAGGACACTATAATCACCAGCACCCTCTTCTCTTACAGTGAGGAGCTTATCTCTACCTTTGTCTGCAAAGGAAAGCCACAAGATTGCCGCCCACTGCTCTTAGGATTCAGAAAAGGGGGTGGTGATGAACAGAGTGTCTGAATTAAGCAGACCACTCTTACCCAGTCCAAAGATCAGGGCTTGATCCATCACCGTTATTTATCTCACTGCACCATCCCAGCTCAGAACCTGGCTATATGCAAATCAGTCTGTCCCTGGCCCAGTGCATCATGGGAACAGGGCAGACTAAACTACCAAGCCAATTCTTCACCAGAAAGGAGACAAGCTACCGGGGACCGGTTTCTGGCATTTCAGCCGTCTTCGGCCCGGCTTGCTTGAATCCTGATGGTGCAGTGAGAAAGGGACTCATGTCTGAGTATACCCTGCCACACCTATAGTGGCCAAAAACGATTCAGAAAAGGGGGTGGTGATGAACAGAGTGTCTGAATTAAGCAGACCACTCTTACCCAGTCCAAAGATCAGGGCTTGATCCATCACCATTATTTATCTCACTGCACCATCCCAGCTCAGAACCTGGCTATATGCAAATCAGTCTGTCCCTGGCCCAGTGCATCATGGGAACAGGGCAGACTAAACTACCAAGCCAATTCTTCACCAGAAAGGAGACAAGCTACCGTGGACCGGTTTCTGGCATTTCAGCCGTCTTCGGCCCGGCTTGCTTGAATCCTGATGGTGCAGTGAGAAAGGGACTCATGTCTGAGTATACCCTGCCACACCTATAGTGGCCAAAAACGATTCAGAAAAGGGGGTGGTGATGAACAGAGTGTCTGAATTAAGCAGACCACTCTTACCCAGTCCAAAGATCAGGGCTTGATCCATCACCGTTATTTATCTCACTGCACCATCCCAGCTCAGAACCTGGCTATATGCAAATCAGTCTGTCCCTGGCCCAGTGCATCATGGGAACAGGGCAGACTAAACTACCAAGCCAATTCTTCACCAGAAAGGAGACAAGCTACCGGGGACCGGTTTCTGGCATTTCAGCCGTCTTCGGCCCGGCTTGCTTGAATCCTGATGGTACAGTGAGAAAGGGACTCATGTCTGAGTATACCCTGCCACACCTATAGTGGCCAAAAACGATTCAGAAAAGGGGGTGGTGATGAACAGAGTGTCTGAATTAAGCAGACCACTCTTACCCAGTCCAAAGATCAGGGCTTGATCCATCACCGTTATTTATCTCACTGCACCATCCCAGCTCAGAACCTGGCTATATGCAAATCAGTCTGTCCCTGGCCCAGTGCATCATGGGAACAGGGCAGACTAAACTACCAAGCCAATTCTTCACCAGAAAGGAGATAAGCTACCGGGGACCGGTTTCTGGCATTTCAGCCGTCTTCGGCCCGGCTTGCTTGAATCCTGATGGTGCAGTGAGAAAGGGACTCATGTCTGAGTATACCCTGCCACACCTATAGTGGCCAAAAACGATTTAGAAAAGGGGGTGGTGATGAACAGAGTGTCTGAATTAAGCAGACCACTCTTACCCAGTCCAAAGATCAGGGCTTGATCCATCACCGTTATTTATCTCACTGCCCCATCCCAGCTCAGAACCTGGCTATATGCAAATCAGTCTGTCCCTGGCCCAGTGCATGATGGGAACAGGGCAGACTAAACTACCAAGCCAATTCTTCACCAGAAAGGAGATAAGCTACCGGGGACCGGTTTCTGGCATTTCAGCCGTCTTCGGCCCGGCTTGCTTGAATCCTGATGGTGCAGTGAGAAAGGGACTCATGTCTGAGTACACCCTGCCACACCTATAGTGGCCAAAAACGATCCGGAAAAGGGGGTGGTGATGAACAAGGTGTCTGAATTAAGCAGACCACTCTTACCCAGTCCAAAGATCAGGGCTTGATCCATCACCGTTATTTATCTCACTGCACCATCCCAGCTCAGAACCTGGCTATATGCAAATCAGTCTGTCCCTGGCCCAGTGCATCATGGGAACAGGGCAGACTAAACTTAGGGCACCTTCTGTACTTTGCAGGCCCTCTCCAGTGCAGTAATCTAATTGTGGATGTCATTCCCATGCTGATAGGGAGGGGCAATCTTGTTTAAGTTTCTATGGTCATAAGACCTATCCTTACCACTAGGGATATTGCTGCCACCATAGGGCTCTGGCCCCATTATTTTTATCTCTCTTTCAAGAGCTAGGGTCTCCTTCTCTAAGGCTACTTCTTGTCTCCTTATTCTCAGCTGGGCTTCTTTCATCCTAACACGATGCTCCCTCTTCTCAAGTGAGGTACCCCTCCTATGAGCAGAGTCAGAAGACCCTACAGATATGCCAGAGTGATTAGACTCCTGTGAAGGAGAACTTTCTCTTCTAGGCCCACCACCAACTCTTCCTGGGGGGACAAAGAGAGGGCCTCTTTGGCCTTCTTTATCTCCAGGCAGATCTGGATTCACCAGGTCGAGGTCATTTTCACCTACCTGGTCCACATCATCATCAGAGTCCTGGTGAGGTAACTCATCAGTGTTCTCTTCTTCTGATGTACCCACCCCATTGCCTACCCTTGCAGGATCTGATGCTTTCATAAAGTCATCAATCAACAACACCTCTATAAGGCGTTGGGTATTGGGATTCTGCCCTGGCTTAATTTTTTTTCTCATGGCACACAAAGTCCTTAACTCTTGGAAAGGAAATGTGTCATACTTAGAGGTCTGTCCTTGACTGGCATCTGGAACAGACCCACTGGGCCCCTCCTTTGAAGACATGACTAGTGAGGTGTGGTGTATGCACCTATCTACGCTATTTGGTTTCCTACTCAACCTCTCTTGAGTTGTAGAAAGGGTGTGCTAGGCCCTTGACACACAACTCTAAGTTCAGTAGAACTTACTGTATTATAAGCTTGTATTATATTTACCTATGGTACCTTTAGTGATTTTTTTCACATGATATTCTCAAGATTATCTGGTAAAACAATGCAAGCTGGAATCCCACCGCTGCACACCAATGTGAGAAGTTGGCCTGGCATAGGCTGTCCACTATTCTAGTGGACACCTTGCACCAGTCCAAACAACCCTTATTGATGGTAGGTTTAAGAAAACCTTTATAGAAAGCTATCCTAGTGGTAGCTGTGGAGAGCAGCATTCAGGCTAAGCCTTGAAGGAATGTAATGCAGCTTGTTTTACCAGTCTATAATCTCTTGAATGATCAAGTTACAGTTTTAAAGTTTAAGGACACTTAGGAGTGGACTACGGTAAAACCCTTTCAGTACTAGACACTTCGAGAGTCAGGACCCACGGGAACACCGAAGTACTCATGTTACCTCACCCAGTGAAGCCGGGTGCATAGGTGTCTTTTCGTGTAGGGTTTCGTCGTCATTTTCAATGGAGAGCTACAAAGAAGTGCTGCAAGCGTCCAGGTGAAGAGTGTCCGGATGGATCCAAGGGTGGATCGGAGATCTGTAGAACCTGAAAGCAGAGGGGACAGAGTCTGTGTCACTAGCCAGTGACCAGGAAGGCAACAGGAAGATGCCAGCTAATGTTGGGTGCTTTCAAGTGATGGAGGTGAAGCTTTACTCTTCAGCCACGAAGTCCAGGAGGTGTTGACGACAACCAGGAACTGGATTTGAGCTGCCCCACATTGGATGTTGAGTGCTGCAGCGTCGGTATCCAGATTGGACCCAACAAGCCTTGGCAACAGCAACCCATGCAAGATGACAAGATTGGCTTCCGTGCAGACCAGCAAGGTCTGACGGACTAACCTTTGGAGGGGAGTCAGGGCTTGTCTGGAGCAACCAGGGAAGCCCTAGAAACAAAGTATATTCCTTCATGGGGCCCCACTACGGACTAGGGATCGCGAAGGCGCCTTGAGCGGAAATGCTGAAAGCGGGCCCAATGAACACTCGTGGAGTGTAGGCCCACAATCTTCCATGCAAAAGGTGCTCAGGGCTTGGACGACATGTAGCCCAATGCACAATTTGGGTAAAGCTCGGGAAGTTGATGCACTAGCAAATGTGCAGCATGTCCAGGAGTTCCGGTCCCACGTCTCTCGTGATAGATACAGGTCTCAGCTTTGCTGGGGACTCGTGTCAGCCTCGGAGATGTCTGGAAGTCCATGTCCTGTGTCACAGATCCATCCGGAGCCTTGAAAATGCAGACTGACAAGATGCTTCTTTGGTGCCTGTTTGAACAGGGGAGTCATTCCTTGACCCCAAGGGAGATTTCTTCCGTCTTCCAGTCGAAATGGAATGTCGAAGGTCCAAGATTTATGTTTCAGAGTTTCATCCAGGGTAATCTAAAGTCTTAGTGACTGGGTTTCTATACTTATGCCAAGTTTAGGGGTTGGACTAACTCTAGGGTCCCATCTATGGGAGGACCTGGGGAGGGGGTGGTTACACCCATTCCCCTTTGTCTAGTTTTGCGCTAGAGCTGGGGCTGAGTGTCCCAGCAACCTGTTTGAACTGGGAAATGCATGGGACACCTTGTTTGCCCCAGGCAGTGTCTGAAAAGCATTTACTGAATGCAACCCACCCTGCCCCAATACACTAAAACCTGTCGGACAGCAAACCTATTGTCCAGGCCTCCCCTTCCAGAGGTTCGTTCAGCAGCAGAAGGTCAGACTCATGTCTGTGGCAGTAGCATCCATTATGTGCTGCTGAGGCTCTTTTAAATATTTACAGGGTTAGTAAGTGTGTACATGTCTTCTCCCTCTAAAACAGCGGTCTTCAATCTGTGGGGCGCGACCCCCATGGGGGTCGTGGAGTCCTTGGAAGGGGGTCGCAGATTCAGTCAGAGTGCAGTTCCTGGCCTGGGCTTTTCGAGTGTGCTCACGCCGAGGTGTGAAAATCATCAAAGCCTCATTAACAAGTAAAAGGTCTTTTAAAGACCTGTCAAGTCCTCGGGTGTGGCTGTGTGTGTGTCCCTGAAGCCGTTTCGAGCTGGGGAGGAGAGGAAGTGGGGGGGCTGGGGGAGCAGGCTGTAGTGTAGCCCTTTGAGGTCAATATTGCGCGCCTGGAGCTGTGGGTCCAGTGACACGTCCCCCGCCCCCAGCAGGGAGGCACAGAGAAGCCCTCACATGATCGGGAAAGAAGCAAGAAAGCAGAGAGATACTGACCCCCCCCCCCTCCCCATGAGAGAGGCACAGAAAAGGTGGGTGGATGAATGATGGGTGGATGAATGATGGGTGGATGGATGAAAGGGTGGGTGGATGAAATGGTGGATGGATGGAAGGATGAAAGGGTAGATGGATGAAGGATATATGGATGGATAAAAGGTTGCATGGATGAATGATGGATGGATGGATGTGTGAAAAGACGGGTGGATGAATGATAGGTGGGTGGATAGGTGGAAGGGTGGATGGGTAAAGGATGGATGTACGGATGGAAGGATGAAAGGGTGGATGGATGAAGGATGGATGGATGAAAGGGTGGACGGATGAAGGATGGATGTATGGATGGATAAAAGGTTGCATTGATGAATGATGCATGGATGGATGTGTCAAAAGGTGGGGAGATGAATGATGGGTGGATGGATGGATGAAAGGGTGGGTGGATGGATGTATTGGATGAAAGGGTGGATGGATGAAGGTTGGATGTATGGATGGGAAGATGGGAGGATGAAAGGGTGGATGGATGTGTGAAAAGGTGGGTGGATGAATGATGAATGGATGGATGAAAGGGTGGATGGATGGATGAAAGGATGGATGGATGAAATGGTGGATGGATGGAAGGATGAAAGGGTAGCTGGATGAAGGATGTATGGATGGATAAAAGGTTGCATGGATGAATGATGGATGGATGGATGTGTGAAAAGATGGATGGATGAATGATGGGTGGATGGATGGAGGGGTGGATGGGTAAAGGATGGATGTATGGATGGAAGGATGAAAGGATGGATGGGTGAAGGATAGATGGATGAAGGATAGATGTATGGATGTAAGGATGAAAGGGTGGACGGATGAAGGATGGATGGATGGATGAAAGGGTGGATGGATGGAAGGATGAAAGGGTGGACGGATGAAGGATAGATGGATGTATGGATGGATAAAAGGTTGCATGGATGAATGATGCATGGATGGATGTGTGAAAAGGTGGGGGGATGAATGATGGGTGGATGGATGGATGAAAGGGTGGGTGGATGGATGTATTGATGAAAGGGTGGATGGATGAAGGATGGATAAAAGGTTGCATGGATGAATGATGGATGGATGTGTGAAAAGGTGGGTGGATGAATGATGGGTGGATGGATGGAAGGGTGGATGGGTAAAGGATGGATGTATGGATGGAAAGATGAAAGGGTGGATGGATAAAGGGTGGATGGATGGATGGAAGGATGAAAGGATGGATGGATGTGTGAAAGTGTGGGTGGATGAATGATGGATGGATGTGATGAGGTCTAACAGGCGCATTTATGGTTGTCAAAAGATGATGATGAGGAGTACCAGTTTCTAGAAACTTTTGTCGGAAGGGGGTCCTTACCCCTAAAAAGGTTTTACAAGGGGGTCTCGGCATCAACAAGTTTGAAGACCTCTGCTCTAGAAGGCTGGAATTCTACCCCCGCCACCAGAACTGGTGGGGGGGTAGGATTTCAAAGCGTTTGACACCAAACACTACATGTTTTGATAAAGCCATTCCAAGTTAGCATTAACCGTGAGGATTATAATGCACTTATATGGCTATATCATAGAACAGCTATAAGGAAGGGAATCTGAAAGCTGCAGAGGGGCTCAACTCATGCTAGGGCACCCTCTCACACAAAACCAAGCACTCTGCCTTCAGGATTGTCAAGGCCTGCCATAGGAGTGACTTATAGGTTAATATGTGTCTATGTACATAGGTATGCTATATCTAAGTAAGGGGTGTTTACACCACCGTACCTAGGCTGCAAGTGCAGACCTGTGGTGCCATTTTGGAAGGCTTCCCAGGCGTAGCATAATACATGCCTCAGCCCCTGGTAGGTCTCCGGGGTACCTATTCCCTTGGTATCTAAGGTACCATATACTAGGTCTCAGAAGGGTAACCCAGTAATCAATCTGGAGTGTACCTAATTTACATTCAATCATTTAGAGAGAGAACAGTTAGGCTGTGGTCCTGATTAGCAGGGCCACAGCCAGACTAAAAGTCAAAAAACCAGTGAAACACAGCAAAAAGTGGGGGTGACCATAGGAAGCAGACCCTACTTTCCTATATTACCTGTGGTGGCGCTGAGGGCGGTCTCTGTACTGTGGTAGAGCCTGAATCCAATTTGTGAGGTAACAAGGAGGGGGTTGTCAATGAGGTAGATGGCTAGGCATTTGTTTATATCATCTTTTCTATTTCTTTTGCCAGGCAGGGTAGCAGGGAAATAGGTCAGTAGTTGCCCACGGACTTCGGTCTGTTGTGAGTTTCTTCAAGTGGGAGAGTATACTATGGCAGGATTGAAAGCCTCCTGGCTGAGATGACTGAGTTGTTCAGGATTGTGATGAAGGTTGAGCTGATCCTTTGATGAAGACATGGAGAGGTCAGAGGTCTGAAAGTGCTCCGGAGTGTTTGGACTGCATGGTCATTGTGGTTTCCAGAGCCAGGTTGTCAGGGTGGTCCTCTGGCTGTTGGTGAGATGGGCAGGAGGGCTGCGACGGTGGAAGAGTATGGCTGGACCTACATGATGGTGATCTTGTGGCTGAAGACTAGGGACAGCTGGGTGCAGAGATCCTGTGAAAGTCTTACGCTGGTGGAGGTTGTTGCCAAAGAGGCGGAACATTTCCTTGGCACTGTTGGCGCTGCTTTTGATGCAGTCAGTGAGCCTAGAGTGCTTGGTGGCTCTGATTTGCTGATGATAGCATCTGAGGGTGGATTTGTCGTTGCTCTTGTCAGTGTGGTCCTGACTTTGTCTCCATCTGTGCTGCAGCTGGTCAAGATGGGGTTCAGGAGATGTCTGATGGCGTATGGTGGGTGTTCCACTCAACGGGCACAAAGCCCTGCGCCTCCCCAAGGGTAGTGTAACGGTTGTTTTTGTGAAGGAAGGTGCTGTTCCTGCACAAAAACAACCTAGTATCAATGCAGGCTCCCTTGCGCCATGGTGCTAGGGGGCCTCCGTTGGCACATGGCAGCCATTTGTGCTCCAGCAAAGTGAAAGAGGACAAGATTCCAGCCCTTTTCCTGTGACGCGGGGCAGCGCAGCCCAGGATCGTGCAGCACTGCCCTGCCCTGAATTGTTGTAAATGAGGTCTTCAGATAGGAAGGTAAAGCTGCTGTGCTGAAAAACCACAAGGTGAGCTAAAACATTTAATTTGTCCTTTTTTCCTCCAGATAATTCTCAGCATCTGTAAATGAGGACCTGATTGCTGGTTTTGAGGACGAGGGGTGGTGGGTTTCTAATGTGAAGCGCAATGGTTGTTGGGGGGATGGCACTGAGAGTAATCTGTGAAGCGCAAGGGCTGCTGGGAGAGCTGGCACAGAGTAATCTGTGAAGCGCAAGGGCTGCTGGGAGAGCTGGCACAGAGTAATCTGTGAAGCGCAAGGGCTGCTGGGAGAGCTGGCACAGAGTAATCTGTGAGCGCAAGGGCTGCTGGGAGAGCTGGCACAGAGTAATCTGTGAAGCGCAAGGGCTGCTGGGAGAGCTGGCACAGAGTAATCTGTGAGCGCAAGGGCTGCTGGGAGAGCTGGCACAGAGTAATCTGTGGAGCGCAAGGGCTGCTGGGAGAGCTGGCACAGAGTAATCTGTGAAGCGCAAGGGCTGCTGGGAGAGTTTGCACAGAGTAATCTGTGAAGCGCAAGGGCTGCTGGGAGAGCTGGCACAGAGTAATCTGTGAAGCGCAAAGGCTGCTGGGAGAGCTGGCACAGAGTAATCTGTGAAGCGCAAGGGCTGCTGGGAGAGCTGGCACAGAGTAATCTGTGAAGCGCAAGGCTTGCTGGGACTGGAGTGCTGGCGCCTCGCGCGGGGTTCTCTCCAGAGTGCGGCACGTGCTCCTCGGACTCGTCGCGCGCCACAATGGCTGCTGAGGAGGGAGGAAGGGCCGTCCCCTGCCTGCCATAAACCCTTTCCTGCAGCCTGTGAGAACAGGTAGCAAACACTGGACAGTGCGTAAGTGCACCGGACGACAACAAAGTGGACTATTGTTGTCTTTGTGTTATTGTAGAAATAATGGTGCCTTTTCCTTCATAAACAAACATAGTGAAGGGTTTGAATAAATCATTAACATTGTTTGCTTGTGCACTGAGGCACGACATGTTTGAAAACCAAGTGAAAAAAGATGAATCACACTTGAGAGTCGCAAGTCCTCTTAGCTTCACTTGCAATACAAAGGGTCCTCTTTACTTGCTGCCGCTTCCAAAGCAATGCCCCTGATCAGGGAAAAGAAAGGTGGGGGCAGTGCCCGTCACTGTGAAGGACTCCAGTGCACCCCAAGAGCAAACAAGCCTTGTCTTCCTAGATGACCCCCACCCTTGTCTTGATAACGGCGCGGATACCATCCCGGGGGAATGCGCGCTACAAATCTGCATAACTTAGCATAACATATCATAGCATAACATAACACAACATAACACAATGGAACGTGAGGCAACATAATATAGCATGATGGTGAGTAGAGTGTTTTACATAAACACAAACATAACAGTTTGATCATTTCCCTGCTTTCTCTTTCTCTTTCCAACAAAAGACTACTGTTGTCAGCCTGATACGACCGTTCTCTTTCCTTTATGTCGCATTATGTTAGGCAGGAGATGTGGCCCAGTGGTCAGAGTTGCTGACCTTGGAACCTGGGGGCATATTACCAAGGGTGGCGATAGGCAATTATTGACGCGTTAGTGGACGTTTTTGGCCGCTAAGCGGTGATAATTCTACTGCTCTATTAGCAAGCTGTCGCTAACAACAGTTAGCAACAGCTATTAGGTGATAGCGAGCGGTTTGGGGCCTGATTTGATAAGCGATATTTATCGATATTGACATGCAAAGAGGGCGTACCCAACCTGTTAGCGACTGAAAGCAGTCGCTAACATCGCTATCGCCTATTAGCAACACAGGCGTAGCGATGAAAATATTCGCGCTAAGCGCGAATATCTCCAAAAACTTATGCCTGCTCAGACCAGTTCTTAGCCAATATATCCAATGGGAGGTGGATATAATGGCTAAGACCCTGTTAGCAATAATGCATGAATATCGCTGTATTCTCAGCGATATTCATGCTTTTCGCTGCTATCGCCTGGAATTTGATCGCTTTTGATATAAACGTTGCTAATAGCACGTTATCTCAGCGATAAATTCCAGTGATGCGCAGTGATAAAAAAATAACCGCTAAGCCTAGATAGCGATAAATATCGCTATTAGTTGGTAATATGCCCCTTGGTTCGAATCCCAGCCTTACACCTGGGGTCTACATGTGTGATTCTGGGCAAATCCTTTAATCTTCCTCTGCCTAAATGTGTTTGTGAAATCCGCACTTGATGTGCACAATCTTGTAGATTGTCCCCCAACGCCCTCCCAATGTAATGCACAGTGCTCCGTTGCTTCCTAGCTAGTTTTGTGCTGTCTAAACACAAATACATACAGTCTTAAAGAGACATATAGTGCTGTATTGCCGTTTGTCAGATTTTGCGATGCTGTTGGAGTTTGGCTACTGTGCAGCATTTTTTGGCCGTAAAAGAGCAATGAAGGGGTCACTGGACTCGGGTTGTAGTTTTGCCGCTGATGTCCTGGGGCTTTACAGTATTAGATCAGAGCACCATGTACACACCCTCAGCTCTTGACCCTCAGCATAGTGACGCCAAACAGTCCAAGGCCTACTCACTGAAGAGCAGTGTGGCGGAGAATCTCCGAGCTCAATGAGATCTTGGTGAATACATCACTGTTCCACCAGTGCTTTTGTTTAACAAGAAACTATGAAAGTGCAAAGTTGAAAGTATTTGTAAAGCGCACTGTGGCCAAGCGGCTGCCTGGCGCTGGATAATTGGGCGGTGGCAGATGGAGAGGGCACCAGGGGATTACAGAGAAGAAAAGGCTTGAGCAAACAGATGAGTTTTGAGCGCCTTACGGAAGTGCAGATAGTCAGTGATGGACCTAATGGAGAATGGGAGACTGTTCCAGAAGCGCGGGGCAAGGATAGAGGACCTTGTGCCGCCTGTTCTGGACTAACGGAAGTGGGGGACACTGAGAAGTGCCTGACAGGAGGAACGGAGATTGCGGCAGGGGAGATCGTGGGTGATCATAGAATTGATAAAAATAGGAGCCGTGCGGGCGCGGGCCATGAAGACTATGCATCCCAACTTGAAGAGGGCTCTCTGCAGGACGGGAAGCCAGTGGAGGGACTTGAGTAAAAGGGTGGTATGGTGAGACCTAGGAAGCCGGTGGATGAGGCGAGCGGCCTGATTTTGGATGGTCTGGAGGCGGCGCTGCTCGTAGGCAGGGATGCCCACGTACAGGCAGTTCCCGTAGTCCAATCGCGAGAGAATCATAGCTAAAAACAATTATCTTAAGGGCATCAGATGAGAAAAAATGAGAGATCTTACGGATAATCCTGAGGGACAGAAAGCAAGATGACACAACAGAGCTGACCTGCGGGCGCATGGAGAGGTCCCGGGCCGAAGGTGGATGGCCAGAAGGCAGAAGTCCAAGGGCTAGTAGGACCACCAGTCAGGACCAACTCTGTTTTGTCCGGGTTAAGCTTGAGGTGGTTTTGATTCATCCAATCAGAAATAAAAATAAGTGTGGTTTGAAATTTAAGAAGGGAATCAGGGTAGGGAGAATGATTGAAAACAAGCTGAAGGTCGTCAGCGTAATTGTATACGGAGACCCCCATGTTAAGCAGTGAAATAATAAGGGGATAGATATAGAGATTAAAAAGGAGAGGGAAGAACCTTGGGGAACCCCAGAGGACACCAGAAGGGAAGGGGCAGAGAAGCCAGAGAGTCGGACAGCTTGCGTACGGCCTTTCAGGAAAGAAGCGAGCCAAGAAAGAGCGGTGCCCTGGATGCCCGCTGCCCTGACACGGTCGAGAAGGATGGAGTGATCGACCGTGTCAAAGGCAGCGGATAAGTTGAGAAGCACCAAGGCTTGAGGAGAGTTGGAGTCCGCTTAATTAACTTTAATTAAGGCGCACAGCTTAATACTACGCATGCAGTGCAGTTGTAAACATAGGGGCATATTAAAGAACCCCTTACACCACCGGGCTGCCACTTTTTGTGACACTCCGGCAGAACAAACCCGGAACTTATATCTGTGAAGCCACGCAAAACCACATGGATTTTGACACTTCATCATATATACTGAACCATGTAAACCTGGGGATGCCCCAAAAGCTTATGCCTCCTGAGGTGAGGCGTAACGAGGAGAAATTCCAGGATTGCTTTTGTGCAGGTAGTTGTCCCTTCCGGCACAAAAACAATGCTGCCTACAACACAGGCACCCGTGCACCATGTTGCAAAGGTGCCTGCATTGGCGTTAGGCTGCTGAAACGGCACCAGCTCAGAGGGAAAGGACATTAATGCACCCTATTTGATAAATACAGTGCATTTCTGCCCTTTCAGTTTGACCTAGGGCAGTGCAGCAAGGTGACTTGCCTCGTAACCCTACGCCAAAGCCCATTAAACGAGGGCTATAATGTACACATTACTTTCACTGGGGAACTAAGGTTAAGGTTATTCTGTTATTACTTCGAGGTTCATTATCAATATCAAGGCTCAGAAGACCCTAAGGCTCGGAGGGTATATTTCAGATCACATACTATAGCCTGCCCAGTGTTGTTGAGACATTTATTATACTTTGCATTCTTGGGTGCACACAGCGGCTCAATAGATTAGGAGCAGGGGCACTCTCCACATTGTGTTGCCAGTCACAAACGCTGTTCGTGGTTGTGCAGTACTTTCAACTTCCTTTGTTGGAGACGCAGTATCTGATTTGGCCGTGGCCTGACTCTCTTCTGCACTGCTACCCCTGCAGCGGCACCACCGAGCAATGAGCCCCCATGAAAAGGGTGGTGGAGAGGCAACATAGGGGGGCCCTAACGCAGCCCCAGTTCATGCACGGTGTGGCCCGTATGCCACGCCGTGCAGGAAGGTGCACTCGGCGCTCTGAGAGCGGCTGTCTGCATGTTAGCCTCTTCTATGAGCCTCACAAACTGCTGCTGTCAGACCGCTGCATGACTGCCCGCCAGACCAGGATTAAAGTCCCAATCTGGTGGTGACAGCACTGCAGGGTTGCGGCTATTCCTTGAGTTAGGTAGTCAGCCAGTCCGATAAACAACCCAGTTTCTTATATGGGTGGTCAGCAGGGAACCCAGGAATTGGGTTGTGCAGTACCACACAATGATATCATTTTAAATTTAAAACACCTTTTCAAATTGACTGTAACAGTTTACTTTTTTGGATTTTTAATTGGCTTTGGGGTCATTTTGTATTTTTTCCTAAATCCACTTTTGCCCCCACTTCGTGCACCTTATGGGACATATTTACGAAAATGTTACGCAGCTCAGTAAATCACCTGGCTGTGCTGCGTGACTACCAAAGGGCAGGAATACACCGTATCTAAAAGAATACAACACAGTCCTGCCTTTTCCCCTGCGCTGGTGCCATTTTGGCTGCCTCGTGCCAACGCAGACACCCTTGCACCATGGTGCAAGGGTGCCTGTCCTGCATGCCAGATTGTTTTTGTGCACAAAAACCATCCTGAGAGGCAAATACCTCTATTATGTGTGCCGCAGAATGCAGCACATATACAAAGAGGAAATAACAAGGAGAAATACATATATTTCTTCTTGTTATACCTCTCCTGAGAAGGCGTATCTTTATGGCGCCTTCCCAGGTTCACCAGTTCTGTTCATTCTGGGAATGTGTCAAAATCCATGGAAGTTGCGTGATGCATCAATGCAACGCCCATGGAACGCCTTGCTAGCGCAGAGTAAGGCAACACAGGGGTTTGCGATGTGATACATTACTCCAGATTAATGAATCCACTCAGGGCCACGCAAAGTGGCTTTGTGTGGCTTCATAAATCTCATTTTTCAGTTGCGTCACCAATGTACTGCGTTATGTAGTGCAAGGGGGATGTAACTGGGGTCATAAATATGGCATCAGACTTTGACCCGGGGGAAAAGGCAGAAAGGGAAACGGAAGTGGAATAGAAAGATAGGAAAAGAGTGACAAAGGGAGAAAGGAGGGATGAAAAAACCTGCAAGGGTGAGAAAAAGAGACAGGAAGTGTAGGTGGTGGGAGAGAGGGGTATGAGGTGGAATCAAGAGTTGGCAGGCTTGGTTTTCAGGAGATAAAGAGACAGGAAGTGTAGGCTGGTGAAAGAAAGAAAGAAGGATGGAATCAAGAAGACAAGGCAATCTTCGGATTCATGAAATAGAGACAGGAAGTGTATGTAACGTGATTGGAGAAAGAGGCATGAGGTGGAATCAAGAGTTGGCACCCTTGGTATTCATGAAATGGAGACAGGAAGTGTATGGTGGTTGGAGAAAGAGGCATGAGGTGGAATCAAGAGTTGGCAGCCTTGGTGTTAATGAGATAAAGAGACAGGAAGTTTATGGCGGTAGTAGAAAGAGGCATGAAGTGGAATCAGGAGTTGGCAGCCTTGGTGTTCATGAAATAAAGAGACAGTAATGGCGGGCCGCCTGGTGGGGCTGAGGCAGTTGCCGATACTTGGGAGGGGAGCACCCTTGCACTCGCCCTGATCTCTAAAGACAGTAGCACTGCACTCCTGTCAGCAGTCAAGTGCTAAATCTGCTTCTGAAACCATCAGCCTTTGAGAGCGCTCCTTTCAATATTTCTGCCAGCGTAAGCGTGGATTCCAGGCTGGAGCTGAGGCGGAACTGCACCTGACTTGACGTTTCTGCCCGAAGCGGGGGTGGAGGGCGTTGGTAAACAGAGAAGTGCCCTGTCTCTTGATGCAGTGGCGGACGCTAATATTCGTACATGATGGTATTACAGCACATACCCAGTCTTCACCGGTAGCCTGGAGTGATTGAATTTATTTAATGCTTACTACCTCTGATGACGTGTTGCAGTCCTTTATGGCGAGTAGCACGCTACTCCTTGAACCCAAGGTTAGTGGTTTTTCCAGTGGTGTGGTCGGTTAGTCGTGTGGTCACTGGCGAAAGACCGGCCACTTCTGCTGAGGCCCAAGATGCAAAATGGTTGCCTCAGGCCAGGATGTGTTAGGCAGTGACAAGTGTGTGTATGTATATATATATACACACACACACACACACACACACACACACACAACATAACATACCTATTATTATGAGGGCCCCCATTGACCGTATTGAAGTGTGTAATTACTATTCTAACTCCACGCACGCTTTGATGGTAGGGAAGGTTATAAAGCGGACCGAGGCAAATCTAACTTTGCTTTTAGTTTTTTGATACACTTGCTCAAAAGTACCTAAACACACTACTGCGACTGGTCCACACAAGGCACCGGTCCTCACAAAGATAGTGTTTATCAGGTTCTTACAAGGTTAACACACTCTGTGAGGACTGAGTCTGTCCCCACAGCATGGGTTATACATACACACATCCACACACACACACCCGCCTGCTCCATCTGCAGTATGGTTTTGGAGATTTATAATGGCTCATTTCATTTCAGGCATTTGCATTTTTTATGACATAAATTGTGACCAATATTTAGAGAGTTTACTTTCCATAGTTCCTAAAATAGCACTGACGTATTTGCGGTTTGATCTCTCATTCAGAGTTTCCATTTCTGAACTCTGCAGATGATCTCAGAGTCAGATCTGTGGGACAGATGTCCCTGCTGCAGCGCGTGCATGTGACGTCCAGAGCCACAGGCTTGTCAGGGAATCTTTGAAGGCCATTTTTGGTATTTTCTCATGCATCACAATTGTTGCTGGTGTATTGTACTACAAGTATATTGCTACATTTAAACAAAGTGTCTAAGGTACAATTCATCGTTCCGGCGTTCCTAGGCAGTGCTTAATTTGTAAGAAAAAATTAGTGCCAGGGCGCTCGTCAAGAGGCCACTGCAGCTTGCACGCACATTGCCCCTGCCAGCGCTGCCAACAATAGTAGCAACATAACTACTAACCATCACACTCCTACAAGTGTGACAATTCAGACTATTGCAGGTCCCCAAAGCTATAAAAATGACTTGGGTGGCAGGTATTTGTAATTTTCAATCTATATTGAACTAATAAGCAACTACTGTTGTGCTCATCTCTAAATTAGGCAGACAGCGCAACCTTGTGGCAGACTGTCACAAGTGCCGGTGTTGACATTTAAGTGCCGGTGCTGGGCGCCGGACACTACCAGCTCAAATTAAGCACTGTTTGTATCGCACATTCTACTATGTGAATGAAGCTGAGATTGAAGTTTGTTGCTTTCGATGTCTAATTGAGACCTTTTGTATGGAGGCCGAGTCTGTACACTCACCTTTGCTCGAACATACATATGGCGTGTTTATCCAATCTTGGTACTCTTTCAGTGACACTCCAATTTATTTTGTCCTTGGGGTGCCAAATTTGTCAGAAATGAGACAAAAGATTTGTTGTTAGTTTGCAGACTTTATGCTACCATGTTTAATAATCACTTTTTTCCTTCTTCTGCTTGTTATTCTTCTATACTGCAGATTACATGCAGATCTAGGCAAATATGCACTGTGCCTCATTGTGCCCCTGATCGTTTCTGCCCCCTGACCTCAGTATTGTCCCAGTATTTTGCCTGTATTTGTTATTGTTTGCATCGTTGTGCCCTGTGCCCCTGATCGTTCTGTGCCTCGTTGCGCCCCTGATCGTTTCTGCCCCCTGACCTCAGTATTGTCCCAGTATTGTGCCTGTATTTGTTATCGTTGTGCCCTGTGCCCCTGATCGTTCTGTGCCTCGTTGTGCCCCTGATCGTTCTGTGCCTCCAACGCCGTTTCTGCTGCTGACCCACCCCGCTCCCTGCCGCTGCTCCCCCGCGGCCCCACCCCCATTCCCTCCAGCATCACCGCTCCCCTCCCCACTCGCCACCCCGCTCCCGCCTCCCAGCTGCTCCTCCCTCCCACTGTACACAAAAGGTGGTGTCCGCGAGGCAGGGAGCTGTGACCTGACCTGGTCAGAGCCGGTCGCTCCTCCCGCCACGTGGCCCACCCCGAGTGTGCCCGGTATCCGCTTGCCGCCGCCGCTGCCAAGTTTGTATCTGCCACTGTAATTGTCCATTTACATCGTCCACTGTTGCCCCAGTATTGTGCCTGTATTTGTTATTGTTTGCATTGTTGTGCCCTGTGCCCCTGATCGTTCTGTGCCTCGTTGTGCCCCTGATCGTTTCCGCTCCCTGGCCTCAGTATTGTCCCAGTATTGTGCCTTTATTTGTTATTGTTTGCATCGTTGTGCCCTGTGCCCCTGATCGTTCTGTGCCTCGTTGCGCCCCTGATCGTTTCTGCCCCCTGACCTCAGTATTGTGCCTGTATTTGTTATTGTTGTGCCCTGTGCCCCTGATCGTTCTGTGCCTCGTTGTGCCCTGATCGTTCTGTGCCTCCACCGCTGTTTCTGCCGCTGACCCACCCTGCTCCCTGCCGCTGCTCCCCCACAGCCCCACCCCCGTTCCCTCCAGCATCACCGCTCCCCTCCCCACTCGCCACCCCGCTCCCACCTCCCAGCTGCTCCTCCCTCCCACTGTACACAAAAGATGGTGTCTGCGAGGTGGGGAGCTGTGACCTGACCTGACCTGACCTGGTCAGAGCCGGTCGCTCCTCCCGCCGCGTGGCCCACCCCGAGTGTGCCCGGTATCCGCTTGCCGCCGCTGCTGCCGCTGCCAAGTTTGTATCTGCCCCTGTAATTGCCCATTTACATCTTCCACTGTTGCCCCAGTATTGTGCCTGTATTTGTTATTGTTTGCATCATTGTGCCCTGTGCCCCTGATCGTTCTGTGCCTCGTTGTGCCCCTGATCGTTTCTGCCCCTGACCTCAGTATTGTCCCAGTATTGTGCCTGTATTTGTTATTGTTTGCATCGTTGTGCCCTGATCCCCTGATCGTTCTGTGCCTCGTTGCGCCCCTGATCGTTTCTGCCCCCTGACCTCAGTATTGTCCCAGTATTGTGGCTGTATCTGTTATCGTTGTGCCCTGTGCCCCTGATCGGTCTGTGCCTCGTTGTGCCCCAGATCGTTCTGTGCCTCCACTGCCGTTTCTGCCGCTGACCCACCCCGCTCCCTGCGCTGCTCCCCCGCGGCCCCACCCCGTTCCCTCCAGCATCACCGCTCCCCTCCCCACTCGCCACCCCGCTCCCGCCTCCCAGCTGCTCCTCCCTCGCCCGTCCCCCCCCTCTCCATTTATGGCAGAGTCTGCACGTATGCGCAGCGTTCACGGGCAGCGGGCGCGCCGATTGTGCGCCGAAGGCGCGCCAAAGGCAAGCCCGTCTGCGCCCGTCCGCACCTGGACCGCGCCCAGCGCCAGACCCCCTGGCCCCCGCAGAAGCCATCCCACCCCCCGGACGTACAACGCCACCACCCTCAATGTACTCAACACCGGCCGGACCCCCGGCTGCCACCGAGCCACCCCAGGACGTACCCACGGACCCTTCACCTGCCAATCCTGCAAGTTCTCCTGCATCCGGACCTGCACCGCATCCGCACCCGCCAAGCCAAGCACCAACAGAAACCACCTGAAGTGCATCCTGCTCAACACCCGCTCCATCCACAGACACGCTGTAGAACTATGGAACCTGCTCGACACCTCATCTCCAGACGTCGCCTTCCTCACGGAAACCTGGATGAATGCCTCCTCAGCGCCCGACATCGCCATCGCCATCCCGGACGGATACAAGATCACCCGGAAGGACCGCGTCATCCAGACAGGAGGAGGCATCGCCATCGTCCACAAGAACACCATCCGCATCACGACCAACTCCGACGACACCCTCACAGCCGCCGAACATCTTCATTTCCAGATACACACCGACCCCAAGACCACACTCAGAGGCACCCTAATCTACAGACCCCCAGGACCTCGCACACAATTCAGCGAAGACATCGCAGACTTCAACAGCCCGCACACCCTCGCCTCCTCCGACTACATCCTCCTAGGGGACCTCAACTTCCACCTGGAGAACAACAACGACAACAACACCACCACCCTGCTGGACAACCTCGCCAACTTCGGACTCAAGCAACTGGTGAACACCCCCACCCACTACGCCGGACACACACTTGACCCAATCTTCTCCTCCAGCAAGTTCATCTCCTTCAGCCACTCCACCAGACTCCACTGGACAGACCAAAGCTGCGGCCACTTCAGCTTCAGAAGGACCACGACTCACCACCTTCCGCAACAGGCCCCCCGCAGGAGATGGAACAAGATCACCACCGATCAGCTCAACACATCACTGAACCAGAACCCTCCCGCCAGATCAACGGACCCCAACCAAGCAGCCAACAACATCACACAGTGGATCACCAACTGTGCTGATGACCTCTCACCCCTGAAAAACCATCCTAGAAGCAAGAAAGCCTCCTGGTTCAACGACGACCTCAAGAACTCTAAGGGGAACTGCCGTACCCTCGAGAAAGCCTGGCGAATAAACCCGATTACAGACAACATGACCGCCCTCAAGCACGCCACCCGCAAACACCACCTGCTGATCCACACCACCAAGAAGTCAGCATTCAAGGATCGACTAGACAACAACGCACACAACAGCAAGGAACTCTTCAACATCGTCAAAGAGCTCTCCAACCCAAGCGCCGGAAACAACGACATCACTCCCTCACAAGACCTCTGCAACTCACTCGCCTCGCTCTTCCACAGCAAGATCGCAGACATCCACAACAGCTTCGGCGAACAGACCACGCACCCAACCACAGAACCAACGCCCCCCACCACCACCCTCCGCGTCTGGACCCCGGTCAGCACCGAAGACACCATCCACACGATGAACACCATCCACTCCGGATCACCAACCAACCCTTGCCCCCACCACGTCTTCAACAAGGCCGACTCTGTCATCGCACCCCAACTCCGAGACATCATCAACTACTCCTTCAACACCGCCACCTTCCCGGAGAGCTGGAAGCATGCCGAACTCAGCGCCCTCCTGAAGAAACCATCAGCAGACCCCACCGACCTCAAGAACTACCGCCCCATCTCGCTCCTCCCGTTTCCTGCCAAAGTCATCGAGAAGACCGTCAACAGACAGCTATCCACCTTCCTCGAGACGAACGGATCCCTCGACCACTCACAGTCCGGCTTCCGAGCCAACCACAGCACCGAGACCCCCCTCATCGCAGCCACTGACGACATCCGAGCCCTGCTCGACAACGGGGAAACTGCGGCCCTCATCCTCCTGGACCTCTCCGCAGCGTTCGACACCGTCTGCCACCGCACCCTTGTACAACGCCTCAGCAACGTCGGTATCCAAGAGAAGGCACTGGAGTGGATCATTTCGTTCCTCGCCGGAAGAACCCAGAGAGTCCACCTCCCCCCGTTCAGATCCGAAGCCACCGAACTCATCTGCGGCGTACCTCAAGGATCATCACTCAGCCCCACCCTCTTCAACGTCTACATGAGCCCCCTCGCAGCCATCGCACGCCAACACAACCTCAACATCATCTCTTATGCCGACGACACCCAGCTGATCCTCTCCCTCACCAACGACCCTGCCACCGCCAGAACCAACCTACACGAAGGGATGAAAGAAGTAGCCGAATGGATGAAGAACAGCCGCCTGAAACTGAACTCAGACAAGACGGAAGTTCTCATCCTTGGCTCATCACCCTCTGCCTGGGACGACTCCTGGTGGCCCCGGCCCTAGGCAGCACACCCAAACCAACGGACCATGCACGCAACCTGGGCTTCATCCTGGACTCCTCCCTCTCGATGACCAGACAAGTCAACGCCGTCTCATCATCGTGTTTCAACATCTTACGCATGCTCCGAAAGATCTTCCGATGGATCCCCACCGAAACCAGGAAGACGGTCACCCAAGCACTCGTCACCAGCCGATTGGACTACGGAAACACCCTCTACACCGGAACCACAGCCAAACTGCAGAAAAGACTCCAACGCATCCAGAACGCCTCCGCACGACGCATCCTGGACATCCCCTGACACAGCCACATCTCCGGACACCTGAGAGACCTGCACTGGCTTCCCGTCAGCAAGAGAATCACGTTCCGTCTCCTCACCCACGCACACAAGGCCCTCTACGACCTGGGCCCCAGGTACCTCAACAACCGCCTGACCTTCTACACTCCCACCAGCCAACTGCGATCGACAAGCCATGCCCTCGCCGTGGTCCCACGCATCCGAAGAGCCACCATGGGAGGAAGATCCTTCTGCTACCTGGCAGCCAAGTCTTGGAACTCCCTCCCCATCCACCTCCGTCGTAACCAAGACCACCTCTCCTTCAGGAAGTAACTCAAGACCTGGCTGTTCGAGCAGTAGCGGACCCCCCTCCCCCAAGCGCCTTGAGACCCTCCGGGTGAGTAGCGCGCTATACAAATTTCTTGATTGATTGATTGACTCCATGCTGAAGTTAGTGTGTGTTCTTTGTTCCCAGGGATACGTAAGTCCCAAATCAAGGGAGGTGCCATGCTTTGTAAATTTACACTCGCTACAGGCTGCACATGGGAAGTGGCCAGCCACTTGTGGTAAAGTTTAAAGTGTTCCCTGATTTGAGGATCACATGGGTTTCTGAAGTCTCCTATGGATAAAAATATCTTGCAGGTTCCTCCCCCATTTGTAAAAACAAAATATATATATAGGTGGCATAGTCTTATAAAATATATATATATATATATATATATATATATATATATATATATATATATATATATGTGTGTGTATATATATATATATATATATATATATATATATATATATGTGTATATATATATATATACATATACATATATATATATATATATATATATATATATATATATATATATATATATTTTATAAGACTATGCCACCTAGACTCAAAATATGCACTAAAAAATGTGATAACACATGCAGTCTGTTTGTGGGTTTCCTCACGTTTGTTTTTAGTAGTGCACCCCTATTGTTGTTGCGTACTTATTTAAATGAATCTCATATTATTTTTTGTAGGTAATTCCTAGAGCGTAGTTCTCTGTGAATGTCTTGGATTGTTTGCGAAATGTAACTACGCTGGTGCAGTTTCGCCGCATCTTAAGAAACTGTCCAAACGGTTCTAGGGTGACAACTGTCAAATAACAGTAAGGAATTCTTATCCAGTGGGTTTTTCATTTATCTCATTAATTTTTTTCTCCATTGTCTACGTTTATTAAAATACTGAGAAATGGTATCTCAGTGTTATTGATATGTTGGGTAATATGCAAATGAGGACCAAGGCAATTAAGCCACTGTACAAAAGCTTCTGCTAATGACCTCTCACCCTCCCAGATAATGAGAACAACATTGATGTGCTTTCTCCAGGTTTTCGATTTTTTTTTTAAACGGTTAGGATCATTGTAAACAATTTGGGGTTCAAAGTCGTGTAGGTATAGGCAAGCCAGACTAGGTGCAAAGGTGCTCCCCATCGATGTACCTCCAATTTGGTGACAGAGAGTATTTTCAGCTTGAAAAAGTAAGTGAAATGGAGTTTCTTCTGGTTAGTCTGAATTATCAATTATGTTCCCAATTACTCTCAATCTACCCTCTTGCAAAATGTTAATGTAGAGCGATGCCGTATCCAGAGAGCTAATGAGTTCTTTTTCTGAGTCAAAGGGCGTGTCCTTTAAAAGGCTCATCTGATTGAATCTTTTGGCATTTATTTCTTACATATGTTGATGATACACAATTAGTAATCTCATACAAGACAGGGACTCAGCTAAAGCTGCTTTTAATTTCAGTAACTGCTTGCAAGAAGTTGCCAGCTGGATGGACGCCAGTTCTCTCACTCTTAATGGTGGTAAGTCTGATGTGATTGTTTTGGGCCTGAGACAGCTTAGGTCAACTGACTGGTGGCCTAAAAAGTTAGGATGGGTCTATACTAGTACCTTGGCCCTGAATTTAAGGATAATTGATAATCTCAAAGCACATGTTAGTGCCATATGCAATACAGGTTTTCGGTTGGTAACCAGAACATCCCTACCACTTATCCCTCAGTCAGCCAGGAAGGACAGGCTCCAAGCGTTATTATATCAAAAATTGACTACTGTAATGCCCTTCTGGTGAGTACACCTCAATATCCCTTCCATCACCTTCAGCTCCAGCCAAATGCAGCTGCCAGGCTGATCCTGGGTCTTAGGAGAGATACTCTGATTTGTCAACAAATTGAACATTTACACTCGCCGCCAAGACATAAAATAATCCTCTTTACGGCTCTCAGTTTATGTCATAATACGATCTACAAAAATTGAGAAAAACACCTGAAATCGATCTTTTCATGGTTTGGTCCTTCTGGAGAACTTAGATCCAAACATATCTCTCAAATCATTGTGGCAGGATTCAAGAAAATTTGAGATTTTAGGTACAAGGTTTTTTTTGTTGCACTGCATGGGTTTGCTCTTCCCTTGTAGCACTGGGACACTTCCTAGGAAGTAGCTGTAGATGCTTTATAAAGGGCTAAGATCTAAATCATATCAGTACAAGTCCTTCTTTTGTATCCTTGACGTATGATGTAATTTATGAACCCTCTGGTCTAAAGAAGTAATCACAAAGCTGTAATAAAGGTTACGATTTCGACAGGATCAAGGGAGCCACCCTTGACCCTGCCTGCAGGCAGGTTGCTCCCCCACGCCGCACAGCACCACCTATCTATGCCGTGTCCCTGCTCTCAGCCGCTGTTGGAAGTTCGAGGCCCCCTCCACCCGCAGGATTCCACCTGCACCTCATCCCTGGTGGCCCAGTGGTGGGCTGTAGGTGAGTCTCTGCGCGCCTTGCCTGTCTTCCGTTGCACTCTGTTGCCAGGTATTGTACTGTATTGCGCCCTTATTCACTGCTGTTGCTTTTCTGCATTTTGTACGGGTTTCTCTGTCTCTGTATTTTGCTCCTGTTGCCCCTTGTACTGTATTGTCCCCCCTTCTCTTGCCCTCTGTTTGATCTCGCCGGTTCTCGCCGCTGCATCCCCTGCGGCCCCGCTCCCCGCTCACGCCTCCCAGCTGCACCTCCCTCCCACCTCCCCATCTATGGGGAAAGCTGCGCGGCCGCGCCGAAGACGTGCCTGTCCCACCTGGACCACGCCCAGCCTCGACCGCGCCCAGCGCCAGAACCCTTGGCCCCCGCGGATGCAACAACACCCGACTGAGCTACAATGCAAGCACCCTCAACGCACTCAACACCGGCCGAGATCACACCTGCTACCAGGTCACCCCGGAGCGCACCCAAGGACCCTTCACTTGCCGGAGCTGCAGCTTCACCAGCATCCGGCCAGCCAAACTGCTAACCAAGATACCCAACTACCTCAACTGCATCCTCCGCAACACCCGCTCTGCCCGCAAACATGCCGTCGAACTCTGGGACCGTCTCGACTCCACCACCCCGGACGTCGCCTTCCAGAAAGGGACCTGGTTGAACCCCACCTCAGCACCCAACATCGCCATAGCCATCCCGGAAGGCTACAAGATCACCCGCAGAGACCGTTCCAACGGAGTAGGAGGAGGAATCGCCATCATCCACAGGAACACTCTCAGAGTCTCGACCAACACCGACGACACCCTCAGCAACGCCGAACACATGCACTTCCAGATCCACACCGACCCCAACACCACCCTCAGAGGAACCCTCGTCTACAGACCCCCTGAACCCCTACCGCAGTTCAGTGACTCCATCGCCGACATCATCAGCACGCACGCCCTCGCCTCCACAGACTACATCCTCCTAGGAGACCTGAACTTCCACCTCGAGAACAACAACTACGCCAACTTCACCACCCTTATTGGCAACCATGCCAACCTCGGACTCAGACAGCTCGTGACAACACCCACCCACTCCGCCAGCCACACGCTTGACCCCATCTTCACCGCAAGCCCCCTCGTCTCCTTCAACCACACCACCCAACCCCACTGGACAGACCACCACTGCATCCACTTCACTTCAGGAGCCCACCATGCACCACCGCACTCAACAGAGGCCGCGACACTGCAGGAGCAAAGTCACCGAAGACCAGCTAACCACCATATCCTCACCCAGAACCCGCCTGCCGACTCCACCGATACCAACACCGCCGCCTGCAACCTCAGACAATGGATCGACGACTGCGCCAACACCCTCTCCCCGCTCAAGTCACCCTCCAACAGCCGCACCAGCAAGAAAGCCACCTGGTTCACCGAAGACCTCCAGGCCTCCAAACAAACATGCTGAAAATTGGAGAAGAACTGGCTCCACGAACGATCACCGGACAGCTAAACAACCCACAAGAACGCCACCCGGAGACACCATCAACTCATCAGAGCTGCCAAGAGGGCCTCCTTCAAGGACTGCCTAGATAACAATGCACACAACAGCAAAGAGCTCTTCAACATTGTGAAGGAACTCTCCAACACCAACGAGATCCTGCCTTCGCAAGACCTGTGCGACTCACTGGCCACCTTCTTCCTCCGCAAAATCGCTGACATCTACGACAACTTCAGTGCCACGACCACCCCGACAACCACCACCCCCACGACCACCACTCGCTCCAACCGCCTGCTATCCTGGACCAGCGTCAATGATGAGGACACCAGCAAAATCATTCACTCCGGATCACCATTAAACCCATGCCCTCACCACATATTCAACAAAGCCAGCACAGCCATCGCACCCCATCTCCGGAGAGTAATCAACATCTCCTTCGAGACAGCAACCTTCCCGGAGAGCTGGAAGCACGCCAAGATCAACGCCTTACTCAAGAAAACCAAGGCGGACCCAGGGGCGGCTCTAGGCTCATGGCGGCCCTGGGCAGGGAGCGTAGGTAGGGGGCCACGGAAGAGGGCCCCAGAAAAGGAGGCACCGGAAGAGGCGCAGAGACCAGTGAAGAGGGTGGGGGGGGTCAGTGTGTTTGGAAGTGGAACTGAGCAGGAGCCCGCTAAATCCCTGCCAGGGGCCGCCACGCAAATATGTATCCATCCTCAGAGGATTATTATGTTAAGGATATATATTGGCGTGGTGGCTCCTGAGGTTTGGTGGCCCTGTGCAGGTGCACAGCTTGCACATGCCTAAGGCCAGCCCTGGTGGACCCCAAGGATCTCAAGAACTTCTGACCCATCTCCCTGCTTCCATTCCCGGCAAAGGTCATCGAGAAAATTGTCAACAAACAACTGACCCGCTACCTCGAGGAGAACAACATCTTGGACCCATCCCAGTCTGGTTCCCGCAGCAACCACAGCACCGAAACAGCCCTCATCGCCGCCACCGTTGACATCAGGACCCTGCTTGACAATGGAGAAACAGCGGCCCTCATCCTCCTGGACCTGTCAGCCGCCTTCGACATGGTCTGCCACAACACACTACGAACACGCACACGACGCCGGAATTCAAGAGAAGGCCCTGGACTGGACCACATCGTTCCTCTCCGGCAGAACTCAGAGAGTCCGCCTCCTCCCCTCTCGCTCCAAAGCCACCGAGATCATCTGCGGCCTACTCCAGGGCTCTTCCCTCAGCCCGACGCGGTTCAACATCTACAGGGCACCCCTCGCCCACGTCGCCTGACAGCACAACCTCAACATCATCCCCTTTGCCTACGACACCCAGCTGATCATCTCCCTCTCTAAAGACCCTCACACCGCCAAAACCAATCTCCACGAAGGAATGAAGGACGTCACTGAATGGATGAAGAACAGCCAACTGAAGCTGAACTCAGATAAGACGGAGGTCCTCATCCTCGGCCCCACCCCCTCAGCCTGGAAAGACTCCTGGTGGCCGACAACCCTGGGAACAGCACCGACACCCACGACTATGCACGCAACCTAGGGGTCATCCTCAACGCCACCCTTTCCATGACTAAGCAGGTCAACGCCGTCTCCTCATCCTGCTTCAACACCCTCCGAATGCTCCGCAGGATCTTCAAGTGGATCCCCACCGAAACGAGAAAAACAGTCACCCAGGCACTCATCCCCAGCAGGCTGGACTATGGAAACGCCCTCTAAGCAGGAGCGTCGGCCAAGCTCCTAAGATGGCTGCAACGCCTCCAGAACGCCTCGGCTCGCCTGATCCTCGACATCCCACCTGCGAGACCTGCACTGGCTCCCCGTCAACAAGAGGGTCACCTTCAAGCTCCTCCTCCACGCGCACAAAGCTCTCCACAACACCGGCCCAGCATACTTCAACAGACGACTCAGCTTCTACACCCCGACCCGCCAGCTCCGATCTGCCGGCCTCGCCCTCGCCACAGTCCCTCGAATCCGAAGAACGACCGCCGGCGGCAGATCCTTCTCCTACCTCGCCGCCAAGACCTGGAACACCGTCCTTACAAAACTACGGCAGACCCAAGACCTACTGGCCTTCAGAAGAATCCCCAAGACCTGGCTCTTCGATCAGTAGCAGCATCTCTCCCGCCCCCAGCCCCTTGACACCCTAACGGGTATGTAGTGGGCTTTATAAGTGTCTTGATTGATTGATTGATATTGAACAGATCCCAGACTCTAATAGTTTTTCAGGTGGAGATGTCAGATTTTTATGTATTTTAGGCGGGATGTAAAAATAGGGTATCCTTTGTTCTCCTGACATGAAATATTGACCCTCCTTTTGCAGAGCCAATTTGCTGACACTCCTTCAGACCCCAGGTTCTCAAATGAGTATTTGATCTCATTATTAGGGCCGCTATCCACAATCATGGGTTGATCTGCGTTGCTAAGCCGTCAGAGGCATTCTTATCCAAATTCTGAAGGACGATGGACCCCCTTGTCTGCTGGTTTTATTATGAATGCTATTTCTCTGTGAATTTTTGTAGTTTTTTTAGTCTTTCTTTTTCTGCTCTCAATCTATTGTGGACAGTAGTGGAGGACTAAAACTTCTGCATCCTTCACTTATCCAGGACTGTTTATTCTGCTCTCCATCACTCTGAGGTTGAGGCCACCTTGGTCTTATGACCCCATCAAGGTGGGACGGAAAAGTAAACATTGAAGCTTGCAACAAGGATGTGGCTGAAGCTTTCCCGTCCGAAATCTTTTTTCTTTTACATTTCTTTAAATGAAGAGGGAAATAAAAGAGACTTGTGAGCATTGGCGCATCTGCTCTGGTCTGTGACTCGGTGTTTCCATGTCCTGTGTGTAATAAGGTGTATGCAGTCTAGTCTTTGGTGGGTGGAGTTAGGGGGCTACAGGAAGAGGAGGAGCGGGAACAGGAAAGAGGCAGTTAGGATAGAGACGGAGTCATGAGCAGCAGCATGAATAAAGGCTCCTTGAAAAGTACATAGTGTGTCAGTCGTGATTTGCAACACGACGCAACAGCTAGCGACGAGGGTGGGATGGTGCAGTCTGCCACCACCTGGACCCCTGGAGACGAGTGACCCATCCCGTGCAGCACACTAAAGGAAGTCGCCGTCGCAACATGTGTGCCCTGCAGAGACCGCCGCCGAGAGTGAAGCGGCCAGCGGTAAATGCCCGCCGCTCCGTGACCAGCACGTTGCGTGGAGCCCAGTCGGAAAAGCGCTGTCGAGCGCTGGAATTGCCTCATCGGGAAAGCGCTGTCAAACGCTGGAATCGGGTGCCCACCCCGGATGCGTGAGGTCGAGTGTGCGGCGGAAGAAACGAAGATCGGGAGCCCACCCCGATCCTACCTGCCGCTCTGGTGCCCAGGGAGCGTGTGGAGGTGCCGCTCGTTGCAAGGACCGGCTGCAGGTGAGTGCCGGTTGATGAAACGTGAGCCTGGAAGATTGAATGAGCCCAAATCTCGTGGGAAATGAGATTTCCATAGCGGCGGCCATTTTGAAGTCAGGCGGTGAGCTCCAGTCCCTATTGAAAGCATAGGGTGGCCATTTTGAAGTCAGGCAACCAGACATTGAGCAGCAAGCACAAGCAAAGACAACAGTAAAAGAAAACAAGCAAAAGCAAATGCAAGATATAGACAAAGGCAACAGTAGAGACAAACAAGCACATGCAAATGCAAAAGGTGAAATGAGAAGACAAGCACAAGCAAACACAAGAGTCGACACAAACAAGCACGAGCCAATGCAAGAGGTGAATCAAATAAACAAGTACAAGCAAATGCAAGAGGTGAAAAAAGAAAACAAGCACAAGCAAAGGCAAAGACAGGGATAAAAGCAAGACAAAGAAACACGAGCAAAGACAGAGGGATAAAGAAATGAATCAAAATGTCGACGTCACCGCACAGAAATGTCACGGGTACAGCGGCGACCACGCCAAATACAGCAGGCATCTCATATTTGCGCGCCCCAGAACCCCTGGCCCTGATAGGTGGCATGGGCCTCAGGTGGCAAGAGTGGTTCAAGGACTTTGAAGATTTTATGAAAGGATCAAAAGTCACGGATGAAGATGAAAAATTAATTGCGCTGCGCAATCTGGTTGGGAAAGAAGTTGGCAAGCTAATCAAGGAACTGCCAACTGCGGAAACAGGATCAAGTGAGAAGTGTGGCTCAGGGGTTAGAGGCGGCAGACCCGGAAGCTGAGCTCGGCCCTGGACCAGGGTTCAATTCCCCGCCTCGGCGGGTCTTGGGCTCAAAAATTCCACTGACTCGATAATTCTCGCTCCGGTGCCTTCTCGACCCACGGGTTCACACTCTGCGACTCTGGGCAATAGCTTGCTTAATCTCCACAACGGCCCCTCGCGGCGGGATGCCTGGCTTTCACCTTGTGGATACCCTGCCGGGGTTATCTCACAGGGGAATACCAGGACGGGTTCCCTAAGCAAGCGCCGGGAAACCCTTTGTGGGTAGCTGTGCGCTATATAAGCTCAAATACATTTACATTTACATTTACATTTACATATGCCAAGGTGCGAAATGCTTTAAATAAAATGTTTTTAAGAGAAATGTAGATTATGAAAGGTACACGTTTAACCTAGCCTGTCAAGAAAAGGAAGAACTAATGAGTACGTTTATAACAAAGCTTCGACGACTGTCCCGTTATTGTAAATTTGATACTTTTTCCACGGAGGATGCAATTAGACTGCGAATCATTGAAGGATGCCAGTCAGAGACCCTCAGAAGGCGGCTCTTACGGAAGAGTCATACTTTATACGAAATCGAAGAGATGACCCGAGTCCATGACCAAGCAGAGGATCATGCCAGAAAAATGGAGGTGGGACGTGTTGAGAGGCGGGAACAAGCTTACCGCTTACAAACCAGTACCACTCGCAGACACTCTCAAGATCAAAGGCGGACATCCAGACATTCTTCCCGCCAACACTATGCAGGGCGCAGGAAACAAGAAACGAGACCGGCCCCTGAGGTGTTCCAGGTGCGGATATGACTTTCCACACACAGATGCTTGTCCGGCGCTTGGACAGCAGTGTTGAAAGTGCGGAAGAGAAAATCACTTTGAGATTGTTTGTGGGGAGTATCGTAAAGACAGAACGAAAGAGACAATGAGATCCTTTCGCCCTGTCACAAAGCGACATCATGCAAAGGCAGTTCAAGATCGGCCAGAGTCATCCTCTGCCTCCTCACACTCTAACAGAGAGTCTCGCAAGTCACAATGGATGAGAAGATCTCCATCCAGAGAATCCAGGTCAGCATCTCCTGCATCGCTGTACACTGATGAATATGCCAGTATGGTATCTGTTCCAGATCAATTGAAGAAATACACCAGATTGGACATATGTGTGGGAACCCATGCAACCAAGTTTGTACTGGACAGTGGGGCATCACTGAACTATATCCCTGTAACCGAGTACAACAAAATGCAGCCGCCACCCACCCTGAGCCCGGCATATGTCAGAGTGTACACGTAGATGTCGAACAAACCTATCCCATGCCTGGGAAAATTTGCAACCACACTCAAGCACAAAACCACATCTGTGCCGGCCTACATACATGTCATTGAAGGACCGGAAGCTGACTGTCTCCTCAGCTTACCGACTGCTGAGCGTCTTCGGCTGGTTGAAATTCTGTATCGGGTAAGTGATGATCCTGACATCATCCTTAAGACAAGAAAGGAAGACAAGAGAAAGGAGACATCTCTTGTATTAGTGAATAAAGCCCAAGAAATCAAAAACGCCAGAATGAAGGGGAACAAAGGAAGACCAGAGACAAGACACCATGAGAGGCAAAGTGACATGAAATTCCCCGAGTCAACAATACAAATGGCAGTGGATGATGGCGAATGAAAGACTGGGACAATCCGGAACTGCGACAGCCTGACTAACATAACTTGGAGAGGTCACTCAACAAACTATTCTGGAGAAACATCAAGCAGTGAGCCAGACCACACAAAGGAGACAGAGAGCGGTCTATTCAACGGTTATAAAAAAAGGACCAAATACAGACGAGTGGACAAGTCATGTCATCTCTGGAAACCTGTATACAAACACACTCAAACAACCCACCGCTTATCAAATTTCGTAGACCCCTCTGAGGAGGAGTCAAGCAGTAGGACACATCACACACGTGGCACTGACGTCAGTGCACCTAACAAGCGAGAAGAATACACAACCCACATGAGGCGGGGTAAGCCGCTCAGGCACCGAAGAGGGAGAGGCACGTGCACTCAAGATACCCATGATAATGACAAAACTGAGAAGAGTCAATTAATGTCATATGAGAGGGGCAGGGACCAAATGCTCCAGGATCAAACTAAAGAAGTAAACGTGTGGGTGGCAAGCAACCTCTTCACAGCAATAACACAGAAAACACGTCAAGAGATGTACCCACAGAAATGTCCCACCGATAGAGCCGACTCCAGGAGCATGTCATCACAGACTACCAGCTCCAGAAGTTTACCAGTTGAGACACTCCCAAAGGAACGTTCTCAAGGGAAACCAGCAGAAGACTCCGCTGATTCAGAAAGCATGTCTGTACCATCACTCGGGTCAACGGAATCATGGTCCCGACAACGCCCACGGCATCAATCACCCGAATGCACAATGGAATCAAAGGACGTCCTCCCAGTCCAGAGCAACATACCTCATGCCAATATTCGATCACTGCACCAGACAACATGTCATGTAAGCCACAGTTACACCAAGAGTTGAACAATGTACCGTCACCCCTGATGGGGTCAGCGAGGCTGACTCAAAGGGCTTACAGAAGGAAAACAGATATATGGGACATTACCCACCGGGTGGGAAAGGACTATCCTGTCACCCTGCAAGAAAGGCAAAACATGGTGATAGAGATGGAACGCCGTCGGATGAGAGAGAAACATGCACATGTCTGGATGGTCAAAAGGTTCACTAGTCCCAAACGCGAGTGGGAGTGGGCGAGACAAACAGAGGCAGTAAATGAATCTCAGAAGCAAATCAGGATACCCATTTCAGATAGTGCCTTATTGCCTGGTATTCATGATTTGGAACAAGAGGATAGTGTTGCTCCTAACCGGACAAGACAAACAGAGTCAGCAAATGAGTCCCAGAACCAAATCAGGACACCCATTTCAGATAGTGCCTTACCGTCTGGGACGCGTGATTTCGAACAGAAGGACAGTGTTGCCCTCGACCGGACAAGACAAAAGGAAGTGGAACTATGCGCAGGTGCTCAGAAGAGAACCAGAACAACTTCCACTCATGGAGGAGATCGAGCGTCAATCGAACAAGAGTCACAAAGGAAGACAGACGGTCGCAATCGAGCTGCGTCATCAACAGTCACATCATGAGAGGCAATTACGATCGCCTCAAAATCTGAAAACGAATGGAGAAACCAGAAGCTTTGTTGGAAACCGCAATGAATCTGAGAACAAGAAGATTACATGCGATATCTCGCATTTTCAAAGGGGCGCTTTTGCAGTCAAGGATGGTCTTGCCAAGGCGACAGAAGAACCACGCAACAAAGTGACTGAACGGCTGACTACAGAGAGGCCCGAAACTGTCTCTGCGGGACAGATACCTGAGAATCAGACGGAAGTTGGATTTGACAATGGAGGTGTGCTCTTGCGGCCCAAACAAACTATTTGCCGACCTACACGGCTAATTGAAGAACTATAATCAATTCAGACTTTGGTATTTTTCATTTTCTTAACAAGGGGGGAGATGTAATAAGGTGTATGCAGTCTAGTCTTTGATGGGTGGAGTTAGGAAGAGGAGGAGCTGGGACAGGAAAGAGGCAGTTAGGATAGAGACTGAGTCATGAGCAGCAGCATGAATAAAGGCTCCTTGAAAAGTACATAGTGTGTCTTGCGTGATTTGCAGCACACCGCTACACTGTGATCAGTGTGATGCTGAAACAGACTGGGGTCTGGGGCGGTCCATGCCGTCCTTGTTGCACATGCGCCACGTCCTGCACAGGGCACGTCCCAGTGTCACATGTCAGCAGCCTGGACGGCTCCACCGCCCGACAGAAGCGGTGCTGCTGGATCTGAATCCTGGGGCTGCCTCATGCTCGCAGTGTGCTCCTGCACAGCTAGCATGGAAAGGAAAGAAAGCCACAAATAAATGACTGTTCGATGTTTAACTTCGCAGGCATTACAACGACTAGTGTTCTGCCTTTCGGCCAAAGCCCGTCCGCGCCCGTCCGCACCAGGACCGCGCCGGGTGCAGGGCATGCTGACCAAATCCTTCCCACTATCAGGTATGACCCTTATGAATTACGTTCATTGCGCCACGTTACGGGAGCCCACCACTGTAAGGGTCGCCCCCTCAGCAATCTTCTCTGGGGTCCTTTCTCGTGTCGTCACTGTAGGTGGACGTCCCTGGGATCCTCTGGCGGAGTACCCAAACCGCCCCCCACATCTAAGCAAAAGTTGAATACTTTTAAGGGATGGCTCATTAACGCCCGGTCCCTAGCATGTCATGGTCAAGACATTCATGACCTTATACAATACCACGACTTAGATGCTCTCTTTATTACTGAAACCTGGCTTAATGATTCATCGAATTCTGATCTCGCAACCGCCCTACCCCCAGATTTTACCATCTTTAGGCGGGATAGACCCACTGGGCGGGGAGGGGGGTAGCCTTTGCCATCAAGAAATCCTTCACGTGCCATACTTTCGATCTAGGCTACCTCAAGGACAGTGAGGGCATAGGCTTTGCGATTAAAATCAACGCTTCCACCTCCTTCTCAGGGGGACTTATCTACCGCCCCCCTGGGAATGCCACCCCCTTCCTGGACTCTCTTGACGATACACTCGGGTCACTCCTCGCACATTACCCCACCTTCACTCTCCTAGGCGACATGAACTTGCACCGACCTGGAATCAGACACAGACCCTCACACCATCAGCTTCCAACAATCTCTCAGCATTTTTGGTCTCTCCCAACTTGTTACTTCCCCGACACACAGGGCTGGACATACGTTAGACAGCATTTGTTCTAATTTGGCAACCATGATTACATCCCCCCCGATCCCGCAAATATGGACCGACCACTGCCTTATCCCCTTTGCCATCAAGGTAAACCCCTCCATGCCATCAAGCGCCAAGCGCCTCCTTACTCCCTCTTCGACCAATTGGAAGAAGGTGGCTGAACGCATCAAGTCAGACTCCCAGCCTCTGGCTCCGCCCCCCATATTAGTTGGAGATGTAACGTCCGACTCTTGCAACTTCCACATTTGGATTGACAAAATCGTCTCTGACAACTCCAGTCCAAATCGCCGCCACCCAGACCGCCGTAAAAGAAAGCCCAATGCCCCCTGGTACACCCAGTCCCTCACTGAAAGCCACCTCCAATGTAGGATCCTTGAAAGGAAATGGAGAAAAACTTACGACGAAGCCTCCAGACTACTCTACATCCTACAGAGGAAACTTTATCTCTCTGGCATTAAAGCGGCCAAAAAGGAGTACTTTACCAAAGCCATAGAGGAAGCCCAGCAAAAACAACAAACAGTCTTCTCCATAGTTAAGTCCTTCACTCATCCTAAAGCCCTCCTACCCGAAATTCCTCCATCCCAAACCTTATGCAATCAAATTGCTGATTTCTTTATAGATAAAATCGCCAACATTCAGAAGGATTTCCCTCAACCCCTTACCACCACCCATGACGCCGTCACAATTCCCTCCACTCTTGACAGTTTCTCTCCAGTCTCTCTTCAACAAACTCATAAGGCTATCTTGGCCTGCAAATCGGGAGCCCCCTCGGACTCATGCCCCCCTAGCATTCTTCACCATCTCATTGAGGCTGTAAATCCATCATCAACGAATCCCTCGAATCAGGCATCGTTCCCGATGACTGGAAAAAGGCCATAGTGAAGCCTCTAATGAAGAAGCAAAACAAATCCCCCACTGACCTCACTAACATGCGCCCAATTTCTCTACTACCCGCACTAGGCAAAATCACAGAGCAGCTAGTATACGGCGAGTTAAAAACCTTTGTAGAGAGCAATCACATTCTGCACCCCCAACAATCAGGGTTCCGTTCCGGCCACTCCACTGAAACCGCCTTGATTGAATTATCTGATTCTATCAAGTTCCTGCAGGATGAGGGGAGACAGGCTGTACTCATCCTGCTCGACTTAACAGCAGCGTTCGACACCATCTCGCATGCCATTCTTATCAATAGAATGCGCGAGATTGGTGTGTCAGATACTGTGCTGACATGGATTACATCGTTCCTGTCCAATAGATCCCAAACGGTTTCACTAGGCCCCTACCTCTCCAGAGAAAGACCAATCACACCAGGAGTCCCCCAGGGGTCCATACTTAGCCCTCTTTTTTTTAACATTTACATGGCCCCCCTCCTCGCAGTGATAGAATCCCACGGAATCCTCGTCACATCGTATGCTGATGACACTCAGCTTGTCGTCACCATCGATAAAAAATGCACGGATACAGCCCTTAGATTTAAGAATTGTCTCTCTGAGGTTTTTCTATGGCTGAATAGAAATCACCTCAGATGTAACAGTGCCAAGACTGAGATTATACCCTTAGGGAAAGACTTGTCCTTTTCCCAAAAAGACTGGTGGCCAAAAAACTCAGAAGCCCCGCCGAGTGCTGTTTCCTCGGCACGTAATCTTGGCATCCAATTCGACGCATCCCTCAGCTTTGATGATCATGTCCGCATCACTGCTGGGTGCTGTTGTAGCCTCATCAGAACACTGAAGAAATTCTTTGACTTCCTTCCCATCTCAGCCAGAAAATCAGTCGCGGTTGCTCTAATCCTCTCCCGACTTGATTATTGCAACGGACTAATGGCAGGAGTGAAGAAGTCCACCCTCAGGAAACTGCAAAGCGTTCAACACGCGGCGGCCAGACTCGTTCTTAAACTGCCAAGAAGGTCCTCAGCCTCAGCAGCCCTTAACACCCTCCACTGGCTACCTCTTCACAAAAGAATTTTGTTTAAACTTCTGCTCACTGCATTCAAAGCCACTAGGAAAACAGGCCCCCTGTATTTCACTAAGCGTTTTATGCATTACAATCCCACGCGCTGCCTGAGATCCTCAGGAACCAACCTTGTCGTTATCCCAAGATTTAAGTTAAAAACGCGAGGGGGGAAAACCTTCTCTTTCCTAGCAGCAAGAGCTTGGAACAACCTCCCCGTTAATCTCAGGCTAGCTGATACTGAGAGCCACTTCAGGAAACTCTTGAAAACCTGGGTATTTCAGCAATCCGACTCCTCGGTTTTCACAGCCATCTGATTCATTCATCACTACGTTTCCTTTTTCTGCACGCTCAGCGCCAAGATGCTCCTTCCGGAGCGATAGCCGCGCTTTACAAAATCCTATAAATATCAAATATCAATGTTATTGGTTGAAAAGTGGTCCATTCTGAAGACTCTGGGGCAGGGGTCTCCAAACCGGGCCTGGAGGGCCGGATCCATTCCAGATTTTTGGGATATCCCCATTGAGATACATGTAGTAATTTTAAAAATCTGGCATGGATCCGGCCCTCCAGGACCGGCTTGGAGACCCCTGCTCTGGGGTCTTCTCTGCATTCTCCCTCCTAACTGCGGTTTTCCGTTGACTCCATGTCACCAAGGACGCGCTAGTCTAGTAGTGGGTTTTCATTGAACAACCTAAGGCATTCTGGGAGTCGCAGTCCTCGTTTTTTTAATGGTGGATAAAAGAAATCCTCCGATGCTGCAGCATTGTGTCCTTGTGACAGGAAGTCACCTCTAATGCTCATCACTCCAGTAGAAGCGTTTGGGAGGCAACGCTTTGCGCTCTCTTAATCTCCAAACAGCTTCACCGGGAGCGCCCAGGAGGCAAAATGCTGATTACACGTTTGCACCCACGTGCAAGGCGCGGGTGTCAGGATGCGTGGCCTGCGAGGCTTGTGCCTTCATTGCACGTGCCTAGTTTGGTGGTATTTCGGTCTGACCTGGTAATTACCGGGTGTGACATATTCCGCTTATAATTCCGAGCCCTGCGGAAACAGGGCTTTGTGTAGAGACTTGAAGGCTGGAAGCTAAACAAATGACGTCCTGGGTGTATAGGTGTCTCTTTCTGTGTGAGCTGTCACATGTCTGTAGCACTGGTGGCGACCTCCACTGTTGGGCAGCACTTCCAGGTCACAGCCGGGTCTGGGGGCCTCATGGACTAATGCACCCACTGTAGGGGTGTGTGCAACCTCAGGGTCACAGCTTCGAATCCTGGTGGGGGCCACACAGCCTTTCATCCCTCCAAGGTCAATAAAATCAGTGCCATTGAGTTGGGTAACAATAAACATCAGTAGTTTAGTACCAAGATACCCTTCTGTGTGAACATGCGCTTTACAAATACGCATGTAATTCACCACAGGCCCGGCGCTAGGCATGGGCAGTATGGGCAGCTGCCCAAGGCCTCGCTCTCAGGCCACCAGCATCATGGGGCCCGCACCAGTGCAAAGCACCACCAAACCTCTTGTGCCCCTGCCGATCCCATTGAAGAAAGGTGTCTGTGTGCAATTGGGCTTACAGCAGGGCCCCCTCCCTGGGCCTGTCAGTGGAGGGGAGGGGGACACTTCATCTTGTGCCAGTTGCAAGGAGACACATTTTGCAAGTGTGTCTTGAGATTAGGCCTCCTGCCTGGTTGCCCATTGAGAGACACTGCGGGACGCCCATTGTCAGCACTTTACCATCTGCACTGTTTCAACTTTCAGCCCCCAATCTAGTCTCACACATGAGCTGTGAAAGAGGTGCTTGTAGGTGGCAGAGAGGGGAGCCGCAGCCCAGGGCGTGTCTGCACAAAGCAGCTCCTGGAGCCCTGAAGGTGTCACTTATGTAAATTAGAGGGGCCTCGCACATTCCCCTTCGCCCGGGGCCCCAGAAATCCTGATGGCCATATGCCACAAAATAGAAGTTTCTTTTTCTCAGCCCGATTTTGGAAAAGAACTTTATTTTATGATCATCCAAGAAGTACTAACAGGCCAGCATAAAGTCCTCTAAGTGCCGCCTAAGGAGTGTTGGAATAGTGTCCAGGGCAGGGGGTCTGCGGGGAACGCAGCGGTGTTAGGTGCAGCTCGAGGGCTGCTGTAGTATTAGGATGGACACCATGGTGTGGTCCAGCCTAGGGGGCATCTTTATGGGCCCCTTTGCCTCTCTCTTGCACCAAGAGCGACGCACATGTAAAATGAGATTTACGAAGCCATACAAGGCCACCCGGAGTGGCCCCGAGTGTCTTCATTAATCTAGAGTAATGCAATGTAATGCCGCACAAATCTCTGGGTTGCATTCTCTGCGTCAGGTATTGCGTGGGTGTTCCGATGCAACATCCATGGATGATGACGCATTCCCACATTTTCCAGAACAAGAAATTCCCCAAAAAGGTACGCATCACCAAGAGAGGCGTAACGAGGAGAAATATCACTATTTCTCCTTGTTCTTTTCTCTTTTACGTGTGCTGCATTTTGTAGTACACATAGACATAGAAAAACGCCTCTCAGGATTGTTTTTGTACAGGAAGGCGCCCCTTCCTGCCTACAACACTGGCACCCATGCACCACGGTACAAGAGTGCCTGCGTTGGTGCTAGGCTGCCACAATGGCACCAGAGCAGGGAAAGAGGACAGGAATGCGCTGAATCGGATAAATGCGGTGCAATCCACCCCTTTCCCTGTGACGCAGGACAACAAAGCTAGGTGACGTGCTGGCTGCCCTGTGCTACAAAATTGATAAATATGCAGCTAGAAAATGTTGTTATACTCCGTGGTCAGGCTGTAAGAGTAGGCCAAAGGGAAGGCTAGAAAGGAATGAAAGTGCTGGATCCCTGCTCAAGGTGGAAGTCACAACCACACACAGTCACTCCTCACCTCCACAACTGGGGAAAGAGTTCAGAAAGGTGGAGAGGCCTCTCTGGATGAGGCGGGAGGGCCATGTGACGGTGCCCAGATTGGCATTGGCCCCCCAGTTCAAGCAGGCCAGAGCCAACATCTCTGGGGAGGAGGGCGGGACAGGAGGTGTTATGGAGTACCTGAGAAGAGGTGGAGAAGGGATGGGAAAAGCACTAGAAGAAACGTACAAACACTTACACAACAGTCTAGACCTAAGTAGTGTCTTTGAGCGCCTCAATGTAAAATCCATACTAATATAATAAAGAGAGAGCCCAAACCTTTGAGGCGGGTAATCCCAGGAACCACAGCACCAATCACAACACCCAATACAGCGTTGGAAAGGGCAGTTGCAGCAGAAGCACATAGGCTATGCAGACGCCCACCATATACATTTAAAAGGTAAAAGAACCGTGCCAGCAAAGTAGTCCCTTGTGGGCGTGTCTGCGTTGTGCTGTGGGCGTGTGCTGAGGGCGTGACAAACGCTGGGGGCGTGTGGTACGTTCCTCCCTTCATACACTGTCTCATATCGTGTGCTAATCCCACCCTGCTCCCTTTAAATACCCCTGCACCCCATAATCATAACCCACCCTTACTCCTTAAAATACCCCAACACCCTTAAACACTAACCCATCTTAACCCTATAAATATACCCTGTACCCCAAAACCCAAACCTAGCCCTGAACACTAAAAATACCCCTGTACCCCAAAACCCAAAACTAGCCCTGAACCCTAAAAATACCCCTGCACCCCAAAACCCAAACCTAGCCCGAACCCTTAAGATACCCCTGTATCCCAAAACCCAAACCTACCCCTGAAACCTAAAAATACCCCTGTACCACAAAATCCAAACCTAGCCCTGAACCCTAAAAATAACCCTGTACCCCAAAACCCAAACCTACCCCTGAACCCTAAAATACCCCTGTACCCCAAAACCCAAACCTACCACTGAACCCTAAAAATACCTCTGTACCCCAAAATCCAAACCTAGCCCTAAACCCTAAAAATAACCCTGTACCCCAAAACCCAAACCTACCCCTGAACCCTAAAATACAACTGTATCCCAAAACCCAAACCTAGCCCTGAACCCTAAAAATACCCCTGTACCCCAAAACCCAAACCTAGCCCCGAACCCTTAAATTACCCCTGTACACCATAAACCAAACCTACCCCTGAACCCTAAAAATACCCCTATACCCCAAAACCCAAACCTAGCCCAGATCCCTAAAAATACCCCTGTACCCCAAACCCCATACCTATCCCTAAACCCTAAAACTACCCCTGTACCCCATAACCCAAAACTGTATCTGAACCCTTAAAATACCTAAACACCCCAAAACATATACCCCAGTACCCCAAAACATATACCCCTATACCCATACTTACCTTATCCAAACATTAAAAAAAACATGCTTTACCATTGATGCATTTACAACGAATTTCTTTGTAAATGTATGCGTGGTAAAAGCATATAAAATGTAATGCCAGGCGTTATAATGGCATTGCAGAGTCATGGTACTTTGTTATGAAAGTATTCGGAGTGATGGTATGCGGAAAGAAAGTTGCGGAATAATGGGTGTTTACCCTCCCCCGGTAAGTACATTGGTGGCACGGCGGCCCACATCTCCAGCCACATACTCATATTTTTTCACCACCGATTTGAAAAATGCACAGGTCTCTCTCATTGATGGCCAGCACCGACATACACTTTTAGACACACCTCCCGCCACAAGTTCTAGAATTGCGAACTTTAGAGCTGGGGAGCTACGTTCGAATCTCGGCATCAGCTCAACATCCTGTGATTCCACGCAAATCGCTTTGTCTCCCCGTGCCTACCACAAATTAATGTGTTCTTCAGTAATGTAAATTGTGCTCATGCCATGTTGTCGAGTTCGTGCTATATAATATTGCAAGGAAAAATAAAGTAGGGAAACTCGAGTTCACACACTACTGAACGCGCACTCTTAAGTGCATCAGCAGTGCACTGTGAATCGGAGCGTTTCACAGGCCTGTCACAGATAAGAAATGCTATCAAAACGAAATCCTACAAAACAATATACTACTGGCCAGCAGCAATTCATACCTGGACAACGTCGGGACGGACTGCTATTAACAGATAAGTGTAAATAATTGCCTTAAAAATTCAATTACGTTCACTGTTCTGGTTTCTATGGAGTGTTATCCATATAGCTAATTCCTAATTTGAGGCTGACTCCAATGAAATACTCTAGGCCTATTGTGGCACATTTGGGGCCTTTGAAGCTGGTGGTGGTTGTATCATGAAGGGTAAGCAGCGTTTAAGGGCTTGAGGCCCATGCCATGGCTCATTGAGTAGGATAAATTTCACTGTGTGGTACAGCAGCCTGGGCTACCCTAGAGAGAGACGACCACCTGCGTGGTTCAAAGAGTCCTGGGATTCACTCATCGTTTTTTGTAGTGGCGTAGGCTTTGGTGATGTGAGTCAGATAGTATGGGCTCTTTAGTTGGGTGATGATGGCTTCGTCTACTCTACACCTTAAGTTGGAAGCACAATCCGTCCTTCTTGGTTCGTTCAAAGTCTTTCGAGAGCTCTCTTTTTACTTAATTCTCACTGCAGCGAGTAGGCAATTCTTGTCTCATTATCCAAGTAGCAAGTATGCCTTCATTTGAAGAAGAAAAAGGTAGATGTTATTCAGTGGACAAACTCTTGTTGGCCTGGTTTTATACCGTATGGACCCAGAGCAGTGTAGTTGAATCGCTTTGCAGTCGAGGTTTGTCCAAAGTTTTATGTTGCTCTTGATCTTGAAGGTTGTTGTTCAATTCCCCGCCTCGGTTGGTCTTGGCCTCAAAATTCCACGGACCTGATAATTCTCGCCTCGGTGCCTATTCCACTCTGCAACTCTGGGCAATAGCTTGCTTAATCTCCACAACGGCCCCCACAACGCTAAGGATGCCTGGCCTCCACCTTGGAGGTGCCCAGGAGTGGACGCCTCACAGGGAAAGCCAGGATGGGTTCCACAGCGGTATTCGTACAAGCGCCTTGAGATCCTTGCGGGTGTGTAGTGCGCTATACAAGTATCAATTTACAAGTATCAATTTTTGTTGGGATAGTCTGTACAGCTGGTTGGTTGTGATGGAGGATGATGGCGTGCAGGTCACTGTAGGGGGGGAACATGTTTGTCTGTGATAGCAATGGATCACTGGGTTGGAAAGATTGCTCCCAGTATGAATGGGGGTGGGGGCTGGATACCAGCGGGTGCACGGTTTGCGCCGTTGAGGTCCTTAGCAGAGACCAAACTTGGGGCAGAATGAGGTTACCAAACCAGGCAGCATATTTACAAGCCCCTATTGCTACTAGAACTTCACTTTAATGACATTCCTGTGGTGATAGGGCTTCGCCTTATTAACTAGGCTGCATTAAGCCGCTTAATGTGGCTTATCACTGCATTGTAAATAAGGCACCATTTCACGCTATACTTAGAGTGAAAGGGGTGGGCAGTGGGTGTTTTATGGTGGGTGTTCCGTCGCAGCACCCATAGATTTTGACACTGCCCTGTATTTACAAGAGTGGCATTAATTTAAGGCAGCACCAACATTAAGACCAGGGGAAACTTGGTCTTTACAGGGTGCAACACATGAGAAATGCTTTATTTCTCCTCGTTTTTGTTGTTTTAATGTGTGCTGCTTTGTGCAGCACACATAGAAACAGCAAAACGCCATGCATGATTATTTATGTGCAGGAAGGTGACTCTTCCTGTACATAAACAATCATTTTTAAAATGACGAGTTGCGACTTCTATGTGTAATGCACAAAGCAGCACACATTGAAGTTTCAAGGGGCCATTTAAGATTGTTTATGTGCAGGAAAGGAAACTTTCCTGCACATAAACAAGTATTTCCCACAACATTGGCACCCTTGAACTATGGTGCTAGGGTGCCTGTGCTGGCGCTAGGAAGCTGTAATTTGCGCCAGTGCAGGGGAAATACAGCGCTGCATCATATTGTTGTAAATACAATGCAGCCCTGCGTTTCCAAAGTGGCAGAGCGCGGCGTAAAGCCAAGGAGGCTAACGCTGGGCTCCGTCACTTCTTTGTAAATATGCCTCCAGGTGTTTCCTTTTGCAAGGAAACGTAAATTGCTGTGGTTAGAGGTGATGGTCTTAGTGGAACCAACAGACGCTAATAGAGGGCTGGGCTGTGATGGGATGTAAATGAGCAGGAGGAAGAATACAGCTGTGTGGGAAGGAGAAGAGATAACTAATTCAGACTTGGAGATAGAGTGATCAACTGGCATGGGTGCAAATTCAGGATGGTCAGTGTAAAAATTCCGGAAAAAGGGTAAAAAAATCAGGACAAAAATTCAGGACAGAAGGTCAAAATTCAGGACAGAAATTTGAGACAAAACATAAGTTTTACAGACATATCAGAGGAGGTCGCAGAATAATATATAAGTAAGTAAATAAGACAAACAAAGTAAATACAAATCAAAATAAGGTTATATAAGGTTGAGACTATCGTGCACTTCACAGTTTTCAGTATGCGCGCAGCTTTGCAAAGCGACATCAGGCCTTTTCTGCAATCAAGATTTGTGCTAATGTAACAATACATATTAAATACTATTTTTTTATTTGTATGTTGAAATCTGACTTTTAAATGTACAGTGAAAACACTGTTCGTTATTTTATTTTTATTTTTTCCAGCTTTACCCCTAGGCAAAAGTAGAATGCCTTTCCCTAATGTGATGCAGGAGAAGGCACACGACATGCTGTAACTACAATAGGGCCCAGTGTCGTTTTATATGTGATAATCAGCTGCAGTCTCAGAATGACAATGGGTCAGTCCACAGTCTGCACGAGGTTCGGGAGGGGCCGCTGCAGGCAGCCTCTTCAGATTAAAAGACGAGTGTGAGAGGCCCGAGGGAAATCTTTTAAACTCATGGGGCCTCTCGCAGGGAAACTGCATACCTTACTGAAATGTCCCAATCTGATTTTAGTATGATGTCTGTAAGGCGTCTGTAATTTACGGATGCCTTGTAGACATCATACTAAAATAACGGACGGTCCATTAAATTTACGGGCGGTTAGTTACCCTACTTGCAGACACGCACGGAAACATGACGAAGACCCGTCCACACCAGTTTGCAAGTTGGCATCTGCTGTTGGCCCTGAAATGCCCAATAGTTGAGGGCAATGAACAGTCTACTTGATGCCATGGCACCCATATATAGGAATATTGGGGCATATTAGCTAGGGCCATATTGCCGCTTAGCAGCACTTTGGCTGTATTTTTATCGCCCTATTAGCAAGCTGTCGCTGACAGCAGTTAGCGACAGCTTTTAGGCAATAGCGACCGGTTTGGGGCCCACTTTGCATGTCAGGGATATTGATCGTTAATGACATGCAAAGTGGGCGTACCCAACACAGCTATTGCTTATTAGCAAGGCAGGCATAGCGATAAAAAAAAATTGCACTAAGTGCGATTATCGCTATAATCTAATGCCTGCTAAAAACATGACTTACCTGTTTATCTAATGGGAGATGGATCTTCAGGTTCAGTCCCCATTGGCGTTAATGCATGAATATCGCTGGATTTCCAGCGATATTCACTCATTTCGCCACTATTGCTGGATATTTTAGCACAATGGAGAAAAACGGTGCTAATAGCAGATTTCTCCGCTAACATATCCAGCGATACGCAGTGATAAAAAAAATGTGCTAAGCGCATTTAGCGATAACTATCGCTATTTCTTGCTAATATACCCCATTGGGTTAAAGTAACCACCAGTTTATTAGTGCTCAGTGACTTCAATAACACCTTTCTCGGTGGGATCCAAACGACCCCCTCTCTGGTGGAAGTTACTTAGATAAAAGAAAATCATCAAACCACAAATGAGTCAGGAAAAAGCACAAATGTCCATCTGACTCGAGACGCTATAGGATTCAGTCCCATGTTTGAAGGGGAAAAGGTTACTTATCATTAGACTGAACATTTTCAGAAACACCCGACTGCAAGAGCCGCCCTAAAAGAAGGCTGCACCTGGTTAGTTGTGGGAAACCACCAGCCGAGACACCGGGCGAGTTTTGCTACTAATAGTGCACCTGTATTGTAGGGATCTGCCAGGGATTCTTTTTCAACAGATAAAGCCAGCAAAAAATATGAAACCGTGAAAAAAAAAACAGTCTGCAAGCTAAAACCTCACCAGATGTGTTTTAAGCAAAGAAGGGTGACCCTACGTGTAATATCATAGCGCAAATGAAAAAAAGAAAACATGTGGGCGATTCTTATGGAGCTGGTCCAGAAAAGCATTTAACAGTAGCACTGGAGTAGTTCTAAATTACATACATTTACAAGCTTTTATTAATTGGTCCCGAAACGTGAATTCGCCGGAAACGTGCAACTATTAATTAAAGTGCAAATAGGGCACAGCCCTTGTATTTATACTAATTGCCTATAAACACTCCCTGGACGCTCTTATTCTATTCCCATGCTGGATGTTTTTCAAGACATCCACAAGGGGGCGTAAGCGTACGTAAAAGGGCGCTCTTGGATTGCCACTTCCTCTACTCATAAATGTTTTTGTGCCTCGAGCCTCTATTAGTCGAACATATTTGGTGCCCAGGAGGAGCCAGGAATGCCCCTGCCCCCTGGATTCCTACGGCTGGATGAAACACACCATGAGCCTCTACAGCCAGAGGGGTGTCTTCCAAGAGTGTGAGGTCTAGGGAAGGAGCCACTGGAATTATGTGGTTGTGTGGCCGGGGTGATTTTCGTTTAGTTATAGATTTGCCGCATTTGCCACATAGTCCATCAACTGCCACATAATCTGCAGATTTTAACAAAAAAAATGTGTTTGTAGCTTAAAAGGGTCAAGAATTGCTAAAAAGGCGATAGCACGTGTTGCCGCGCAGTGGAAGGCCCTTTGTAAAGCTGAACTGGCCACCCTTCTGTTGACGATTGTTATATTTGGGTGTCAAACTGCTACTAATGAGATGCAACCAATGTCCATACAGTGTTACCAAGCTTAAAAATGACAAAATAATGAAGCAACACTATTACGAAATGTGCCGCATTATGCCACATAATTTGGCTTTCCTTGCTGCATAATTTACCTAACCCTGCCGCATAATATGACCTTCTGATGCCGCAGAATTGCAGTGGCACTTGTCTAGGGCCTGCTAAGGGAGCTAAAGCAGAGGCGCAACTAGAGCCAAATTTCGGGGGTGGCTACCAACATATTTTTTAGGGGGGGTGGAGGGGGTCTGACTCTCCCAGCAATATGCAGAGTGGAGATGCAGGGGCTCTAAGAAGGGGTGAATACACAACAAAGCCTCATTAGCAAGTAAATGGTCTTCTAAAGACCTGCGAAGTACTCGGATGCGGCTGTGTGTGTGCCCGGGAAGCTGTCTCAGCCCGGGCTGGCCCACATCGACGGAGGGTGGGGGAGGCTGAAGCCCTTTGAGCCCAATGGGCGTTGCACACCTGGGCTAAAGCACATTGAGCGCCACAAAGATTATGTGCAGGCGAGGTCTCCACCCCTATACGATATGTGCGCACCAGTTAACCAAAATGAACGATGCATTTGAGGGCCCTGCTGTAATGTTTTTGAATGAGTCCTGGTGGAAAAGTCACGTCCGTATGGTTTAATTGTCATTGAAAGTTGTAAATGTATTTATATAGCGCTTATGACCCTTGAAGAGGCATTGAAGCACTCTTTTGACGATTAGCAAGCTATTCTGGAACCCACAATGGATGTATGACTGTACAACGCGGTATATAACAACGCAGACCATCACAACGCAGGTTTTACAACGCAAGTTGTTACCACGACTTGCGCTGTAGGGTGCTGGATTTAGGAATAGTAAGATTTACTATTCCAACACCAGCCTAAGTACAGTAGGGAAGGTGCTGGAATAGTAAATCTGCTATTCCTTAGCCTAGAGCGCCCTCCAGCGCAAGTCGTGGTAATGACTTGCGTTGTGAAACCCGCGATGTAATGGCTCTGCGGTGTCATTACCGCGTTGTAAAGGATGTTCCCCCCCCACAATTAGTACTTAGTAGGTTAGCACAATTCTTTGTGTTTTTCTTGTGCAGTAGTTGTGTTAAGATTGTGCTCTTGATTTCTTGTGTCTTTAGTAGAGTTTGGGGAAGGGATAGAATGATAGAGGATTTGAAAAGGGGAAGTAGTGTGTGGTTTTGTAAGTAATGGTTGTGTGTGCTTGTAAGTTGGGCGGCGTGGCTTAAAAGGAGGAGAGAAAGATTGAGAAGGACGTTTGGGAGTTCATAGTAGTCAGAAGGTTTGGGATGAGTCACAGGGTGTAGGGATGGGAAGTTTACAGAGCAAAACAAACTAACTGTGATTTCATTTCCGTCTCAGACCTGGCACTCAGGAGCGACGTGACTGTAGTGGCAGTGCCCTTGCCAAGGAGGGAATAGACACTGGATTAACGACAGGTATAGAGGGCTCGAGTCGAGGGTAGACGTGGGTGCACGCTGTGTACCCACTATTTTCAGAGGGTAGATGCCGTCTACCCTGCTGCAAAGCTGGCCACTTTCAGCGAGTGCCACATTTTTTCCTACTTCTCCCGGAATTCACAGAAATACGCTGAACTCATCCCGGTGTCATTTTCTGACACTTTCAGCAGCGCCTGCCTGTTGGGGAAGTGGCATTACAAGAGCGCCCTTTTACGTACGCTTACGCCCCCTTGTGGATGTATTGAAAAACATCCAGAATGGGAATACAAAGGCTCACAGCTTATCACTTCACAGATACTTAAGAGAGAAATGCTTTTGACCTTCTTCAATCCCAGTAAATAAGGAATAATCATACACTGTAAGAATGTCATATGTGTTGGTCTGTCCCAGTGTTTACACACATAACAATTTAAATACCATGATTTTGTTTATTTCTTGGTAGCGCTACTCATCCCAATGCAGGGTGTCAGAGCGCTTTACATCACGTATACATAATATAAAATGACAATAACTCATATGTGTGTCAATCAATGTATAGGTTGTGTTACATAAGACAGTGAGGGTTATAAGATATAGTAGCCACATAACGTCCTTCATAGCTCACTGTGCTATATTAGAAGGATTACTATGTATGAACTGCAAGTAACAAAAGGATCTCTGTGTTAAAAGCAGTGACCCACTTACCCATTTATATTAAATAAAAAATCTGTATCTGTGTGTTACATAAAGTGCTTTGCAGGATCCATATTAACCTTCTGTACTACTTTGTTTCAAACCTAGGACTAGGCAAACCACAGATCTCTCCAGCAACTGCGTTAACCTCCAGAGTTATCTTATTATCATTATTGTTCCCTGAGATGCAGCTTGTAAGTAACGTTCTCTGCAGCAGGCGCCTTAACCCCATAAGATATTTTAAGATACAGACATTACAACCAATTAAGCAGAACAGATTTACTGCCACATTTCTCCTTGTTGCCAATTTCTTTGTGGCAGGGTTTAAAAAAAAATCTATAAGTTGAGGCCCAGATTTTACGTCTGGGTTGCATCAATATTTTGGCACAACCTCACTGCAAAATTGAATTTGTTGCATAATGTAATGTGATCAAATGTACTCATGAAAGAACTGCCAAACCTATGTGAGGTCTTCAATTGTGATGTCACTTACTTTGAAGTCATGTGTTGTGATGCCACATATGTCACGTGCAGTGATGTCACTTCCAGGACACTTCCTGTGATGTCACACGCGGTGATGTCAGACCCATTCTGCCTAACTTGGTGAGCACCACCACTTCTTTTTTAGGACGTGAGTCCTGCAGGTATATATATATTTCCTTTAATCTGATATAATATACAAGCCCACCAATAGGCATCCGGTCCTAGCAGATTCTGATCACCAACTCCAACAGGCATGAGCGGAATAGTGCTAGAAGAAAAATAGCACAAGCAAAACATTCCTGAGAATACTACAATTACCCCCATCCGCAGAAGTATACCTGATGTTGTACAGAGTAGACAAATGCAACTTGTCCTTGTTTACCTACCTTCATGTGGTTGTTCTCAAATAGAAACAGAGATGCAAGCCCTATATGAGGTCCAGATGAATGTCTGAGGACAACAAGATTGCTCAGACAGAGGACAGAGTCCACCAGGGCATGATAGGTACCTACACTTTCAGGACACTCAGAAATACATATATGTGTGTTGGCATTGCACACGTGTTCCTGGAGAGCCATGCTGCAGAGAACTGATATATGTCCTCCAGCATTCCAAAAAGTAATTTCCTAGCTCAAGCAGGTGGGGTTTAGGCAAGCTGTACATGACGCAGCATGGTTTCCTAATTGGAGTTGACCGCTGTCTGCGAGCCACGAGTTATCGGCATGTGTGACCGCAATGGAACTGTCCAACAGTCAAGCGTGTGATGTGTCCTGCCAAGCATTTTAGTCTTTCTATGTATGTAAGCAGTTGCTGACGTCGCTGGCCTGTTGTGGCCTCAGGTATAAATAAAGTGTCCACAATGTAACTGAGTGTCCCATGTGTTCTTTTTTGCACACTGTCTGCATCAGGCCTGGCCCTGATGACTCTTCTGGCCATGGGGATATTGCACTGGCAATGAGGATTGTTCCAGGAATCACTTGCTCCAATCCTCCCCCACAGGCAGTGGTGCCCGGTGTGTTGCTGAGAAATCAAGATTGTCCTACCAGCAAGGTGTATACCCCGCTGAGCCCCACCCGCCTTCACTTCCCACCTGAGGTTCGCTGGAAGGCTGCCATCGGACACGTCAGCCCGCGCAGCCGGGAGGTGACGAGCGCCGGGGTTGGTGCCATTCCCCACCCTACTCCCCTCTCCGAAATTACAAGGGGGTGATGTAGGAAGCTGGCTCTGTATATACTATACCAAAGTAAGATATAGTGGAAACAGAGTCCATTGGCTCCACAGTGGCTTTAGGGAGGTTAAAGTAGATAATATCTTACTCTTACTGTAGTAGTGTGCTTCAGAAGTCAGACTTATCAGAGGTCTGTGTTAAGCATTTGTTGAACACACTCAAGCAAGAAACGATTACACACACTCAAAATCTGAATCCAAGACTATTTGTTGTGTATCAAAAATATTACTTTGGTACTTTAATTTCTAGAACCAAGAAAAAACCCAGTTGCAGTTAAGTACTAGTTTTAAAATACATTACTTTTCAGGTATGGTAAATTGTGTCTGTAAAGGCAGTAAAAATACTTTACAGCGTCATTGAAAATACATTGCGGTGTCAAATCACCAATAGCAAAACTTAGCAATGCAGAAAATAGACACAGTGCAATTTCAAGAAATGCAATGCAATCCTATGGAAGGAAAACCGTTATTCACATTTACAGGTAGGTACAAGACTTGCACATCCAGTCTTCAGGGTTTTGGACCAACATTAGGCAAGGGTCAGTTCAAGGTAGGTACTGCACCACCAGTGGCACTGGGGATGCCGGAGGAAGAGGTCACTGGCCCAATGTTAGTCAATGGAGACTGGGGGCACCCATAAGAGTTGTGGTATGCAGGTAAGTACTCACTGTTTCAGGGCATAGGCCCCATAGTGTTAAAACAAGCCCTGAGGGGGCCACAAGGCAGCACCAACCCTAAACCACCAGCGACACAGAGGCGATCGGGTGCAGGGTGCAAATCAGCGGCTGGCGCCCAATGCTTGGCTTCACTGCACTTACAGTGTCTAAGAACGGATTTAGACACTGTAGGGGCATATTACTCATGCAGATATGCCCTCACCGGTGGTATAGTGAACCCTGTCTTAGGGTTGTAAGGCCTGCTACAGGGGTGAATTACCTATGCCACGAGCAGTGGTTGTGGGCACGGCACACAGGGCTGTGTGCCATGTCGACTCTTAGGTTTTGTCTGCCCCAAAACACACAGTCTGCAATGGCAGTGTGTATGTGTTTGTTGAGGGGTCTCGGAGGGTGGCACAATACATGCTTCAGCCCTTAAAGATGTAGTCACAATGCCCATGATACCAGTGGTATATTTTACAAAAACTTATATGTGGGGCAGAGATGTGCCAATTGTGGAAACAAAGGTACAGTTTTGGGATAAAACGCAGGCACTGGGAACCTAATTAACAGGGACTCAGTGCACATTCAGTCAAAGTGCAACAGACATCAGGCAAAAAGTGGGGGGAAACCATGAAAAAAGGGGGTTTAGACCAACACTGGGCATTGGTCAGTTCAAGGTAGGTACTGTACCACCAGAGGCACTGGGGCTGCCGGATGAAGAGGTCACTGGGCCCAATGTTAGTCATTGGAGACAAGGGGCACCCATAAGAGGTGCGGTTAGCAGGTAAGTACCCGCAGTTTCAGGGCCTAGGTCCCCGGGGGTTAAAGCAAGCACAAAGGGGGGCCACAAGGCAGCACCAACCTTATACCACCAGTGGCACAGAAGTGGTCGGGTGCAGGGTGCAAATCAGCATTGGGCACCCAATGCTTTTCAATGGGGAATCTCGGGTGCACATAGAGGCTGTAGGCTTGGACCAGGAGGCTGGACGAAGGTGACCCACGACTGGGCAGGTAATTTGAGATGTCAGAGGAGGGTTGGTCACTGTCGGCTGAACTCACCAAATTTGTGGGGCGCAGGATGCAGGGGTGCCCTTTGGTTTTGGATTTTCTTTACAGGAGCCATCGCAGTCAGGGGGACCCTTCGAGATGAGGTTGCAGGTATATTCGTGGAGTCCCGGAGGGGTTGGCCAACATTGGATTCAAGGTCAGGATCACTGGGGAGACAGACTTCACTGGATGGGTGAGCCACTCAGGCTTGGGCCGTGGGTGTAGAGTGGTCAGGGATTGAGGTTCCAGTTGGATCCTTAGTCCTTGGAGTTGGTTTCTTCTGGGCAGGGCCGCTTTCCTCAGGAGATCCGGTCTTTGTTGAAGAGTGGGCAGTCTTCCTTGGAATTTGGAAGTCGCTCGCCATAAGACAGGCGTCACCTTCTTTGCAGGATCTTTGAGCAGGAGACAGGCCGGTAGGGCTGTGGCCAAATCAGTAGTAGTCTTCAGGCTTGTCTGCGCAGCGTCTTCTTTGTCTTTTCTACATAGGTCACAGGAATCTGATTATCAAGGTTCAGGAGGGCCCCTAAATAATGAATGTAGGGGTGTTACAGGGACTGCCAGATGGTAGTCAACAGGCTACTTGCCTTTAGGGTGATTACACTCTTTGTATGTCCCCTCCCTTTTGGGAGGGGGCATCCCCTAACCTCATTGGCTAAAATCATTCCATTCAAGATGGAGGATTTTCTAAAGAGGGGGTCACCTAGGTCCAGGGCACTTAAGGGGGGGTCCTGGCAGAGGGGTGACACAACTCTCCTGATGACTAATTACCCGCTGACCTTGCAGCCAAAAGTGGGGCTTGGTCCAAGAAGTGGGCATCTCTACTAGCTGGAGAGGCCCTGGTCTGCATAAGAAAGGGAAGGAATCCATTGAGACTCTGATTGCTTTTCCTGCTTGGGGGTAGGTGAGAAACACCTCTACCCCAAGCAGGTTTTGTTCTTGACCCATGAGAGCTCATGGGCACCCACCTCAGGGGGTCAGAAACATGTCTGTTTGTGGCAGGCTGGTGCAGACCAGTCAGATGGACATGGAGGGAGGTAGTCGTTTTATCAGAGGGTATCTCTAAGATGCCCTCTGAATGCATTTTACAATAAATTCAACACAGGTATCAATGTGGGTTTAATGTGCTGAAAAGTTCGATACCAAACTCTTTAGCGTTCAGCAAAGCCACAATGGAGTTGTGGTGTTTGCAGTGGCGGATGGCGACATTTGAAAGTAGCGAGGCGCAAAACAATTGTCGTACTGCACTGCGGCAAGCGAGCATAGCGAGCGAGCCTGAACCACCTACAGGGGGTTCTGGGGAGTTCTCTCCCTGAGAAAACTTTGAAAAAAGAGTGGGCAAATGGTGCATTTTAAAGCAAATTTGAGAAAGCAGGAAGGTGTCAACCACTCTGAGGTCTGATGACTCCGTCCAGTCCGTGGCCCGCCCCTCCATACCCCGCACCCCGTGGGTCCTGCTAAGGCGTTCTTAAATTCTAATCTTATCCCTGCAGTGTAGGTCCTCAATGCTGCGCCATGTTTACTTTCTCAAGGGTTTGGCAACCTAGAGCAGTTTTCTAGTAGCATGGCGGGCTAATAAACGATCTTAAAAACATTCGCCCAGCGGTGTGAATGGTTTTTGTACATACATGTTTTTAAGATACTTTGCTAAATAGTACAAATCTTGTACTGGTTTGCACAAAATGCTGTGCTGCGTCACACCACTTGCATTTTTTCCTGTCGTGAAACGTAAACGTGTGGTGACATTTGAGCTTGGGAAAAGTGGTGGAATCATGGGGCGTCAGAGTGACCTGCTACGCTGACGACACTGAGCTGGTGTTCTCCTTCAAAGACCACTCAGAAAGCTCCCTACACAACTTTCGCCACTGTATGGTAAACATTGCCTCCTGGATGTCCTCTAACAATTTAAAACTTAACACAGATAAGACGGAAGTCCTATTTTTTAACCAAAAATCGCCCATCTGTTCCAGCCTCTGGTGGCCGGCCGAGTTAGACCCTCCCCTGGTACCTGTCCAAGCTGCCCGCAATCTGGGTTTCCAATTTGATACTGCCCTCTCCTGCAAGACCCAAATTAACAAAGTCACAGCGTCTTGTTTTGGAAAGCTCCGTATGATTAGAAAAATCATCCCTTTCCTGCCACCAGACTCACGCAAGACGGTAGTCCACGCCCTCATAACTGCCCATCTGGACTACGCCAATAGTCTGTACGTTGGAGCCCCGGCGTATCTCATTCATCAACTACAGACAGTACAGAATTCAGCGGCCAGGCTGATCTGCAATATCCCCTACCGTCATTCCATCTCACCCCATCTGATTAAACTCCATTGGCTCCCAGTGAGACTACGGATTCAGTTTAAAGCCCTGACCCTTGCTTTTAGAGCTCTTAATGGTCGAGGCCCTGCCTACCTGAGACACAGACTGAAGATCTCTGTTGTGATCAATATAGACGCCAGTACAAGTACAATTCTAAGTTGCAAGTAGGTTTATTCTTGAGAAGTATCCTGGGTATGAAAAGTGTGGCTCTCCCCTTGGCCAGTCCAACAGCAACTGCCAGGGAAGAGAACATCTGGACATAGCTGGAATGTGGAACATAGCAGAACAAGAATCTAAACTCTATAGTGAAAACAGAAGATTACAACACATCCTCTTCTCTTATATAATAAAAACAAACGGGTGGAAAGAATTACAAAAGAGGTGAGGAAAGAAAGAAAAAACAAGTTCTGTAGTACATTCAGTACAAAATACATTCTATTTACAAACATAGTCTTTCAAGTAACTTGGTGGATGACAACTCCTAAGCAAACGTCCCCGATGAGAACAAGATGAGTCACGGACAGAAGGAGGAGGAGCAGGAGCATCACCCCCTCCTTGTACATTAACACAAGAAGAAGTAACCGCTTGGGAATTCTGAAGAAAATCATCATCAGACATAGATAAAAAGGTGTTGTTTACAGGAGAGTTATAGGACAAAGGATTAAAGCCACTAACACCATGTTTCTTTTGATACAAGGCAACTCTCCTATAATTCCACTTTTCACCATTATCAAGAATTACCCGATACGGCAAGGTGACTTTAACCCTGAAGGGTCCAAGGAATTTAGTAGAAGAAGTGGGTCTACCAGAGCGTATTTTAACCAAATCTCCAGAGCAAATTCTCCTATTACAGTTGAATTTATTAACAATGCGATCCTGAGATGCAACTTGAACTGAATTGGCGGAGACATCTTTACCAGAAATAATGTCCCTCATCCAAGTTGGAACAAGCTTAGTGTTGGGTAGTCTCCCACGCATCATTTCAAAGGGAGTTTTGCCTGTGACACTATGAACACTGGAGCGATGTGCCCACAACATTTCTGAAACAACTGAATCTACATCTTGTCTATTAGCAGTTGCCATCTGTATGGCACCCTTAATCACGCAGTTGACCCTTTCAACCATACCATTTCCCTGTGGGTTGTATAGGGAGGTACGGCTATGTTTAATTCGACAACTAGAAAGGAATCTCTGCATTTCATCTGATGTTAATTGTGTACCATTGTCCGTTAAACGAACGGACGGTATTCCTTCTTCTCTCCATATACATTTCAGAGCCCGAATGGTGGTGGATGTAGTAATATCTTTGGTAAATTTAACAATCACCCATCTTGTATGTACATCAACTACAACAATACCAAAACGCAAATTTTCTCTTAAACCATTCATTGGTCCTATGAAATCCAAGCATATGGTATGCCACAGTTGACCTGGATCAGTAATGTGACCAGACGAAGCTTGAACACCAACTTTTAAACGCATATCGCTCTCCTTACAGACTTCACATTTAGTTATCCAAGCATTCACCTCTGCATCCATGCCAGGCCACCACCAATTCATTCTTAGTCTCTGCTTAGTTCTTGTTTGACCTAGATGTCCTTCGTGAGCTAACATAATTAAACCACTTCTCAAAGAAATTGGTGGGACAAACAGATCACCACGCATAATCACTGTATCGTCAACCAAAGAAAGCTCATCTAGAATCTTAACGAACGGTCTGTTGGTAACAGACACTGTGCTTTCTCTCTTGCACCCTGTGAGTATCATTTTCTTTAACTCAGTCATGGAACCATCTGCTGACATAGCATCAATCCACTCACTCTTAGTCAAAGCTCGTGGCTCACATATGCTCAACATGTCCTGTACACACGCAACAGCACCCTCATCCTTCATTGGTGAAGTAGTGTGGCTCACTGGTTAGAGGCGGCAGACCCGAGAGCAGAGGACGGCCCGGGACCAGGGTTCGATTCCCGACGCGGCAGGTTTCCGGACCAGGGTCAGTGGACTCGATAATTCTCTCGCCTCGGTGCCCACTCTGATCAGCGATCACACTCGGCAACTCTGGGCACTAGCTTGCCTCATCTTCACTAACGGCCCCACCAGACCGCCGGGGATGCCTGGTCTCACCCTGGAGATACCCATTAAGGGACCATCTCTCAGGGAAGCCAGGAAGGGTTTCGCAGCGGTCGAAGCGCGGAGGTACCCCTTCGGGAGTGAGTCCTGCGCTATATAAGCACACAATTAATTAATTAATTAATTCTGCTTCTTCAGAACAGCTACCTCATCAACTGTCTTCCAGTCTAAAGACAGTCGCGATAAGCAATCTGCTTGAGTGTTTTTCCACCCCTGAATGTACTCAACATTGTAACAATATTCTTGTAAGCGAGAAGCTAACCTAGCTAACCTTGCAGAACACTTAGCATCCCCACCAGGTAACAAAACTTTAAGCAAGGGCTTATGATCAGACTTCAAGGTAAACTTTGACCCCCACAGATAGGTCCTGAAATATTCACAGGCCCAAGCAGCAGCCAAAGTCTCACGTTCTATCATGGAGTAATTTTTCTCCGACGTTGTTAAGCTCCTCGAAGCAAATGCTACCGTTTTCTCCTGACCGCTATGAATCTGTGCCAAGACAGCACCTAAACCTGTTGCGCTGGCATCTACAGTAAGAACAATGTGACATTTTGTATCGAAAGGTGTGAGAATCCCTGCTTCACAGATGTCCTTTTTGATGTTATCGAAAGAAACTTGCTGTGAAGTACCCCAAGAGAAACTAACACCCTTCTTCATTAAATCTCTCAAAGGAGTCGTCTTTGAGGAAAAATCCTTAACGAACTTGGAATAATATTCCACTAATCCTAAAAAGGATCTAAGTTTGTCCTTATCCGCTGGAACAGGAGCTAACCTAATAGCATCAACGAGATTCCTTTTGGGTTTTTCACCTACATCAGAAATCTCATACCCTAAATAATCTACCTTGTCCACTAAAAAATTGCACTTATCTTGTCTAAGTGTCAAGCCTGACTCTCTAATTCTTGACAAAGCCTCACGGAGGGTGAAATTGTGTTGGGCAATTGTGTTGCCGAATACAAGAGTATCATCTTGGAAAAAAACGATATTTCTTACATCCTTAAACAACACACTCATCATTCTTTGAAAGATACTAGCCGCAGAACAGACACCAAAAGGCATTCTGGTACATTGGTACACACCCTCAGTGGTGATAAAGGCGGTAAGGGGTTTAGAGTCTGCATGCAATTTTATCTGGTGGTAGGCGTTCTTCAAATCTAACTTGGAGAAAAATTTCCCCCCACTCAACGCTAAAATAAGCTCGTTTATATTAGGGAGTGGAAAAGTATCTACAATGACACTCTGATTGAGGGACCTGAGGTCTATGCAAAATCTAAATTTTCCATCCGATTTCTCCGTGATTACAACAATCTCACAAGCACACCGAAACCTCAGATCCAACCATCTCTGCCTTATGATCTGTCCCCGCTTTCGCCTTGCGTGAACAGGAGGAAGGGCCTTTGCAGTAGCCACCTCCAGACTATGGAATCACCTTCCAACAGAACTAAGATTCCTAACTTCTGAGCCTTTGTTTCGGAAAAAACTAAAGACCTGGCTCTTCTCCCTGATCTAACCCTTCCTCTCTCTCCTGAATACCTCTGAACCTCACGAGATACTGTCTTCAGCGCCGGGACACCTCCGTTGGAGGTAGCTGTGCGCTCTACAAACTCCTAAATAAAATAAAAATAAATAAATACAAATAAAACAGAGTTGTTTTGTGAGCACTGACATTTCAAAGATTGCCGGTCAGTGTTTTTGCAGCTTTCACTCCTGTAGGCTTCTCTAAACAACAGTATACTTAATTCAGTGTAAATGGCTCCTGGACACGCACAATTGAAAGGAAGGTGACAGGAAGGAAAGCACGTCATTCAAGAGGGGCACGTGGACAGCGCTGGCGGCGTATGATCCCCGAGTGTTGTAAGAGCCATTGCCAAAGGTTTAACAACCCCAAGGGGGCCTACCATAAAATAAGCGCCTGTTTCTAAGTTTAAAAAAAAAGAACTGCGTGGAAATAGATGGCACACAAATACAGTATTTGTCATCATCTAGTAGTCTAGCAGTGACGCCCAAAACGTATAATTTCTGTTTTTGTATGTAACCGGTTTAGTTGGCATTTTATTTAAACTGTACAATTGCTTTGTTTTTGCAACTGCACATTTTATAGAGCGCTGCGTGTCTCCTTTCAGTTACTTCAGAGGCCTAGTTGGACAACGGACTAAGCCAAAAGTCGACCATAGATCTTTACTTCAGGCCCGTCCGATCAACGGACTCTTACTGCAGTAATCTGCAGCTGAATTTCAAACTCCATCCGATTGTAACCAATTAATTCTTACATGAATTATAAGTTCGTTTCCCAGGAATTCGTAATTCAAATCAGACATAATTCCAAAAAGTGCTAAGCTCATTGTAAGTGATGCCAGAATCCTGCATTGCTATGAATATGACGTCAGCTGCCTTATGACAAACAATTACACTCTCGCTGATTCTGGCAGGAGAACCACTAATCCGAGTATTTTCTTTAAGGCCGACCGAGGCCCTGTGATACCCCTAGTGTTTCCAGAGTTACTGCCCGGAACACCGACTTGACTGATGGATCACATATTCGAGCCCTAAGCAAGAGGTCTAGCTGGAGCTAGGCTGAATTGCATCCACTACACCTTTGGAGTGGAAATCATTTCCAATATATTTTCTTCACCTACCAGAGGGACACACGCCCATTGAGATAATGCCTACCACATAATAGTCTTCGAAACTTGGATTCTCTGATAATTGGTTGAAATCCACAACGTCTCTTGAATACATTTTTGTGTCATTCCATAACGCCCTGAAGAAGTCTCTTCGTGAGACGAAACGCGTCGGCTATGGTCTTTTGATTTTTCAATGAACTTAATACAGAAAAATCCTTTTAAGATATCAACATCTGGGATCTGGACATCTTCTTGTGTGCTCACTGCTTCTTTAATACTGATATTGGTTGTTACCAATTGTTGAATAGTGCTGAACCCTTTTGCGTGTTATGCATAATATCAATGTAGATTAAGGGAGCACTCAAAAGAACACGAAAAACCCAGACAACCACCAAAGATCAAATTTGCTAATAAAAGAGAAAGAGCTCACTAAAAACATGAATCCGTCCCTTAAATCTCCATATAGAGTAAACTGTCACACTAGCACACTGTTCTCTAATATCTGGATCCCAGGAGCTACTTTTTCATAACCGTGAGTAATTAAGGAGCAATGGAATATGAACACCAACTGCAAGTTGTCGTGTTCTATTGCCCAGTTCTCCTGTCCTTCCCCAATAGTTCCCTCCCGCTGGGTAGCCTGACTTTAGGTCAGACACTTGCACCAGCATCTCTGGGTCAATTTGGCTGTTGGGCATGTGCACTTCAGTAAAGGTTAATGCGCATGCCGCACACAACAGTAGCCTGTTAAACCCCTGCAGTGCTCTAACAACTGTGCAAAAGCTGTGTGTCAGTGTTGTAGTTTAACATCTGAACAACTTTTGTGTTTAGTTATTTTAAATCATCAAGTTAATACACAAAAAATAAACTCCAAACACAGCAATGAATTATTAAATACTTAAAGAAGCATTAATCTTAATCATTTGACTCCAGGTTAGCGCCACATTAATGTATGTCTCAAAAATATTTAAATTAATCACGTAGTCTAAAATTCGAGTATTTCTTGGTCTCATCATAACTCAAATTAAAAAGAGAATTAGTCAATGGAAGCCCCTTTGATTTACCACAGGTACCGTAAGACTGTCCCGATCACTTGCCAGTGGGCCAAATGAAAGGGGGGGTGGAAACTGCCCACTTTGCCCATGCCTTACAACATCTCTCTACTTCAACACACATATGAACCAAGAGGAGTGTAAAAGAGGGCATAGTGAATATATATACAGCACTTCACTTCACTCTGAATAACTGATTACCAACTCATCGAAACCTCCTCCGTTCACTGGCGCAGAGTACTTCAAACAAGTACAGTATTATAATAATGGCAAACAGCAACAAAAAAGAGGTTGGAGAGTATGCAAAATCCCAAAATTGTTTTCGCCGAATATGTTTGAATGAAGAGATGCTGCTCTAGAGCGGCATTAGCGCGGTTACGAATCACGTGTACAGTCGAAATATCAATTACTCTGACATATCACAGCCTTTTTTGTTATAAAACTTGTAATGATTTTGCAGATAGCAAACATGTGACAGGATACTAATAACACAACAAACTTAGCGACTATATATAATTAGTTACCACAGAAGCGTCTGAAACAGCATAGGCTTTACACGAAGGCTCTCCAAATAGCGAGCTGCCTTCACGGTGATGTCTATCAGCCAGATGCATCAACAGATGGAATTGCGATTCCTAAATAGCGATTTTTAAGACATCTCTATTTAGGAATCGCAAAAGCCTATGCATGTAGGAATCGCTATCAAAATAGCGATTCCTACACTTTCCCTAATTGAAACTCGCAAATTGTGAATCGCAATTAAGGAATACCTCCCCATTCATTCGAATGCGAAGACATTCTCAATTTGCGATTAGCAATTAGCGAATCGCAAATTGAGAATGCAATTTCAAGGGTGCAGGGGTGTGGAAAGGACATCATGTTGCACCCCTGAAATCTGCATATGGGTACATCTTGCACACACACATGCCCTAATGGTGTTTTTGCAAATTACCATGAAGTTCAACTTCATGGTAATTTGCTACTCCAATTTGCAAAATCGCTTTTTTTTTTGTTTGATGCATTGCATTTAAGGAATCTTAATTTGGGATTCCTTAAATGCAATCGATGATGCATCCCAAATGCAAAAATACCGGTCGCAAAGGGGCAGATTCTGAGAATCTGCCCGTTTGCGGCCGCTTTTTAGGTTGATGCATCTGGCTGTATGCGTGGTAAATGTGACAGGCGCAGCCTACATAGAGAAAATGGAGAGTGCGCATGACTGGTTTGGGCGGCCCTGGGGCTGACCAAACAGTCAGGGCCCATGACATGGGGCAAGCCACTCCCTCCCGGCCCTCGAGCAGGACCCCCCACCCGCCCGCTCCCAACCAGGCACTTCTGCTTTCTCACAGTGCGAGAAGCAGAAACATAAAATGGTAGTTTTAATATTTTATGTTGCTGCTTCTCGCACTGCGAGTGAGGCGACGCCCCCACGCCTCAATGGAGGAGCCGTCACTGGGTGTTCATAATGACAAACTCCCAGCCCATGAACTCAACATGGCTTCACTCCACTTACAATGTCTAAGAATGGATTTAGACACTGTAAGGGCATATTGCTCATGCAGCTATCTCCTCACCTATGGAATAGTGCACCCTGTCTTAGGGCTGTGAGGCCTGCTAGAGGGGTGACATACCTATGCCACAGGCAGGGGTTGTGGGTATGGCACACAGGGCTGTGTGCCATGTAGACTCTTAGGTTTTGTCTGCCCCAAACACACAGGCTTCAATGGCAGTGTACATGTGTTTGGTGAGGGCTCTCTGAGGGTGGCACAATACATGCTTCAGCCCTTAGAGATGTAGTCACAAGGCCTGTGGTACCAATGGTATCTCTTACAAGGGACTTATATGTGGGGCAGAGATTTGCCAATTGTGGAAACAAAGTTACAGTTTTGGGATAAATTGCAGGCACTGGGAACCTAATTAACAGGGACTCAGTGCACATTCAGTCAAAGTGCCTCAGACATGAGGCAAAAGTGGGGAGTAACCATGCAAAAAGGGGCACTTTCCTACAGGTGGAATTCAGCAACGAGCAGTCTTCCATGAGAGGGGAAATGCGTTCATCAATCAGCAGTCCAAATCATGTTTCCCCTTAGATCCTGACCCAACTGGGCAAGTTGTCCCAGGGTGAGCACCCCGTCACTTAGCACCCTGTAGAACAGTGTTTAAGACCCACTGACAAGCCAACTCAAGCCCACCCGAGCAACCAGAAGAATGCTGTGCAGCAGACCAGCTTGGACACACCACAGCCTCCCCAGCCAAAAGGCACATGGCTGCAGATGCCTTCCGCACATTCCACAGATGCGCCAGTCAACCTAGCGGCCTACGATCTGCCACCATTCAGTGAGCTTGTAGACTCAGCCTCTGACGCACCCCCCGGCGGAAGACGTGGGTCATCTAACTCACTAATTATTATTTTTGTGACACAAGGGAAACTGGCCCAATTGTGAAGTGCTCCCTCCTGTTACACTATGCTGCTGAGCAAGTCTTCAAATTATTAGAAAACCTCCCTAACACAGGGGAAGAGGACAACTTTGACTTGGTGGTCACTGCTCTCAACACACATTTCGGCCCGCAAATCAATCCCAACTTCGAGCAGTTCAACTCGCTGAGCCAGGCATCAAGAAGATGATTCCATTGATGGATTCTACGCGTGATTGAGTGTGATGGCAAGCACGTGCACGCAAGATGACACCGACAAAGAAGTCTGTGCACAAATCACCCAGAGCTGCAAATCAAGTATGCTGTGGCGCCTCATCTTGAAAGAACCATGAATTAAACTGGAAGATCTGTTAGTGCTTGTAAGCTCCCTCAGTAAAGCTGAACGAATTGGAGATGGACTTGTTAAAGTCAGCAACTCACCTTCCCCAGAGTAGGAGATCCGCATAAAAACAGAAACAATAATCCAGGTGCGCAAGATGCCACCCGCCACACTGATGACCAGACCAGACCTGCAGACATCCACATGCGAGTGCTGTAGGTGAGAGTCACATGCACCATCCGATTGCCTGGCACAAGGCAAGTCGTCTTCCAAATGCGGCAAGAGTAATCACTTAGCATTCGAATCAATGCAAGATGCAGTGGAGCCCGAGCGTCTTCCCGTGATCCCATCAGAGCACTCGAAGTGAGGACCAACAGGGGTTCAGCCAGCAAATGAGCAGATACAACCCACCTGAGGCAGTGGAGGAGGACAACGAGGAAGTAGTCCTCACATCCTACATTGCAATAAAGACAAGGCCCACTAGACTACAACCAGCATGCTGCATTGAGATCAACAGCCAACCAATCCTGGCACTCATAGATACAGGGCCCCCTGTAAATGTGATGGACCAGATGTCAGTATCAACAACTGAGGAGGCGGACCCCGCTGACCCCAACAAAGGCACAAATATCTGTCTGCAGGAGCAACAGCCCATGCCCACTACTCGAGAAATTTGACGAACGTGTCAAACACCGACACAAACTGATCAATACTAGGTTTTTCATCACAGAAGTAAGGAGCTTTCTAGGAATGGCAATTTTTTGCAGACGATTTATCCCCAGCTTGGTCATGTTCACAGGGCCCTTAAGAACCATGACAAAACCTCACATCAAATGGAAATGGGCAAGGCCTAGCAAACAGTGTTCTTGCAAATTAAAGATGCATTGCTTCATGACATAACTATGGCATATTTCTTGACCCCTGACTAGAGGCAGAGATGGTAGTGGACACCAGTCCAGTGGGGCTGGGTGCAGTGTTAGTACAAAAACACAGCACAGACCAATGAGCATCAGCGGCGATCGCCAGTAGGGCAATATTCTACGTGGAGACAATATATATGTAGATCGAGCGAGAAGCTCTGGCGATTAAATGGGGTTGTGCACATTACCATCTCTACCTCATAGGCAGATCATTTCAGGTGGTAATAGACCACCAACCCCTAGCGGACCTGTTTCGGGGAACATCTTAACAGTAAGTCTTTCAGCAGGAGCAACACCAGTGTTTGTTACTGGCCAGGAGCAGGGAATCCAGGCAAATTCTTCTCCAGGCACCGATGCAGCCGGACAAGTGAAGAGCTTGCCAGACAGATGCCACAGAACAGTATGTCCAATTGATCTCTCAGGCGGCGTGCCCTCAAGCTCTCACGTTGCAGGAATTCATCCAGGTGTCATCAGAGGACTGCTGTCGGTGCAGGACTAAAGAAGTGATCCACCAGAACTAGTAGGTGGCATTCCTAGCTAATCACAGAATGCTTTATCGTGAGGCCTGCAACACCCTCCAGTAGATCTGGCAAGTGTGCACAGAACCTAGCATGACCAGTGATGGCCTAATGCTCTGGTGGAGGAGAAATGTAATTCCCAGAAACATGCAAGAGCTTGTGGTGAAGCTAGCTCATCAAAGCCACCAGGGAGCAGCAAATAGAGGCAAGATTATGAGAAAAACTGTTGTTTCATGGCATGGATGCCAAAGTAGACACGCTGGTTGCCCAGTGCTTACCTTGCCAGCAAAACAACAAGGTCAACTGACTGGCCCTCAACATCACTGAGCACCCTTGCATGGTGTCCTGGATCCTAGTCAGTGCTGGCTTTGTGAGGTTTCCCTGTGGCCGACATGCGCTGGTATTCATGCACGCGTATTCAAAAATTCCAGTGGTGGAACTGATTGAGCTGACAGTGTTTGAACATATAAAACCCAAATTGGAAAAGACTTTTGCAGTTTTTGGCTTACCTACAATGGAGAGGTCCGACAAGGGACCCCCTTTCTGAGGGCACGAATTCCAAGCAACCTCAAAGGCCTAAACATAACACACCGGAGCAAACCCCCCGATTTTCTCAGGTGAACGGTGATGTAGCGAAGTTCATGTGTACCTTGACAAAAGCACTCAGAATCATAGAGGACCAAAAGGAAGAGCCAAAGAGTGCACCTTACAACTTCTTGAGAGCGTATCACAACCCGCCTTGCTGCTTCACGTGGTGCACCCCAGCTGCTTTAATGTTCGGGAGGAAGATCAGAGACGTATTCCAGATGATGTCAAAGTAGAAACCAAAGAGATTAAGGTTAGATGAGAGCTAGTGGAAAAGACCCTAAAACAATGATCCAGCCAAGATAGCCCAATGAGCTACAGACAGCAAGATCCAGAAAGAGGGCAGAGTGAGCCTAAGAGACTGGTATCCTGGATGGAAATTCCAGACACTGTATGAGAAAGGAATGTGGATGGTGGCCAACCCAAAGGGCACCATGATCACTGCAACAAGGGGGATAGAAGTTGTAAGAAGAAACATACCATGGTTCAAGAAAGTGCGCTCACAAACAGCTGCAGAGGAAGAGAACCACAGTGAGTATCCAATGAGAGAACCCCTGGAGTGGAGAGAATTACTACAGCCTCCTATCCCGTCCTTTTCTGCTAAAAGTCTGGGGGTAACAATCAAGAGCAATCTTACAATGAAGACCCAAACTGGCTCAGTGATTTCAACATGCTTCTTCCAGTTGAGAGAAATAAGAAAAATCAGTTGGCTCCTCACCTAGGAAGTTCTAATATAGCTAGTTCTAGCTATGGTTATGTCCCATATAGACTACGCCAATTCTCTATACTTTGGTATCCCAGCCTACTTAACTAAATGACTGCAACTGGTACAGAACCAGGCAGCAAGACTGATTTTTCAGCAACACAGGTGGCAACATGTCAGGCCTCACATGAGGAAGTTGCACTGACTCCCTATAACTCAGAGATGTGCCTTCAAGGTTGGATGTCTCCTCTTTAAATCTCTGAATGGCAGGAGCCCTAAATTTGTCAACAGCCTTATTCAAGGCACATTCCCACACGTAACTGGCGCTCTGCCCACATGCATCTTCTGTATACTCCCTCCTTTAAACTGAGGCATCTGGGTGGCGCTAGGTTTGCTGTACTAGCCCCCAAATACTGGAACTCCCTGACTTTTGAAATTAGATCTTGAACAGACCTCATGAGCTATAGGAAGCTCCTCAAGACATGGTTGTTTAGACAAACAAATGAGTAAGCCATTAGGGTTCGGCATTCCTCGGAGCAGCGCCATGAAACATACCTGGTGTACGCGAGCTTTACAAGTAATATTTAACATAACATAACATAACAGTGGGAGGGAGACAAGGCCAGAAATATCTCACCAAGAACAGCACCCTCAATTCAGGAAATACACCACAGAACAATCAAACAAGCTAAAGAAGCACACCGAGCCGAGTGAACCGCCGCCAAGATCCCACCCTAAAGCTCTCGAAGACGCAGCCAACATCTCCTGGGACCTCATCCCCGTCCCAACATAAGGATGAAGGGTGTTGTCAACTATGCTGATGACGTAGAACACGAGACAGTACTTGCTAGAACTGGCTATTTCTGGTAGGCTAGAGCTGACGCCAAAGCCAGGCAGAAACCACCATTCTAGTCAGGGCAAGGGAGTCACACGCCAAGATAACCCCTGCTCACCCCCTTGGTAGCTTGGCACGAGCAGTAAGGCTAAACTCGGAGGCAATGTGTAAAGCATTTGCGCCAGCACACAACAGCAACAACATACTAGGCACACCACAAAAAGGAACTCCACACAAGGTTATTTATAAAATAACTTTTGTATTGTAAAAACACATCAATAATTCACAAGGGATTATGTACAGGACAGGGCCACATGGGCCACTGTCAGAATCAACACTTTTGGAAATAGAACATAGGATATAAAATCACTTCTAGAACTTAGAATAAGTATAGCACAAAATAACAGTTATAAATCACATCCAGTAACTACTGGGAACAGGTACCAGGACCTCACTAGGACCACCTGTACTAAAAAGTACAACCACCTAAGAATAAAATACATTACCCATGATGCATGAAACACATTCAGAGGAGTAATAAAGGAAAACACATGATGCCTAAAACATTCAGAGGTGTAAGGACAACCACCTAAGTATCACACAGCGTTTAGAGGTCTAGGAAAGAACACATTACCCATGATGCATAAATATACATTCAGAGGAGTAGTAAAGAGAAACACATGATGCATAAACCTACACATTCAGCGGTGTTAAGAACAGAGCACATGATGCAATAAAATACATTCAGAGGTGCAGCGCAAGAAGACACATGATGCCTAAAACATTCAGAGGTGCAGCGCAGGGAAAAGGAAGACACATGATGCCTAAAAACATTCAGAGGTGCCAGAACAATACAATAGCGCAAAAATCACATGATGCCTAAAAACATTCAGAGGTGCAGGAATAACACATGATGCAAGAAAACACATTCAGAGGTGCAATAACCATACAATTGCGCAAAACTCACAGTAGGCAATTACCATCCTAGACATAGCAGGTAACCACATTGCGCAAAACTCACATTAGCAATTACTATTAAAAACATAGAAATCACATTGCGCAGAAATCACATACCAGCCCCCATCTAATAAAGGGACTAAAAGCCCTATGTCCAGAATGTCAGGGTGCGCTGCCATGCAGCGCCAGTCAGGGGTGCGTCACTGGCGCAAGACCTAAACGTAGCAGGTGCCCACTACTTGCTGGGCACCTGGGAACACTCACAAGGGCCTAAACACTGCAGCTGGCACTAAGTGCTGCGCAGCTGTGACTGGCCGGGCACCTCTGTACCATCTCTGCCCCTCTCAGGGACTCGCTCTCCATCTTGCGCCTAAACGGTGCAGCTGCCCACTTATTGCTGGGCAGCTGGAGACAAACTGCGACGGGGCCCTCTCTGGCCCTTAGGCGCAAACTGCGCCCACTGCTGGAGCCACACAGGCTCTAAAACAAAATACTGCGCACGCTGGAGCCACACAGGCTCTGACACTACACATAGTCCAACGTTGGAGCCACACAGGCTCTGAAACAAATATGCCCCATGGAGCCCTCCCAGGGCTCCACAATGTTGGGGCGATCCGCTGCCAACCGGGGCCGCCCTTAACTGCACCACCATCGTGGAGCGCACAGGCTCCTTAAATCATTGTGCCCCCCGGCTCTCAGGCTCTGACACGAAGCTATGCCCCTGAGCCACCACTGGCGCTTCACACTGAAGGGGGAGCGGGCACCGGCAATGTGCCCCGATGCCCCCTGCTGCCCCAAACAGTCCCGGCCCCACTCACCGGCTCGCAGACTTCCTCTGCGGGGCTCTCCTTCTCGTCCCCTCCTCGCTGGGGGACGGCAGCACTTTCCTTCGACCACCCGGGGAGGCGGGGTGATCTTCCGACCTCCCCACACAGCACCACCTTTTCCCGGGGCTCCCTCAGCACACGGGGAGCCCCGCAACAGCCACGCTTCCTCCTCTCTGCCGGCCTCTTCTCTTCCCGGGGCTCCCTCAGCACACGGGAGCCCCGCGGCAGTCCACGCTTCCTCCTCTCTTCTCGCCGAGGCCCAATCCCAGCGCGGCTCACTAGGACAAGCCCCCGGGTGACGAAGCACTGCTTCCGGCGCTGGCCAATCACAGCGCAGCCTCTCGGGACGAGCCTCCCCCAGCCAGCCAATGGCTGCGCGGCTCTAGAGAAAGCTTCTCTCCGGCGGCCATTACACAGCTCGGGCGGCGGCGGTGAACAAAGGGGCATAACGAGGGGTGGACACCCTCGCCATAAAAATAAAATAGAGAAGCGAGGTGGGCACTCCCAAAATAAGTAAATAAACGGGCAAAGTCGCAGGGTAGGCACCTGACAAACCTCACGCAAAATGCGTGACGGCGACACGCTCGGATTTCAGCAAAAAGCGCTCTCAAGCGCTATGGGACAAAATAAAGCGCTTCCATCGCACTGGGGGCACTGGCAGCACCCACAGGCCCCTAGAAATTACCCTTATAGCAAGAAGGGTCCTCAGAAGTTCTTCAGGGGCTGTAGCAAGTCCTTCCAGGCATCTTAGGCTATAACAAGCCTTGGCAAAAGCAAGAGAACGTTCCCAGAAGTCTGCAGCAGGGGACCACAGGCAAGGGTCCCTAGGGAAAGTCCATCAGGTGTCCAGGGGCTGGGCGGGGCCCAGGGATTCCCCTGAGCCCAAGCAGCAGCACGCCCCTGGCAGATTCAAGTTAGAAACAAGAACATTTTGGAAGGGGACACAGCCCCTTCTTATACAGGGAAACGTCTTTGAAGTCTTTGTGCAGGCAGTGTGAGAACCAGCTAGAACTGGTTATAGGGAAGTCCTGTCAGTATAAGGGACAGAGGTGACAGTCGCCCAGCGGGAGGTGGAGCCAGCATTGTGGTCAGGCAGGCACAGCCCTTCACTATTAGGTGCCATCTCCTCCCACTTCCCTGGCAGCAGATGCTGCCTTTCATCCATGGGCTGACTTCAGACAACCTCCTGGGCTCTCCAGCCCCTGTCATCCTCAAACCAGACAGTCAATCCACAAGCAGGCCCAGGCACTCTGGGCCAGGCTCACCAGCCAATCACACGCCAGCACCAACTTACACAAATATGCCAACTTCCAAAAGTGGCACTTCTAGACTAGACACATTAATGCTGCATATACCATTACGCAGCATTCAATCTCACGAGTTCGTACATATCAAACTCGCCCCTGCACTCCCCACATATCAGGAACTACCATGGGCATACATATTCCCCATTCATTCCTATGGGAGAGCAGGTCACTCACCACACATACACAGAGAGCTCAAGCACTTTACACTGTACCACAGTGAAAAAGTGCCCAGAGGCCTAAAATCACCAACACCAGGTCACAGAAACAGGCTAGGAAAAAGCAAAAAGTCTCGGGGTGAACCTGCCTAAAGGGCCGGGTCCAACAGTACTGTTGCAGAGCAAAGAGGAATAATTCATATAAGGTAGGGAGGGGTGTAGTATTCTTATCTTTCCACATAAGTCAGCTGTGCCTGATGTTACATGCACCCTGATGCTGAGCGCGACCTCGGGTATAAATAAAGGCGCAGCCTCCACTTGGGCAGAGTCTACAACCTAGCTGAGTGTCCTATGTGTTGATGATGCTCACTGCCTGCGCCTGACCCAGCCCTGATGACTCAGCCAGCCCCGGGTATTAAAGGTCCTTGGCTGTGTACTGGTGCTTCGAAGCTTGCCTGTTTCTGCGGAGTGTTCCTCATGGTGACTGCTCATCTGGGCGCACTAGAATGGACCCTCAGGAGCTCGGCAGTGGGAACCAGGCTGGTGTCTTTGTGCCTATGAAGCAGTTGAATTAAGAAACATGAGATATGTTCTGGGAAAGTGGGATCTCTTGGAGAAGCGGGCTGAAAGCGGATCCCCGCTTGTAACCAATGGGATCCTTGGTCTCACCACAAAGATCAGGGTTCACTTTGCACTGGTGTGCCCTGCACAGCAGGCTTTGTCGCCAGCCACAACAGATAGCCATCAAGTATGATCAGACCCCTCTACTGAAGCAAAGGAGAGTCCAGAGAGGACATTCTTGTTCTCAATACTGAGTGGCAAGTTGTCCCTCATCAGACACAATTTAATAAATGCTGGCTACACACCATCCTTTTATGCAGCTCTTTGCCACCACATTTAGGCAGAATGTCTCATGTTGTAAACCCCACCCAGGCTGGCACTTTTTCCAGGATCCGAACCACCCTTTTTAGCAGCCACGCAATAAACCTTTCAGGGCCCTATCAATGTGATCACTTCCTCCCCAGACAGGAAGTGCACTCCCGGGGCGGGATCCACAAAGGATGCAAGCAGAGATACCAATTTACCTAGTTTCATTTTTTATTTTTTTTATTCCTCATTTCTTAAGTATTGTTTAGTTGTCAGAAGGATCTAGACGACTGTAACAGAGAAAAAAGCCCCGGGCCTCCTTTATGAGCCCTTGCGTCACTATTACGCCGCCGGTGAGTCACTTTTTGTGACGCACAAGTGGCGTAAAAAATGCGCCTTGTTGCGCCATATTTACAAAGTGACGCATCTAGGTAGATGCGTCACTTTGTAAACCCCTGCGCCACATTATACCTGTGACAGGTATAATGTATGCAAGGGGGCCGTATTGACACAAGGAGGGTTCTTAGAAGTGACGCAATGAAATCTATGAGATTTCTCTGCGTCACTTTTAGGACGCCGTTGCGTCAAAATCTTGCGCCTGCCTCACAGCAGGCAGAAGACTGACGCAGGCCCTTTCACATGGGGCTTGCACCATGTGAAAGGACGCATTGCAGGAGTTGCGTCACTTTTGTGACACACTCCAGCAATGCGTCACTTTTGCGATTCCAGATACGTCAGAAATACTGACGTATCTGTAACTCCTTGCGACATGATGCGTCATACATTAAATATGACGCATCAGGAATGTCGCAAGGAGTGCGCACTGAGAAGTGACGCATCGCTGCTTTCACGCAGCGATGCGTCATTTCTCATAAATGAGGCCCCCGGTCTCTCCATAAAGGAGGGATGTTTAAACATCCGGGTTTTTAATGCGCTGATGGACCACAAACCGGGACACCTAGTTTTATTGTTTAAATTGCACTTCTATTATGCAATGTTTTTCACAATCAGGTGCTGTGAATAAATCATGCTATTATTTTTTAAAGCGGGTATGTTTGGACGCCATTTTTACAACCAAAACTTTATAAAGTCTAAAGTGGCTTTTAATTGCCCGACTTCCGCCAAGGATATATTCCTTAATATGAGAAAAATTTGAATAAGGTCAGCGAACAAAATACAAAGACCCCAAAGCAGACGCTCAAACCCCTCATGGAATCCCTTCACTCAAGAGACCTAGAGGAACATCTAAGCTTGTAGCAGTCTGCTAAAGAAACAGTCCTTCACAAAGAAGGCCAAATATACATGGCATCATTGGGTATTTTTGGGTGCTTTTGCAAGTTTCTCAGAGAGCCCCTCGCCCAGCCATAGGCTGTTTATGGATTCAGATGTTGACAAGGGGCCTCATTACAAGCACATCGACAAGGAGACAGCCCAATTAGGATACAACATCTGAGCAGGTGGTCGAAAACATGCCTGCTTCTATTGCTGCTTGGTCTGCGGCCCGGAGAATAGAAAAACGGGTCTTTTCAAACATCCATGCACTGTATGCCTGGCACCATGTGGCATCTGACACACGGTGCATGAATGTTTGGAGGGTGCACCACATGTGCCCTCAAGGCCCCATAGTGGAAGCCCAAGGGTGACGGGACCCAGCTAGGGGCCCCCAAAATTCCGTTTCCATCTGCCTTTACATGGTGGTCGGTCCGCCCTCCGCAGGCACCGCCCCCATAGTAGGGAATAGGATTGTGACAGCCACCCCCAAAGGCTCCTTCAGCCTATCTGAGGAGGCGGTTTTTCCCGCCTGCCCGATGCATCTTGGCCGCCGATATATTACTGCCTCAGATGTCGGATGGATCGCTGCAGACAGCTTGGCTCTGGTGATCTGCCCAAAGACATAATTAGGCCCAATATATATCCCTAAGTAGATCTTGTAGCCACCTTGTAGCATGGCTGGAAATTAAAAGTGGACCATGTAAACATTTAATGATTCCACATTCCTACAGTGACAGCTCCCAAATGCTATTTCACCATAGGGGTTGTAGCTTGTTCTATCAAGAAAAGGCGATAGTACAGTTAATATGGTAATCCTGTATCTTCGCTTGGAATACAGTACGAAGGTGGTTTAGCCTATGTTTTAAATATTGATTAAAGTCCAATTCAATGTTGAAGTCAGATTTAGGAAAGGTAACTTTTAGAAAGTTATCATTTCTGTGCCTGATGCCTCTAGCAGGCTAATTAGTATTTGCTTGTCTGAAGCTGTCCTGTCAGTGCTGTTTTGATTGACGCATGAAATACTGCTCTCAAATCAAAGACAATGGCTTGGCCCTTGCAGGATGGCATTGAGGAGGATGTGACCCAACATAAACCTAGGAAGTCAGTTTAGTAGTGCAGAGAAACCTCACAAACGTAAAAGGGACCAGGACAACACCTGTATGTTTATTGTGTAGTGATAAATGAAACATGCAGAAGAGGGGTTTTTATTTAATCCCTAAACATAGGTTTCCTCCTGGCTTTAGTCTCAGAGAAAGAGTTAGCTGGCACCAGAACCAGTTTGAAATTGTTGAGTGGGAAGAGACGGCACATTACCTTAGGTGTGCAACAAGCTCTGTCCAGCTGCCAAAAGATTTTGTCATCTTGGATTTTACTTAGAATGTTGCACTGTGGGATAGCCTGCAGCGAGGGGGATGTGCTGCTAAAGTGGGAAGCTTTGCCCTTGGGAACTTTTATCCATTGATCATGCAGAATTGAGGAGTGGCCCCCACCTCCTGGCTAGTGAATTGATCAACAGTAAACCCCCCCTCACCCCCCCCCCCACCCCCACCCCCTGTCCCGATCTCCTCAGAACACTTTCTGGACCTGTACCAGAAAAGAAGAGGACTGGACCTGCTGTCTGTAACCTATGTGAAGACAGGAAGGGCTGAATCTGCTCCCACTTGTACCCAGGACTAAGAAGTGGATTCTAAGTGATACTCAGCCGATTGGAGTGACTAAAGAAAGAGTTACAACTAGAAGTGGAACAGACCTTACTGGTGGTCTCTACTGGTAGGTTTTCTGGTCCTTTACTGCTTTTTCTGAGGTCCTGGGAGCCAAAGAAGTGATTAAGAGGAACTCTCCAGGAAAAGTCTGAAAATTTGGGAATTAGAAGATTTTCAAGAGCTCTGGAGCTTCAGCAGGCCCTTGTGCAAAGGTGACAACTTTTGGAAGGACTTAGTCAGCTTCAGGCCTGCCCAGCTGGAAGATTTTGAGCTCCAAAAAAAGAGGCTAAGGGCCTGATTGTAGATTCTGGAGGTCTTATCGCCGTACTTCCGTGGCGGTGGTCTCAAGTACTCCGTCGAGCTGACGGCGGTCTGCCTGCCGTATTTAGATGTTGCGGCTAAAGACAGAAGACCACTGCAGTGGCTGTCTCCTCTGCTGTCTCACAGTACTCCACCGCCGTCAAGCTGGAGGGATTGTGCCGAGCTGATTTTGATGTTCCCTCTGTGCTGGCGGTCTGCGAGTGGTGTTTCTCAGCCGAGTGTGGTCCTGGTGCAGTGAAGACAGGTAAGAACTACTTATTTATGGGATTAACAACATATGCGTCATGCTAGCATGCAATGCATATGTAGGTAATGTGTAATATCCATTTATGTCACTTTTTACGTGCCGCTCTCAGAACATTTACACACCATTCAATGACCCCATGTAGAAGAAATGTATGAATGGCTTACTTTCGATATCAGCAACGACGGACTCGTTTGGCATGGTGGTAGTTTCGGTGCAGCAAAGGGGGCACCTGGACGAAGGCGTAGAAGAAGGAAAAAGGAGGCGGGAAGCAGGAAATAGGTAAGTTATGACCTCATTTCCTTCCATTCCGCCACCTCAAAGTAGGACGTCTTCAAACCACAGTTGGACCGGCGGGAAAGCACAACATAATCAGGTCCTTCTCCTACCTGGCCGCCAAGACCTGGAACTCCCTCCCTCCCGACCTGCGCCTGACCCAAGACCACCTCTCCTTCAGGAAGAAGCTGAAGACCTGGCTGTTCGAGCAGTAGCGCCCCCCCCCCCCCCCCCCCCCCCCCCAGCACCTTGAGACCCTACGGGTATGTAGCGCGCTCTATAAGTGTCACTGATTGATTGATTGATTGATTGAGCTTGGCGGGAATCTTTCCTGGAGTCATGCCGCCAGCCATTTCAGCCTCTACTGCCATCGATGCAGTCCAGAAATCCTGGCGGCGTCTGCGGGACTGTAGCCATTTTCTGTCCATGGAATCAGAAAAAATAAATTGGGACGGCAGACCGCCACACCAGCGTGCGGGAAGACCGCCCAAAAAACGATGGCAGGATCGATTCCGCTAAGATCTAAATCAGGCCCTAAGTTCAGAGGTACGTTTTTTTACCTAAAAAAGGCGCAAATAATATTCCCCCAGCAAGAGTACTTGGGCGGCCCAAAAAGTTGAAATTTCTCACTTGGAACTTTTTCAGCCATAATCAAAAGCTTCAAAAGGACCTTGTCCAGTGGCTATTCAGACTGGAGGGGACGTTGTTGAATACTGCGGTCAACCTTGTCATTTTGGATTTTGGGTGCTATAAAAAGACTAACGCCCAGATGCATCAAGAACCCATTTTGCAATGCATGAAGAAATCACTAAAAAAAATAGGGATTTCTTAAAATTCCTTAATTAGTACTCGCAAATTGCGACTCGCAATTAAGGAATACCTCCCCATTCATTCGTATGGGCCGGAGACCCATAGGAATGAATGGGAAGACATTCTCAATTTGCGAATCGCAATTAGCGAATCGCAAATTGAGAATGCGATTTCAAGGGTGCAGGGGTGTCCAAAGGACACCCTGTTGCACCCCTGAAATTGATCTGTGCACATATGTTGCACACACACATGCCCTTAGGGCATGTGTGTGTGTGCGCAACATGAAACTTTGAAAAATGCACTTTAGGGCATTTTTCAAAGTTTTTGCAAATTACCATGAAGTTCAACTTCATGGTAATTTGCGAGCCCTATTAGCGAAATCACTATTTTTTAAACTTTAATACATTGCATTTAAGGAATCTCAATTTGAGATTCCTTAAATGCAAGTAATCGCAATTTTGCGATTTCTTAATTTGCGGTTTTTGCATTTGGGATGATGCATCCCAAATGCAAAAATACCGGTCGCAAAGGGGCAGATTCTGAGAATCTGCCCCTTTGCGAGCGGATTTTACCTTGATGAATCTATGCCTAAGGTCCTGATTTAGATATCTTGATGGATATCCCGTCTGCTGAAATATATATCCCATTATGTCCTATAGGAGTTATATTTTGTCGAACGAGATATCCGTCAGCGTTGTGATGGAGTAATCCATCCGCAGAGATCTAAATTAGGCCCTAAGTCAGAAAGTAGAAATTTTGATCAGGATGTCCCACTTGGTATAACCAACCTCTTTCCATCAAAGTCGCCTGAAATTGCTCCTGGGCCCAGTCAACTGTGAACAGTGATTTCTGATTGGCATTTTTGCCTTTACAAATTCATATCTCCGGTCCTCCTTATTGAATTTTAGTCCTTTTGGTGTCATTTTTATCATTACTTGTTTTCCTTAATTTTTAGAAATTGCTTTTGAGTTTTTTTTTCTTGATTTGGGTTTTGACTTTTTGACTGTTTGTGTTGCTTAATGCTTGACACGTTTTGCTGAATGAAGCTTGTCTGCTTTGATCCACAGCTACCAGCAGTTGAGACCAGGTTTAAATTATTAAAACTACGGGGCATATTTACAAAAACGTTTCGGAGCACGGTGCTACACCAAATTTGGCAACGCCACGCTCCCCCATTTTTTAAACTCAGGGATGCTCCATATTCATAAGAGTATGACACACTCCTGTGTTTCCCCTAGCACTGGTGCAAATTAAGCTAATAACTGTAATAGCGGCAGCACAGGCACCCTCCTGCCATGTTGCAAGGGTGCCTGCACTGGAGAGGCGATTGCTTATGTGAAGGAAGGGACACCTTCCTGCACATAAACAATTAATAATGGCAATTTGCTCTTTGCATGTGTGCTTAAGAATACAGCACACATTGAAAGAGCAAGAAACTAGGAGAAATTCATACTTTTTCCTCGTATCGCCATTCTAAAACCAAGTATTTCATGCCATTAGTTTTTGGCACTGCCCCAGCCTTGTAAATATGGGGCAGCGTAAAAAAGCGATAGGTGCTATGGTGGAACGCCCAATGCAACACCCATTGCATGCCCCTTTGCCGCAGAGGACTGCGGTGGAAAGGGGCATCTTTACAAGGTGGCGTTAAGCCAGGTTAAGTGGCTTAATACCACCTTGTAAAAATGGCGCTACACCACAAAAGGGTCAAAAAAAGTGGTGCTCCAGTGGTGATAGGAGCTTGTACATATGCCCCTGTTTGTCTGAGCTCAGTGGGTTTTGGGACTTTTTATTTGGGTAAGACTCACATCCTCCCCAATTAATAACCAATTTTCTTACATCCATGCCATTGTTATTAGGAGGGAACGCCTCTTTCACTCCTAACTAGAAAATTACAATTCTGTGTGGGTCGTTAAACTAACTATGCAAGATGGAAAGGCCTTTCTGACTCGCAAAATAGGTTTAGTACAATACTACAAGCCATTTTGCAGTCACAATCCCTGTGATTTTGCTTTGTACGTCAGGACCTGCCGGAAACCACAATATCATAATTCTTTGTGAATGTGGCATAAGTACAGCAACAACTGTGCCTAGCTGCCCCATGGAGGCTGCATGTAAGGGATGTATGACGTTACAACGCATACTTTTACAACGCATACCTTTACAACGCATTTTTTACAACGCAACATCCATTACAACGCATTCTATTACAACGCATGCCATTACAACACATTTTTAAAAACTACCTTTACAACGCATACAATTACAATGCATAACATTACATTGCATGTAAGGTAAGTATTGGATAGTGTAGGGGTAAAAATTACTATTTTACCTCCAGGGGGTGCAATAGTAGGGTAAGTGTTGGATAGTGTAGGGGTAAAAATTACTATTCTAATCCAGGGGGTCCAACAGTAGGGTAAGTGTTGGATAGTGTAGGGGTATAAATTACTATTCTAACTCCAGGGGGGTGCAATAGTAGGGTAGGTGTTGGATAGTGTAGGGGTAAAAATTACTATTCTAACTCCAGGGGGTGCAACAGTAGGGTAAGTGTTGGATAGTGTAGAGGTAAAAATTACTATTCTAACTCCAGGGGGTGCAACAGTAGGGTAAGTGTTGGATAGTGTAGGGGTACTATGTGTTGTAATGCTATGCTTTGTAATGGTATGTGTTGTAATGACTGAGTTGTAATGGCATGCATTGTAGTGGTATGCGTTGTAGTGTCATGTGTTGTAATGGTTGCGTTGTAATGGCATGCGTTGTAATGGATGTTGCGTTGTAAAAGTTTTGTTGTAATGGTAGTGCGTTGTAAAAGTTGCATTGTAAAGGTTGTTTCCCGCATGTAAGAGCAGAGGTGCTGGCAATTCCTGCATTTGCCACCCCACGACAGCCTCAGGTAAGAGCGGGGAGGGAGGCGGGCGACCTCAAACCTGGTGCCGCCCAGGGCGGATCAGCCCCCCCTCCGCTACGCCACTGATTTTCTACCAAGGATTGCAGGCCAGCATCCCTGAAATATCACAAAAAGAAACAAGGCACAGTCTTAGATCATTAATACCAAAATTGAAATTGCAAACTGCTAACCAATAAAAAAAGGTTTGAATGATTTGTATATTCCAATGTTGAGAATATTATCCCACCGGTCAGACATCCCACCAATCACGTCCACCTGCTATAAGAAGACATTTCGAAAGAAAGCCTCCTCTTTCAAACTAGAGAACATATACTAGTTAGGCATGAGCGGGAAATCCGTTACAGGGGATTCAACAAAATTGAGTTTTCCTACTCAAAAGATACAACCATGGTGCTGGGTGGACCCACAGGAAATGGAGGATGTCACAAGAAAGCTGCCAGCTCAGTGTTAAAATATGTTCAACCATATATAGTGAAACACAAGAAACCACAGAACTCCTAGTTTGTCTACAAAGCTGTCTATCTAAAAAGTCAGGGAACCAGGAAATCCAACCATATGACCCTTAAAAAGGTTCATGGCCGCTGCGAGAAAGAGAAATACTCTGCACCAGAGGTTCTTAGCCTGTAGTTGAAGACTCTTGGGGTCCACGACCCCTACTCAGGGGGTCCGCAACTGCTTAGAACATTAAATAATATTAACATGTTAATAAAGTGTATATGAATAAAGAAGAATAGAAAATTGCTTACCAAACCAAACTCAACTCTTTGGGATTGGAATACATGTTGCAGCTCCACCCTATAAAATGCCGTTTCAGCATAAAGGCGCATCTAAGGTGGGGAATCCTCAGTTCTTCATGTTCACAGTTGTTTTCGGATTCCGAAAGGAATGCCTGGCAAAGGGACTTGGCTATTTTTGAGGACCTTGCTAATCTGTGTGACTTCCTCGTCTGTGTGTAGAGACATTACCCCAGCATCCTGCAGAGACATCCTAGCATTGTTTTTTCAAAAAAGAGGTGTACATATTCTCATTATCAATAACATATGCAGACTATTTCTGCCAAAGGTTCTGGGAGTTCTCACTGACTTCCCTTATTCCGGCAGTCACTGTTCCTCAGTGTGCTGTGATGCCGGACCAAGTCTGAGTAGATCTTCCTGCATTGTTGAAGTAGGCCTACAATTTCCTGGATAGCTTTCCTTTTTCATAAAAGTGAACAGCCAGACCCCTTGTGTATGTATGTATGTATGTATTGGTAATCTTTTATAGCGCATGTCTGTCACCCAACGGGTATCCTGGCGCTTTGACTAGAAGGATCCTGCTGCGCACCCTGCTGATTTAAGAACTAAAAAGATTCGGCCCTAGGAAAGAGATGTGTTTTTAAATTTTTCTTAAAAGAATCAAGATCATTCATACTTCTCAGTCCTAGCGGAAGAGTGTGTGATGGAGAGCTGCCCTGGCTCCAAAGCTAGTCCTATTATTGGACTTGAGCTGTAATAATGTTAATGGAGGGTGTAAATGTACCTCCAAAGGACATAAATGAGCTCAGATATTTCAAAAGATGCTTCAAATCAATAGGAACAACAATAAAACAAATGCTTACTTTATAACACCAGAAAAACACCAGCCCTCTGTTGCAGTTCACCCCGCTGCATCACTCAAATGCATTTACACCTACAGATTTTAACCTGGTCCATAAGCAAAAGCATTTATTTTATTTTCTAGAAATGGAGATTACGCAATTTAAAGGAAAACTGCCTAAACCTCAAACAGAGCCCAGGAGTTATTGTTAGGGAAGGTCCTGCTAGGGGAAACAAGCATTTACCCCTAGATCACAATTCTACCGTGGTCATTGCTGTGCTAAACTTTGTCCCAGCATATGAAATTAAATGTTGGGCGAGAATCCTGCACCATAGGCATTTACTGGATGTATGATGGTACAACGCATGCTTTTACCACGCATGCCTTTACAACGCGGTTTTTACAGCGCATGCCTTTGCAACGCATAGTGCTTTGGGGCGCTGGATAGTGAATAGTTTAATTTACTATTCCAACTCCAGTCCCCGTGGGTAGTAGGGAAGGTGTTGGATAGTACAATAAACCTATTCCCTATCCTATAGCGCCTTCCAGCGCAATGCGTTGTAATGGTTTGGGTTGTAAAAGTTGCGTCGTAATGGTAGTGCGTTGTAAAAGTTTCGTTGTAAAGGTTGTTTACCGCATTTACTATAGGGGTTTGTGTAGTTGTCCCTGACTATAGTTTCTCAGGGTCTCACCTCGCTCTTAACCTGAGCACTCAATACAGTCTGATATAAGAATCGGCAAGCCATAAGAGTTCGCCTTTAACAGGGTGAGCTATTGGCTTTGTCTATACGTGTTTGCACGGGCCTGAGTGAATTGCAAAAGGGCTTATGTTGCCTGACAACAAGCGGTCTCATAGGCGGCCATTTTGGAATTGGTTTTCTAATCCATTCCAATATTGCCGACAACAGTTGCTCATACACTGTGATGCACGCATGCACATGCATGGGGACACATGTGTACACATGTACTGTGAGGCACGGAGGGCCTTTTTGGCTTTTTTTATCATTCAAACTGGATGGTAAATTAAAAGAAATATATATTGTGCTTAAGCACGAAAACAAAGAAGCGCGCTGCATGGCATCAGTGTGATCTGCCGCGCACATGTAGAAAAAAAGATTTAAAAGAAACCGAAGAGGGACAGGCGGGGAGCAACGTTCCTTCTGCAAACTGTCAGGAACTATCATAGCTTTCCTGAATTTAGACAATTAATTTCACAACATCCATCTCCATATGGTCTACATAAGGTCTTCTCAAACTGGTGGTCTCTGCCCTCAGTCTCAAGGTGATGGTTTGTGACGTCAGATCAGCGATCAAACACCATCTTCAGATTGCCATGCTCTGTGAACTATATAATCTTTACCTTTAAAGCAAACATAAATCGAAAATGATCCATTGGGCTTCAGACAGTGATATATTCAACAGTAATGGAAACAAAGGGGGACCATTGGTGAGTGCACAGTTTGATTTCTCAATTAAAATGATTGTTGCACAGGGCAGGCCATGCCTTTGAGGGGTGATGCGTGGCCAGTTGGCGATGGCATGCTGAGATGGTTGCACCTCACTCCATTGGAACTCAAGTATCACGTGTGCTGGGCTCTCAACCCGCATGTGAGCCAATCACTGTTATGTTGAGGGACACAAGCTCTGCCTCCATCACTAGATGGGCGTGCGCCACGTGACAATCAAGAACCCTGGGGCGTGCATGAGGTCAGGCCCCGTTTGAGGAGAGCAGCGCATAGTCTCGAAGAGCTCTGGTTAAAGGCGTCCACAGATTTGAAGGTGACCAGTCCCTCCTCCTGCTCCCTCCCCCTCAGGCTCCAACAGTTTGTGGTCAGTATGTAAGAAGAAATTCACACCCCCACATTTGTCCAGAAATATTCTTCACCCCATTCAGATGCTAATGCCTCTTTCTCGGTCACCAAATAATGTATATTTGATGCAATGAAATTACACTCTTTATTAGACACCAGTGACAAAATTGCTTCAACACCTGTGACACTAACATTCAGTGCCACTATAGTCTTCTTTAGCAAGTCATATGGTGTCAAAATACCTGCTTCTATCCTCTTATTTATTATTCACAAAACATGTCACTCCTTTCAAAACGTGTTGATTCTTTGGAATGGAAGGTGCACCTGGAACATATTCGAGAGAACAAATTGAGTCCACCAGTCTTCTTTATTCAAAACATTTGTTAAAACAGGTACACAGCCAATGAAGTTCCTTATGCACAAGGAACGAAACGCGTTGGCTGTGTGCCGGTTTTAACAAATGTTTTGAATAAAGAAGACTGATGGACTCAATAAGTTCTCTCGAATATTTTTTTATTGCACCTTCCATTCCAAAGAATCTTTTCGTAACAATGGCACTCAACGACGGTGAGTGCTGGAAGTAGATGCACAGGACACTTATTCCAAAATCAACAGGGATTGAAGTGTTGAACCTTAGTCAGCCGTTGTGTGTCTTTTTCTTAACCCTTCCAAAATGTGTGTAGTTGCATACAAATTGAAGTAAAGGTTCAGTTTTGTCAGCAAAATCCTTTATAAATTTCACATAGTATTTGACTAGCCACAAAATATATAACTCACTCCTTGTCAGCTGCAGATGGGGCTAGTCACATGGCTTTCACCGAATTTGCTTTTGGTTCACTCCAGTTGCAGGGATTGTATATCATGATTATTACACAATCCTCTCTAAAAACGTAGGGGCATATTATCAAGGGAGTTTATCTCCACTTTTTTGGCTTTAAAAGCCAAGAAAGCGGAGATAAAATTATCTCCAGTCCCTATTACCTAGCTGTCGCTGACACCAGTTAGCGACAGCCAGTAGGAGATAGGGACCATCTTGGGCCCCGCTTGGCATGTCAGTAATATTTATCACTAATGACATGCAAAGTGGGCGTGCCAAGATGTTAGCGACTGGAAACAGTTGCTAACATCGCTATCTCCTATTACCAACTTTAGGAGATATTCACGCTAAGTGCGAATATCTCCAAAAGCTAACACCTGCCCTGAGCAGTTCTTAGCCATGTTATCCAATGGGAGGTGGATAACATGGCTAAGAGCATTAGCTCGGTAATGCATGAATATTGCTGACTTTTCAGAGATATTCATGCATTGCGGCCGATTTTTATCGCATTTGCGATAAACCTTGGTAATACCAAGGTTTATTTGCGATAAAAATCGCCGCAGCTCAGCGGTAAATTTTTGTCTCTAACCAAGCAATAGCGATAATTATCGCTATTGCTTGGTAATATGCCCGTAATTTGTTATGCTTGTCAGGCCTGCATCAATCAGCCTATCAAGTACTTGCTTTAGAAGCAAATGGTGTTCTTCAATACTTCAGCCAAAGATCAAATAGTCATCTTGGAAAAAAATAGCATTCAACAAACCCTCACACACATTATTCATCATCCTTTGGAATATGCTAGCAGCTGAAGCAAGGCTGAATGTCATTATATAATCATCAAAGTTGTCAGTTGCATGGACTATATTAGTAATTTGATTCGATGTTACATACTCAAAGTCTAACTTCCAAAAACTTCAAAACATCTTGTCCCCTTTCAATACCAATTCATTATTGTTTAGAAGTGGGAAATTGTCTACATAATTGTACAGATTTACACTGAAGATCTACACACAATCAGAGTTTTGACTCGATTTTCTTTATGACAACGACAAGAGACAATTAATTAGTATCCTCCACTGATTCAATCTCTAACCATATCCTCTTGCATAGTTGTGCCCTCATCCCTGATCACTTCTGGCACTTGTCTTGGGAGCAACATATACTTTCCCTTGGATCTCTCTCTCACCAAAAACTATTGTACACCACATTGATATCCCCTAGACCAAATGACTCTGGGCTCCATCCTCACTCCCATATAATTCTAGTGAAAACCCTCTTTAGGGATGATTGTGTACATTGAAGTTGAATCCATCTTTAACTCAAACCTTTTCTAATTCACCTGAAACCAGGACTTTGGTCTTCTCTTCCTACCTGCACCTTCATCTGATTAACTGACACACAGCACATACTGTATTGCTCTTTCCCAACTGCCCAACTGACACAGTAGCCTCTCTCCCTTAATTACCTTTCACCCTGCATAGCCTTATGAAGTAGCTGTTTCTCCTGCTCTTCCTGCTGTTCTGATTAATAACAAAATAGTTTTTACTATGTGCTTGTGAAAATGACTCACACACCTATGAAACCCTCTGCTACTCTGTTTACGGATCACTGAAAGAATATCGATGACACAAATACAGACTTACCAAAATATTGAGTAAAAAATATAGAATGCAAAAATATCGAATCCCTATCTCTAAACAGGTAAGTACAAAAATATTGAATCAAAAATATCGTTGTAAAAAATATAGTTAGTCAAAATATTGAATTTTTCAAATGTCTTTAAAGTAATTGAAAATGAATGAAATAATACATATAATTAACTTAAACATACCTAAAATACTTAAATAACCTTAAAATGAATAAATAATTAATGTAACTTAAAAATAATATTAATAATTTTTTAATACATATATATATATATATATATATATATATATATATATATATATATATATATATATATATATATATATATATATATATATATATATATATATATATATATATATATATTACCTACTGGCGGTCACCAGTAGGTAGTTATAGATAGGGTTGGTTTCCATAGGAAATCCGCAACATTTTATTGGGAATAACTTTGGCGCCGGTTGAGGAATCGGCCTGTAATTTTCCTTAAATTTGCTCCGCTCCTTCCCTGAAAGTTTGGGGGGGATTCGTCAAGCGGGGGCCGAGATAAAAGGGGGGTCCCAAAACGACACACTGTGTGCACCGCGACGCGACGTGGGAAGTGTGTTGTTTACTTATGCAGCGCATTTGGGTGACAGCTACGAGCTACTGCGGAGGAGTGAGGGACACGTTAAACTGCAAAACGGCGCCTTCTGAAAAGAACTTTGGTGAGCACTGTTTGGGATTAGGGGCAGACACAGCCCACTGGGGAGTGCAACTGTGCGTTACCTGTCTGCTCTTGGGGAAATCCATGCCGGGTTTTCCTGCATCCCAGTGCTACAGTCACCTGAAGTGCCCCGTCCAATCGTAGCGGGACATTTGACATTTAAAGAGGGCGGTGAGAACTATTCAAGTTGATCCTCGGCTGCATTGAAAAAGTTTGTATTGAACGAAACGCGTCTGCCTGTGCCGAAATAAAAAGGATTTATTTGCAGTTTTCCCTGGAGTCTCGTTGATGGTCGACTCTGTGTCTGTGACAGGGGGTTTGGTGTTCATGTATTGGGGTACGGCCACAATCGCCCCTACGGCCATCCACTCCACAAGGTGTCCTGCTGTATGTGTGGCAACTTCTGGTGGAACTACAGTGAGGTGGTAACAGCAGGACACGCCGCTTGCCAGTAGCCCAGCCGACACACTGTGTACACCGCGACGCGACGTGGGAAGTGTGTTGTTTACTTATGCAGCCCAATTGGGTGACAGCTACGAGCTACTGCGGAGGAGTGAGGGACACGTTAAACTGCAAAACGGCGCCTTCTGAAAAGAACTTTGGGGAGCACTGTTTGGGATTAAGGGCAGACACAGCCCACTGGGGAGTGCAACTGTGCGTTACCTGTCTGCTCTTGGGGAAATCCATGCCGGGTTTTCCTGCATCCCAGTGCTACAGTCACCTGAAGTGCCCCGTCCAATCGTAGCGGGACATTTGACATTTAAAGAGGGCGGTGAGAACTATTCAAGTTGACCCTCGGCTGCATTGAAAAAGTTTGTATTGAACGAAACGCGTCTGCCTGTGCCGAAATAAAAAGGATTTATATGCAGTTTTCCCTGGAGTCTCGTTGATGGTCGACTCCATGTCTGTGACAGGGGGTTTGGTGTATATATATATATATATATATATATATATATATATATATATATATATATATATATATATATATATATATATATATATATATATATATATATATATATATATATATATATATATATATATATATATATATATATATATATATATATATATATATATATATATATATTACCTACTGGCGATAGCCAGTAGGTATATATAGTTAGGATTTTTTCCCTATGGGATTTCTGAAAATTCTATGTCTAATAACTTTGGCGTTTGTGGACGGAATTGGCTGAAATTTTCAGGAAAATGGCACATTTTGTTTCTGAGCAGCCCCTGAAAATTTGGGGGGGGTTCTTCAAGGGGGGGCCGAGAAAAAAGGGGGGTCCCAAAACACGTTTTTCCCATTCATTTTTCCATAGGGCGGTTGGACTCACTTTTAGCCCGAACGGCTGAATGGATTTGCACGAAACTTGGCAAAATTGTAGGGACTGTTAGCCCGATGTGCCTTTGCTAGGTCTCAATATATGTGCTTCAGTGAATTTTGAGAAATTAACGTTTTAAACAAGATATATATCTGTAACAGCGCTCCGGGCAGCGCTCCGGTTCGCGTACTTTTCGCGTATCGGAACTTTGCGATGCGAAGCTGATTGGCTCTCTGGTGTCTGTCAACATTCTAAACAGTCCGGAGCGGCCGCCATCTTGTCTCTCGGTAGGATCGAGAGACAAGAGGAGGCCAAAACAAAGGGGGAAATAAAGGAAAGGGGGCAAGGTAGACCCCTTCTGACCCCCTAGGATTGATGAGGGGGATATTATAGAGCCACGCGGGGCAAAAAAATTTTTTTTTAAAAATTCCGATTTTTTCGCCGTAGAGACACGTCCCGGTACGCGAACCGGGCAGCTAACCGGGCAGCTAACCGGGCAGCTAACCGGCAGCGTAACGGGAGTCTGAGGAGTAGCTGATTGGCTGTCAACATTGTAAACAGTCCGGAGCGGCCGCCATCTTGTCTCTCGGTAGGATCGAGAGACAAGAGGAGGCCAAAACAAAGGGGGAAATGAAGGAAAGGGGGCAAGGTAGACCCCTTCTGACCCCCTAGGATTGATGAGGGGGATATTATAGAGCCACGCGGGGCAAAAAAAAAATTTAAAAAAAATTCAGATTTTTTCGCCGTAGAGACGCGTCCCGGTACGCGAACCGGGCAGCTAACCGGGCAGCTAACCGGGCAGCTAACCGGCAGCGTAACGGGAGTCTGAGGAGTAGCTGATTGGCTGTTAACATTGTAAACAGTCTGGAGATCGAGAGACAAGAGGTGGAAAAAAAAAAGGTGTAAATGAAGGAAAGGGGTAAGGTGAACCCCTAGGATTGATGAGGGGGCTATTAAAGTTGCCCGCGGGGCAAAAGAAAAAAATATTGCGATTTTTCGCGGTAGAGGTGCTTTCCGGTACGTTAACCGGGCAGCTAACTGGCAGCGTAATGGGAGTCCGACATATTGTGTTTTTGGAACGTTTGTGATATGTGCACGTGTGGATTTTGTCTAATTAAGGTAAAAAAAATATATATATATCTTTAAGCGTGCTCTGGCGCGCTTACGTTACGGGTTTGGTTTGCGCTGCAGAGACGATACGTCACGGTTATGCGATGCATCATGAGGCGTCTCACGGGCTACGTGATACGTCACGTAATAAAGAATATATTTTACAGCTATAGATATTAGCTTTTAAAAAACCAATGAAATTCACTGAAAAAACCATAGGTTATAGACCATATATAGTTAGGAATTTGCATTTACAAAACCTTGAAAATTCACTGAAAAAACCATAGGTTATAGACCATATATAGTTAGGGATTAGCATTTACAAAACCTTATTTTACTCGCACAAAACCATTGAAATTCCATATATAGTTAGTTGCACTAACTATATATCGCGCACCCGCAATCCATTGCTAATGATGTCACATATTATTCATGACATGGTCAGTGACATCACTGATGACATCACTGATGACATCACTGATGACATCTCAAATGACTTCACTGATGACATCACTGATGACAACACCCAGTGACTGTATGTTTCTGTAAAGTTAAAATATGTCTTACATATTGAAGAATGAGTGGATGTATAAGTGTCTGGATGAAGGATTTAGTAGGTGCATGACTGACTGTATGAGTGAGTGATTAAATGTGTCTCACTGAGTGCATGGGTTAGTGACTAAACTGTCTTAATTTGGTAATCATTATATATGTTGTTCTGTAAACTGCTGCATGTTTAAATCAGTAGCTATATGAGTAACTATATGGGTTATTGAATGGTTGCCCAAGTATTTGTATGGGAGACTGAGTATGTGTGTGGGTGGCTGGGAGGTGTATGACTCTGTGCATAGATGTGTGAGCAGTTGATTAACTAAATGTGTGGGTTCAAAAGTGCATGTGGAAACAGCTGTATGGGCGGTCGACTGACTGCATGAGTGTATTGGTGAGTGAATGGATATCTCAGTGCTACATGTCAAAGTAAGTACATATGTAAAACACAGTCCATGTGAGAGTTGACATATATAAATAACTGAACATAAGAGCTAGTGAATGTGAGAGTGGCTGTATCGATCATTGTGAACTTGTATCAGGGATTGTATAAGAGAGTAAATATGTGTTAGTATATGTTTGAATAAGTAAGGTGTGTATAACTGTATAGTTGAGGAAATGGAGGTGTGATTAATCTTTTGCATGACTGAGTAGGTGTGTGAGTAACTCCATGGATAAGTGACAGTCTGTGAGTGTCTGTTTATACTGATTGTATCTAAGGTTATATTAGAGTCTGAAGATGTTCATTGTATTATCACATAATGATATCATCAGTGATGTGATCAGTAATGTCAAATGAGATGTCAGTGATGTCATCAGTGATGTCATTTGAGATGTCATCAGTGATGTCATCAGTGATGTCACTGACCATGTCATGAATAATATGTGACATCATTAGCAATGGATTGCGGGTGCGCGATATATAGTTAGTGCAACTAACTATATATGGAATTTCAATGGTTTTGTGCGAGTAAAATAAGGTTTTGTAAATGCTAATCCCTAACTATATATGGTCTATAACCTATGGTTTTTTCAGTGAATTTTCAAGGTTTTGTAAATGCAAATTCCTAACTATATATGGTCTATAACCTATGGTTTTTTCAGTGAATATATATATATATATATATATATATATATATATATATATATATTACCTACTGGCGGTTGCCAGTAGGTAGTTATAGTTAGGATTGGTTTCCATAGGAAATCCGCAACATTTTATTGGGAATAACTTTGGCTCCGCTCCTTCCCTGAAAGTTTGGGGGGGATTCATCAAGCGGGGGCTGAGATAAAAGGGGGGTCCCAAAACGTGTTTTCCCCAAGTTAATTTCCATAGGGCAGTTGGACTCACTTTTAGCCCGAACGGCTGAATGGATTTCCACAAAACTTGGCAAAATTGTAGGGACTGGTAGCCCGATGTGCCTTTGCTATGTCTCAAGATATGTGCTCCAGTGGATTTTGAGTAATTTAGGTTCAAAAAAATATATATATCTATAAGCGCGCCCCGGTACGCGCACCGGGGCGCGCTCCAGCACGCTACGCGAGTTCGTGAGCGGATAGCAGATTGGCTTTCGGGTGTCAACATTCCAAACAGTCCGGAGCGGCCGCCATCTTGTGTCTCGGTAGCATCGAGATAAAATATGTGGCAAAAACAAAGGGGGAAATGACCAAAAGGGGGCAGGGTAGACCCCCCTGACCCCCTAGGTTTGACGTGGGGGCCATAAAAGGGCCCCGCGGGGCAAAAAATAAAAATTATTATATTTTCGATTTCCGCGGGGGGAGCGCCCGGTACGCGCACCGCGGAGCGTACCGGGGAGCGTACCATGGGGAAAAAAGAATGACAGAGTTTTTTAAAAATGTAGCATTTTTTATAAATTGGAGGCAGTTCTAAAAAGAACTGTTTTTTTATTCTTTTTGTTTTATATTTTTTTATTGTTTTTTGGAACATTTTTTACTTTTTTTGGCTTTTATGAACAATTTTATATATTTTTTTTAATTTTTATGGGGACAAACAAAAAACAGGGTATTGTAAACGGCTCAACTGGAGCAAAAAAAACCCAGGATAAAATTAAGGTTTGTTTTTGCACTTGTGGTTGTCTCCAGCATGGTTAATCAGTTTAATACTTTGCTCTCCATAGCAAATTGTAGTCCCGCAAAATTTACAAACTATTTTAAAATCTCCAAACTGGGTTTGGATATTTGGGACCATCTCCCTTGTCTCTGGACCCGATGGAGTGGGTTGTTTACTTTGGGAGGTGCTGGGAGAAGACTGAGGAGGGTTTCTGGTCAGTTCTCTGACCTCTGCCGCAGCATAGTTGTTTGGGTGCCGGCGTTGCATGTGGCGAATCATAGTATTGCTGCCAAAAGAATACTTTTTGGCAGGGTTCCCCCTGGAAAGTACAGTGCCACAGATCAGACATGTAACTTTTGGAGCATTAACTTTCTTTAGGCCCCTTGGGATTTTAAAAAACTCCCAGACAATGTGCTCCTTTGGCTTATAGGGGGTATTATCTTCAGGCAGGAACCGCCTCTCCTCCTCCTCCTCCTCCTCCTCTTCTTCTTCTTCTCCACCACTGTGGTGTTGTGGTGGTCCTTGTGGTGGTGGTGGTGGTGGTTGAGATGCTCCTGCTGCTGCTGCTACTATAGCCATTTCTCAGTACAAATAGGTCTGCAGACAGGTCTTCCTCAGTCAAAGTACAAAGTGAGAATGAGGAAAAAAGGTGGGTGCTTTCATCATTTGGAAAAAAAAACTGTTCTGAACCAATGAAAAGTGTTATTTTCAGGTCACATGACCCGACGCGCTTACGTAGCGCAGTCGTATGCGCTCGGGTGCTTCCGGGTGCGCTTACGCCGTGTGTATCACGCGGACGCGGCTACGCGATACGTCACAATGATGTTTTCGTTCGCGGCAATAGCGCTAACGGGACGCTCACCGGGGCGCGCCGCAAGACTGCGCTTTCCGGTGCGCACACCGGTACGCGCACCGGGAGCGCTCCAGGGCAAAAAAAAATGAAGAATATAAATAAAAAAATAGTATTACATAAATATACAATATAGGATTCATTATAAAAAATATTATATTTGATAGCAATAGAAATTTGCTATTAAAAAACCTTTGAAATTCACTGAAAAAAACATAGGTTTGAGGCCCTATATATAGTTAGGGATTAGCATTTACAAAACCTATGACATTCACAGAAAAAACCATAGGTTTCACACCTGTTATAGTTAGGAATTAGCATTTAAAAAACCTATTAAATTCACTGAAAAAAACATAGGTTTGACACCAGTTATAGTTAGCTGGAAATTTTAATGACATAAAACCATTGAAATTCCCACGTTATAGTTAGTTGGACTCACTATAACTTGCGCGCCTGCAATGCACTGCTGATGTTGTCACATATTACATCACTCATGACATGGTCAGTGACATCACTCATGACATCACTGATGACACCATCCTTGTGACAGAGTGACAGACCTCCTTTCAGTGTAATGTAACCCTTGAAACACATATTCAAAAATAGAAACTAAAATGTAAAAAAAAATAGAGATACCCATACCAGTTACAACAACCAATTCAGTAATACCACCATCTATATACACATCCACTCATTCACCAACAGTTCTATATAGTCACTCATACATATATTCACTCATCATATGTAGTGAAACACCTATACATCCTGTTACACACCGACAGTCATCCAAAAGTTACTCACACACATAATCACACATGCAAATAAACTATTGAACATGCATTTATCTGCATATACAGCTATACACACACTACCACCTTACTTCTAAGGAAACGTACACATACTTACTCTCTTAAACAATCACTTATAGAAACACATACTTATTTAAACAAGAACTCTTTCAATCTCTCACTCTCACATATACTCACTTATATACATCAATACTCACATATACTAGATTAAAACATATGTAGTTACTGATAAAGACACTAGTGAGACAGTCATTCACTCACTAACACACACATATACACACTCATCCACCCATACAGTCCTGCACATATGCTGTCTTCAAAACACATACAAACAGTGAGTCAGTCATTGATGCATCTATGTGCTAAGTAACACCCCCACCAAACCATACACACTCATACTGATACTAAAAAACATCTAATAACCCATATACACACACATGTAGCTACTCACCAACCCATGCAGCCACTTATACACAAAGTGAAACACTGATACAAACATTTAAATATTTAAACAATACTCGCTAATATATGTATTCACTAAGATACACTTAATAAGCCAGTTAACCAATCCATTTAAAAAAAAAATAAACATCCATTAAGACACTTATTTAAACATTTATTCTTCCATCGACCTTTACATATACATATATAAAACATATTTATTTTTCAGAAAGACACACATTCACTGGATGGTGTCATCAGTGATGTCATGAGTGATGTCACTGACCATGTCATGAGTGATGTTATATGTGACGTCATCAGCAGTGCATTGCAGGCGCGCAAGTTATAGTGAGTCCACCTAACTATAACGTGGGAATTTCAATGGTTTTATGTCAGTAAAATTTCCAGCTAACTATAACTGGTGTCAAACCTATGGTTTTATGTAGAATAGGAGGGTTGTAGGAGCACTCCGACTTTTTCTGTATTTTTCTGCTTGTTACAATGGTGCTACGATTGTTAAGGGTTGTCAGTCCTGGTTATACTAGTTCGTTATGGTGGTGTTGAGTTACCACCCAATCGCGCACTGTTCACGTGGCGCCGTGGCGCTTTATATAATTTTATAGAGTCAAAAATATGTTTAAACCTTTTTTGTGTTGTGTCTCTCTCATTTATTTTTCTAGTTCATATTGTTTTTCATGTAAATCATAATTACTTTTTTAACATACACAATTATTTTTCATTACTGACATATATTCACAAGGTTTATACATTCCATGTTCATCAGTTCATGTTTGGCACAATTAGTATGATACATATAGTCCGCATTTTACGAATGAGCCCAATGCATTTCGGCACTGTTATGTGCCTTCATCAGGGGCAGTATCTATAAAAGAAAAATTAAAGAATATGGTGTAAGTGTCAATTATTAGCAGGGGGTTCTGTGTATCTATGATCGTCATGTTTGCGTACCTGGTCCTTGTAGTGGTGTGTGACCTTAATCCTGTCCCTCAGTATGGCCCTTGTACCTGTGTATAAAACATAAGTGCAAGCCTCTATATAATAATGCCATGTTCACTTGTGTGGTAACTGTCCACTTGCCTAAAATGGTTTTACATACCTTAAAAGATGGTATCTTGGGTCTCTAAAGAAATATATACATATAATAGGCGATTAGGTATTCAGTATGTATTCTCGTTAGGTTAGACCTTGTTACAATGTAATAGGTCATTGACATACCTGATTCAAATGTGCCTCAGGTTTCTGAAATATACAAATCATTGTTTGTTTTAATTTCAATGATGGTGAATACATTTCTAAGAAAACCGGCTCGCGGTAGCTTGCCGTGTTTACCTGTTTGTTGTTCTTCATTGTCTTGATCTAAAAAGTCGGAAAATAACAGTATGAGCACCCTCATCGGTTGTCTCCGAGTCTGCTAGGTTTAGATATCGATATTCCTATCTTACCTGTTGCTAACTTGCCTTCTCCTCTAAACGATACCCGTGCTCCGCACTAGCGTGTGTATTCTTCGGTTCCCGGTTATCTATTGTTACCGCTACACTCCGCGTCAGTTTCGCGGAGTTTACATTAAACGACGGACTATGCGCCCGTGTGTCTAAGTTTATTGAGATACGTGGCGGCCATATTGAAACGGGGTCTGGGAGTTTACATTAAACGACGGACTATGCGCCCGTGTGTCTAAGTTTATTGAGATACGTGGCGGCCATATTGAAACGGGGTCTAGGAGCCCGTTAGTGAATTAAGTTCTTGCCATTCTAAACTCCTATTTTGTTCCTGTTGTTCGTGGGTTCTGTCTATATGCTGACTGTGCCGAAAGTATATGATTATTCTACCCCATGTATTCCATGTGTGATGTCAAACTGCTGAAACGAGATCTATGGGGTTAAAATATTTAATGGCTCATCTATGTGATGCTATGTCTTATTTAGGTGGTGCTAATGTGCTCTCACGTTATGTTGAGGCTGTTGGTTGTAGAGTGAGCCCGCTAATCAATCACTTAAAGTGTATTAAATTGGTACATCCTTTGGAATCTGTAAAGGGATTTGGTATATACATCAAAAATACTTCAATTTTTACAGTGTATAAGAACATCAGTATATGAGAACATCATGAAAACCTTGTACCTAGTATATTGTTACATACATCAAAAATACTGTATAAGAACATCATGAGAACCTTATACCTAGTAACTTTTCTGTACTTATCTCACTGGTTGCATTTAGCAATTACAGTGTCCTGATCACTAAACATAATTTTGTTTGATTAGTGTGTGAGTTACTCAGGTATATTATGTTAAATTGTCTCTCTTTTGGTTATTCTGTTGTGATTGTTCCTACAGATAACACGCTAAATCATACTTGTCATTCAAACCAGTTGGTATCATCGTGTTAAGATATCTTATCCAGAAAAGTTCGCGTTGTAATAATTTCTGGTGGTTGTTCACTCCTTGTTTCAGTGGTACTTGTTCTAATATTTGAAATCTTAATTGGGATATACTGTGTTTTTCTGAAATCCAATGTTGTACCAATGGAGAAGTCAAGGTGTTGTTCCGGATTCGGCTTTTATGTTCCGTTATTCTCACTTTTATTTTTCTCTCAGTCTTGCCTATGTACATTCTTCCACATGGGCACTTGATTCCGTAAACCACGTTTTGCGTGTTGCAATCACTGGTGTGTCTCAAACGAATGTGTTTACCTGTTGTTGGGTGAACACATGTATCTCCTATTATTGCATTATTGCAATTAGTGCAGTTGTGACATCGAATTGTCCCTCTATGGGAGGAGGTTACCTCGGGTTGATGTTTCAATTTCAATTTCTCTTTTAAATTCATTCCTCGAGTGTATGCATGCAATGGTAGTTCCTTGAATAATCCTCTGAAATCCGGTTCCAAGGATAGTAACTCCCATCTTTTATTGATAATGTTCTTAATCCTGTTTGATTGGGTAGTATATTTTGTTACAAATACCATCCTGTCTTGTAGTTTCCTTGGTCTTGGTTGTAACAATGTCATTCTATCCATTGTAGATACTTTTGTTATCTGCTCTTGTAGTATGTCACTAGGATATCCTCTTTCTTCATATCTTTGAATTTGTCTTTGGATTGTGGTCTCATATGTCTGTACATTTGAACATATTCGTTTGATGCGGATGAACTGGGATAATGGTAAATTTTTGATCAAGCTCCTCGGGTGGAAGCTCGTATAATTAAGTGCACTGTTACGATCCGTGGGTTTTGTGTACAGTTCAGTACTGAATCCATTGTCCTTTTTGGTGATTCTGACATCAAGAAAATCTATAGTTTCATTGCTTATTTTATGAGTGAATTGTATCCTGGTCTCCACCTGGTTAAGGGTTCTTATTACTTGTTCTAGTTTTGCCTGTGTGTCATCCCAAATTAAAAAAATGTCATCTATGAAACGACAATAGAACTTGACATGTGACCATTCACTCCAACTCATCATGGTTTGTGACTCAAATTGAGCCATGAAGGTGTTCGCATATGCTGGGGCCCCAGCAAAGCCCATAGATGTTCCAGTCAATTGAGCAAAAAATGTATCTCTCCAAATAAAATAACTATTGTGAAGGCAAAATTTCACTAGTTTCATCAATAGCATTTTTTTGTCAATCGGTATGTCTTCCAGTTTTAACAATGCCCACTCCACTGCTTCAAGTCCTGCTGCATGTGGTATTGATGTGTAGAGTGCGACCACATCTATTGTACACAGTATCCAATGTTCTTGGTACCCTTCTTCTATCCAGGCCAATTTGTTCAAGAAGTCTGTTGTATCTCTGATGTATGAGCCCCATTGTTGAACAAATTTCTGTAAATAGTGGTCAATATATTGGCCAATGGGATCAAATATAGATCCACATCCTGACACTATTGGTCTGAAGGGTGGGTTAGTTGGATGCTTGTGGATCTTCGGGATCATGTATATCCTTGGTCTTCTCGGATTGCTAGTTGTTAGAAACGCTACTGTGTCACCATCCACTGTTTCATTGCTTCTCGCTGTTTGCAATATGTCTTGTAGCATCCTTTGCAGAGTTGGTGTTGGATCAGCGGTCAATTGTAAATATGTATCTTTGTCCAAAACATGTTCATCAACTTTGTGCTCGTAATACTGGGTGTCCATTAAGACTAATGCTCCCCCCTTGTCAGCAGGTTGTATGGTTAATTTTGCGTCGTTGGCTAGATTATTGACGATGTGTTGTTCTTCTTTAGTCAAGTTGTTGTGTCTTTTCCTCTTGTAATCCAATGTCTTCAAATCTTTCTTCACCATGATTTCAAAGGTGTCCAACATTTTGTGCGAAATTGGTGCTTGAAAGGTGCTTTTCGGTTTGAATAGTTTGTCTGTGTGTTCCGTCCGGGCATCACTTGATTCTACTATATTCCCGAAATAATGTTTTAATTTTAGTGATCTCATAAATCTGAAGAAAGCTCCTTCTGTTTCCAATTCATTCGCCGGAGTAGTGGGTACAAATGTTAGACCTTTATTAAGTGTTGTTATTTGTTGTTTAGACAACGTTGTTGATGAAATGTTTATTATTAAACTACTGTTCTTCCACTTCGTAGAGCTTTGCCTGCCACTTCCTCTCCTTGTTTTGCACTTGATGTTACTGGTGCGGTTTGCATCGTAGGTGGTTGACCTTGATCCTGGTCCTGTAACAAAAAAGCTGTTTGTCTGCTTGTTGTGGCGTGTTGACTGACGCGGAGTGTAGCGGTAACAATAGATAACCGGGAACCGAAGAATACACACGCTAGTGCGGAGCACGGGTATCGTTTAGAGGAGAAGGCAAGTTAGCAACAGGTAAGATAGGAATATCGATATCTAAAACATTATTTCGGGAATATAGTAGAATCAAGTGATGCCCGGACGGAACACACAGACAAACTATTCAAACCGAAAAGCACCTTTCAAGCACCAATTTCGCACAAAATGTTGGACACCTTTGAAATCATGGTGAAGAAAGATTTGAAGACATTGGATTACAAGAGGAAAAGACACAACAACTTGACTAAAGAAGAACAACACATCGTCAATAATCTAGCCAACGACGCAAAATTAACCATACAACCTGCTGACAAGGGGGGAGCATTAGTCTTAATGGACACCCAGTATTACGAGCACAAAGTTGATGAACATGTTTTGGACAAAGATACATATTTACAATTGACCGCTGATCCAACACCAACTCTGCAAAGGATGCTACAAGACATATTGCAAACAGCGAGAAGCAATGAAACAGTGGATGGTGACACAGTAGCGTTTCTAACAACTAGCAATCCGAGAAGACCAAGGATATACATGATCCCGAAGATCCACAAGCATCCAACTAACCCACCCTTCAGACCAATAGTGTCAGGATGTGGATCTATATTTGATCCCATTGGCCAATATATTGACCACTATTTACAGAAATTTGTTCAACAATGGGGCTCATACATCAGAGATACAACAGACTTCTTGAACAAATTGGCCTGGATAGAAGAAGGGTACCAAGAACATTGGATACTGTGTACAATAGATGTGGTCGCACTCTACACATCAATACCACATGCAGCAGGACTTGAAGCAGTGGAGTGGGCATTGTTAAAACTGGAAGACATACCGATTGACAAAAAAATGCTATTGATGAAACTAGTGAAATTTTGCCTTCACAATAGTTATTTTATTTGGAGAGATACATTTTTTGCTCAATTGACTGGAACATCTATGGGCTTTGCTGGGGCCCCAGCATATGCGAACACCTTCATGGCTCAATTTGAGTCACAAACCATGATGAGTTGGAGTGAATGGTCACATGTCAAGTTCTATTGTCGTTTCATAGATGACATTTTTTTAATTTGGGATGACACACAGGCAAAACTAGAACAAGTAATAAGAACCCTTAACCAGGTGGAGACCAGGATACAATTCACTCATAAAATAAGCAATGAAACTATAGATTTTCTTGATGTCAGAATCACCAAAAAGGACAATGGATTCAGTACTGAACTGTACACAAAACCCACGGATCGTAACAGTGCACTTAATTATACGAGCTTCCACCCGAGGAGCTTGATCAAAAATTTACCATTATCCCAGTTCATCCGCATCAAACGAATATGTTCAAATGTACAGACATATGAGACCACAATCCAAAGACAAATTCAAAGATATGAAGAAAGAGGATATCCTAGTGACATACTACAAGAGCAGATAACAAAAGTATCTACAATGGATAGAATGACATTGTTACAACCAAGACCAAGGAAACTACAAGACAGGATGGTATTTGTAACAAAATATACTACCCAATCAAACAGGATTAAGAACATTATCAATAAAAGATGGGAGTTACTATCCTTGGAACCGGATTTCAGAGGATTATTCAAGGAACTACCATTGCATGCATACACTCGAGGAATGAATTTAAAAGAGAAATTGAAATTGAAACATCAACCCGAGGTAACCTCCTCCCATAGAGGGACAATTCGATGTCACAACTGCACTAATTGCAATAATGCAATAATAGGAGATACATGTGTTCACCCAACAACAGGTAAACACATTCGTTTGAGACACACCAGTGATTGCAACACGCAAAACGTGGTTTACGGAATCAAGTGCCCATGTGGAAGAATGTACATAGGCAAGACTGAGAGAAAAATAAAAGTGAGAATAACGGAACATAAAAGCCGAATCCGGAATAACACCTTGACTTCTCCATTGGTACAACATTGGATTTCAGAAAAACACAGTATATCCCAATTAAGATTTCAAATATTAGAACAAGTACCACTGAAACAAGGAGTGAACAACCACCAGAAATTATTACAACGCGAACTTTTCTGGATAAGATATCTTAACACGATGATACCAACTGGTTTGAATGACAAGTATGATTTAGCGTGTTATCTGTAGGAACAATCACAACAGAATAACCAAAAGAGAGACAATTTAACATAATATACCTGAGTAACTCACACACTAATCAAACAAAATTATGTTTAGTGATCAGGACACTGTAATTGCTAAATGCAACCAGTGAGATAAGTACAGAAAAGTTACTAGGTATAAGGTTCTCATGATGTTCTTATACAGTATTTTTGATGTATGTAACAATATACTAGGTACAAGGTTTTCATGATGTTCTCATATACTGATGTTCTTATACACTGTAAAAATTGAAGTATTTTTGATGTATATACCAAATCCCTTTACAGATTCCAAAGGATGTACCAATTTAATACACTTTAAGTGATTGATTAGCGGGCTCACTCTACAACCAACAGCCTCAACATAACGTGAGAGCACATTAGCACCACCTAAATAAGACATAGCATCACATAGATGAGCCATTCAATATTTTAACCCCATAGATCTCGTTTCAGCAGTTTGACATCACACATGGAATACATGGGGTAGAATAATCATATACTTTCGGCACAGTCAGCATATAGACAGAACCCACGAACAACAGGAACAACATAGGAGTTTAGAATGGCAAGAACTTAATTCACTAACGGGCTCCTAGACCCCGTTTCAATATGGCCGCCACGTATCTCAATAAACTTAGACACATGGGCGCATAGTCCGTCGTTTAATGTAAACTCCCAGACCCCGTTTCAATATGGCCGCCACGTATCTCAATAAACTTAGACACACGGGCGCATAGTCCGTCGTTTAATGTAAACTCCGCGAAACTGACGCGGAGTGTAGCGGTAACAATAGATAACCGGGAACCGAAGAATACACACGCTAGTGCGGAGCACGGGTATCGTTTAGAGGAGAAGGCAAGTTAGCAACAGGTAAGATAGGAATATCGATATCTAAACCTAGCAGACTCGGAGACAACCAATGAGGGTGCTCATACTGTTATTTTCCGACTTTTTAGATCAAGACAACGAAGAACAACAAACAGGTAAACACGGCAAGCTACCGCGAGCCGGTTTTCTTAGAAATGTATTCACCATCATTGAAATTAAAACAAACAATGATTTGTATATTTCAGAAACCTGAGGCACATTTGAATCAGGTATGTCAATGACCTATTACATTGTAACAAGGTCTAACCTAACGATAATACATACTGAATACCTAATCGCCTATTATATGTATATATTTCTTTAGAGACCCAAGATACCATCTTTTAAGGTATGTAAAACCATTTTAGGCAAGTGGACAGTTACCACACAAGTGAACATGGCATTATTATATAGAGGCTTGCACTTATGTTTTATACACAGGTACAAGGGCCATACTGAGGGACAGGATTAAGGTCACACACCACTACAAGGACCAGGTACGCAAACATGACGATCATAGATACACAGAACCCCCTGCTAATAATTGACACTTACACCATATTCTTTAATTTTTCTTTTATAGATACTGCCCCTGATGAAGGCACATAACAGTGCCGAAATGCATTGGGCTCATTCGTAAAATGCGGACTATATGTATCATACTAATTGTGCCAAACATGAACTGATGAACATGGAATGTATAAACCTTGTGAATATATGTCAGTAATGAAAAATAATTGTGTATGTTAAAAAAGTAATTATGATTTACATGAAAAACAATATGAACTAGAAAAATAAATGAGAGAGACACAACACAAAAAAGGTTTAAACATATTTTTGACTCTATAAAATTATATAAAGCGCCACGGCGCCACGTGAACAGTGCGCGATTGGGTGGTAACTCAACACCACCATAACGAACAAACCTATGGTTTTTTCAGTGAATATATATATATATATATATATATATATATAAACATAATATTATTACAAAATATACAATATTTTACCGTAGATTAGCGGGAGGGTTGAATTTACTATTACCACTCCAGTGAGTCCAACAGTTTAGAAAACATTGGATAGCGTAGCAGTAAAAATTACTATTCCCACTCCAGTGAGTGCAACAGTAGGGAAAGCGTTGGATAGCGGCAGGGTAAAAATTACTATTCCCACTCCAGAGAGTGCAACAGTAGGGAAAGCGTTGGATAGCGTAGGGGTAAAAATTACTATTCCCACTCCAGTGAGTGCAACAGTAGGGAAAGCGTTGGATAGCTTAGGGGTAAAAATTACTATTCTCACTCCAGAGAGTGCAACAGTAGGGAAAGCGTTGGATAGCGTAGGCATAAAATTTACTATTCCCACTCCAGTGAGTGCAACAGTAGGGAAAGCATTGGATAGCGGGAGGGTACAAATTACTATTCCCACTCCAGAGAGTACAACAGTAGGGAAAGTGTTGGATAACGTAGAGGTAAAAATTACTATTCCCACTCCAGTGAATGCAACAGTAGGGAAAGCGTTGGATAGCGTAGGGGTAAAAATTACTATTCCCACTCCAGTTAGTGCAACAGTAGGGAAAGCGTTGGATAGCGGGAGGGTAAAAATTACTATTCCCAATCCAGAGAGTACAACAGTAGGGAAAGCGTTGGATAGCGTAGTAGTAAAAATTACCATTCCCACTCCACAGAGTGCAATAGTAGCGAAAGTGTTGGATAGCGTAGGAGTAATAATTACTATTCCCACTCAAGTGAGTGCAACAGTAGGGAAAGCGTTGGATGGCGTAGGGGTAAAAATTACTATTCCCACTCCAGTGAGTGCAACAGTAGGGAAAGCGTTAGATAGCGGGAGGGTAAAAATTGCTATTCCAACTCCAGTGAGTGCAACAGTATGGAAAGCGTTGGATAGCTTAGGGGTAAAAATTACTATTCCCACTCCAGTGAGTGCAACAGTATGGAAAGCGTTGGATAGCGTAGGGGTAAAAATTACTATTTCCACTCCAGAGAGTGCAACAGTATGGAAAGCTTTGGATAGCGCAGGCATAAACTTTACTATTCCCACTCCAGAGAGTGCAACAGTAGGGAAAGCATTGGATAGCGGGAGGGTAAAAATTACTATTCCCACTCCAGAGAGTGCAACAGTAGGGAAAGCGTTGGATAGCGTAGAGGTCAAAATTAGTATTCCCACTCCAGTGAGTGCAACAGTAGGGAAAGCGTTGGATAGCGTAGGGGTAGAAATTACTATTCCCAATCCAGTGAGTGCAACAGTAGGGAAAGTGTTGGATAGCGCAGGGGTAAAAATTACCATTCCCACTCCAGAGAGTGCAATAGTAGGGAAAGTAAATACTTCATATATGAATAAAAATAAATTAAATATTAATACCAATTCCAAATTAATTAAAAGTAATTAACAATTTTATATAATATAATAATTATACAATTAAAAATACAAATAAAAATTAAATATTAAAAATTATTACCTATTAATACAAATTATTTGCCAACTAACAATTAATTGACAATTAAAAAATAATTACAAATTACAACAACAACAAAAACAATAAATAAATTAAAATATTTAATTAATTACAAATAAATTACTTCCCACCCTATTCCCCTATAAACCCACAACCCGCAACAGAAAACAAATTAATAAAGTTAACATAATTATCAGTTAATCAATTAATTAAAATTATTTACCAATTATATTTTAATTAATTACCAATTAAAAATGTAAATAATAATTAATTCAAAATAAATACCAATAAATACATTTAAAAATGTAATTATTTATAATTAAATTACTTCCCACCCTATTCCCCTATAAACCCACAACCGGCTACAGAAAAGTAATTAATAAATTAACATAATTATCAATTAATCAATTAATTAAAATTAATCACCAATTATATTTTATTTAATTACAATTAACAATTAATTAACAATTAATTCAAAATAAATACCAATTAATAAATTAAAATGTTTAATTAATTATAATTAAACTACTTCCCACCCTATTTCCCTATAAACCCACAACCCGCTACAGTAAATAAATTAATACAATTAACATAATTATCAATTAATCAAAAATTATTACCAATTATATTTTAATTAATTACCAATTAACAATTAATTCAAAATAAATACCAATTAATAAATTAAAATGTTTAATTAATTATAATTAAATTACTTCCCACCCTATTCCCCTATAAACCCACAACCCGCTACAGAATTATATTGCGCAAAAATTAAATACCTTAAAATTAATTAATTTAAATAAATTATAAAATAAATATACACTTTTCACACATATACTAACATAAAAAAACTTTAAAAAATTGGATATTATTAAAAAATTGATATTAACTTACTTACCTCAAATTCATTATTGTTGTCTATATTCTGTCCATTCAATATTTTTGTTGTCTATATTCTGACCATTCTATATTTTTGTTGTCTATATTGTGTCCATTCGATATTTTGTCCATTCTATATTTTGAATTCGATATTACTGGTATTCTATTCGATATTTTTGTCGTCTATATTCTGTCCATTCGATATTGTGTCCATTCTATATTTTGAATTCGAAATTATTGCTATTCTATTCGATATTTTTGTAGTCTATATTCTGTCCATTCGATATTGTGTCCATTCTATATTTTGAATTCGATATTAATGCAAATCGATATTTAAAACTTTATATTTTGAGAGTATACCTCTGTTTACCACTAATATTCCTATTCTTGTACTATTTTGTGCTACACTATTTCTACTGCCTCTGCCTTTTGTTTGTGGATTAGATGCCCGAGCCCCTTTCTCTTCTGCATTCACCCCACATTCACCGTTGGTCTTCTGTACCACTGAAACCTCAGTTGCCTTATTATTGTTTCTTTCTATTTCCCTTAAGCAATAGTCAGACTCCTCTACTACTTTGGCTATAGCTATTGCATATTTAAGAGTGGGATTCCGGGCTGTCCACACATTTGCTTGCAGCTTTTACTGCCACACTGAACTATTCGCTGATCCCTTATTAGTTCCTCAGTCATTGCTCAAAATTGGCATTTTAACAGTAGAACCATCAGTCCAGCCATAAATTAATTCACAGATTCACTAGGTCTCTGAGGTTGTGCATAAAACTTGTGCCAAGTCCAACCTGATTTTGGCCTCTTTATACACATCTGCCATGGACTGATTATTTTCTTCAACTTCAACTGATAAATATTTAAATATGGGATGGCCTTCTTTGCCCAAGCCACTTAAAAATAGTGCTCTGCTCCTTACTGATCTGAAATCTGTCCGTCCATAGCCTCTAAATAGTTTCCAAAACCTTCCAACTACTCCTCCCACTGAATGGGTGGTGATTCTGCTTCGGCTAAAAACTGTGGTAGTGGTATGATAGCACTAGTCTCCGTCTTTTATTGTCATGTTTTGTGGGATAAAGTTCCTTCCTTTTCCCACCTGTCTCTCTTGGTATATAAATGTGAAGTGTTTTTTTCTTCCTGAAGAACTGCCACTCTGAGTTTGTAGATTGGGAACCACACAACGTTATGCTTTAAGGGTATAGCGCATAGGGTTAAAAGTATAGGATGACAGGCTTGAGGTGTATGGTTAAAGGTCAAGGGCCCGATGTAGGTAATTCTAATTTACCACTTCTAAAATACCGAATCATACCGATTCGGTATTTAAGAAGTGGGAAATTAGAGGGGGGGAAATGTAGGTATTTCAGATTCGGTAAATACCGAATCGTTAAGATTCGGTATTTACCGATTCTGTAAATACCGAATCGGTAAAGCCCATTGATTCCTATGGGCCTTGAAGCCCATAGGAATCAATGGTCATTACCGAATCGGTATTTACCGATTCTGTAAATACCGAATCGGTAAAGCCCATTGATTCCTATGGGCCTTGAAGCCCATAGAAATCAATGGTCATTACCGAATCGGTATTTACCGATTCGGTAAATACCGATTTTTGCAAGGTTGCAGGGGGTGTCACTTTGACACCCTCTAGCACCCCAAATTCAGGCGCGTGTGCCATGTGGCAGACAGACATGCCCTAAGGGCATGCCTGTCTGTCACATGGCACAGGTGTGCCAGCACAACGGTGTTGGATCTAGCCCTGATCTCTTGACTGGGTGAGAGTTTTCTGCTTAATTCAGAGACTCTGTTCCTCACCACCCCTTGTTGTAAATATTTTTGTCCACCCTAAGTGTGGAAGGGGATACTCAGACATGAGTCCCTTGCTCATTGCACCATCAGGATTCAAGCAAACCGGGCCGAAGAAGGCTGTAATGCCAGAAACCGGTCCCCGGGAGCTTGTTTCCTTCCCAGTGTAAGAATTGGCTTTTGTAGTTTGGTTTGCCCTGTTCCCATCATGCACTGGGACAGGAACGGACTAATTTGCATACAGCCAGGTTCTGAAACTGGGATGGTGCAGTGAGCTAAAAAACGGTGTTGGATCTAGCCCTGATCTCTTGACTGGGTGAGAGTTTTCTGCTTAATTCAGAGACTCTGTTCCTCACCACCCCTTGTTGTAAATATTTTTGTCCACCCTAAGTGTGGAAGGGTATACTCAGACATGAGTCCCTTGCTCATTGCACCATCAGGATTCAAGCAAACCGGGCCGAAGAAGGCTGTAATGCCAGAAACCGGTCCCCGGGAGCTTGTTTCCTTCCCAGTGTAAGAATTGGCTTTTGTAGTTTGGTTTGCCCTGTTCCCATCATGCACTGGGACAGGAACGGACTAATTTGCATACAGCCAGGTTCTGAAACTGGGATGGTGCAGTGAGCTAAAAAACGGTGTTGGATCTAGCCCTGATCTCTTGACTGGGTGAGAGTTTTCTGCTTAATTCAGAGACTCTGTTCCTCACCACCCCTTGTTGTAAATATTTTTGTCCACCCTAAGTGTGGAAGGGTATACTCAGACATGAGTCCCTTGCTCATTGCACCATCAGGATTCAAGCAAACCGGGCCGAAGAAGGCTGTAATGCCAGAAACCGGTCCCCGGGAGCTTGTTTCCTTCCCAGTGTAAGAATTGGCTTTTGTAGTTTGGTTTGCCCTGTTCCCATCATGCACTGGGACAGGAACGGACTAATTTGCATACAGCCAGGTTCTGAAACTGGGATGGTGCAGTGAGCTAAAAAACGGTGTTGGATCTAGCCCTGATCTCTTGACTGGGTGAGAGTTTTCTGCTTAATTCAGAGACTCTGTTCCTCACCACCCCTTGTTGTAAATATTTTTGTCCACCCTAAGTGTGGAAGGGTATACTCAGACATGAGTCCCTTGCTCATTGCACCATCAGGATTCAAGCAAACCGGGCCGAAGAAGGCTGTAATGCCAGAAACCGGTCCCCGGGAGCTTGTTTCCTTCCCAGTGTAAGAATTGGCTTTTGTAGTTTGGTTTGCCCTGTTCCCATCATGCACTGGGACAGGAACGGACTAATTTGCATACAGCCAGGTTCTGAAACTGGGATGGTGCAGTGAGCTAAAAAACGGTGTTGGATCTAGCCCTGATCTCTTGACTGGGTGAGAGTTTTCTGCTTAATTCAGAGACTCTGTTCCTCACCACCCCTTGTTGTAAATATTTTTGTCCACCCTAAGTGTGGAAGGGTATACTCAGACATGAGTCCCTTGCTCATTGCACCATCAGGATTCAAGCAAACCGGGCCGAAGAAGGCTGTAATGCCAGAAACCGGTCCCCGGGAGCTTGTTTCCTTCCCAGTGTAAGAATTGGCTTTTGTAGTTTGGTTTGCCCTGTTCCCATCATGCACTGGGACAGGAACGGACTAATTTGCATACAGCCAGGTTCTGAAACTGGGATGGTGCAGTGAGCTAAAAATCGGTGTTGGATCTACCCCTGATCTCTTGACTGGGTGAGAGTTTTCTGCTTAATTCAGAGACTCTGTTCCTCACCACCCCTTGTTGTAAATATTTTTGTCCACCCTAAGTGTGGAAGGGTATACTCAGACATGAGTCCCTTGCTCATTGCACCATCAGGATTCAAGCAAACCGGGCCGAAGAAGGCTGTAATGCCAGAAACCGGTCCCCGGGAGCTTGTTTCCTTCCCAGTGTAAGAATTGGCTTTTGTAGTTTGGTTTGCCCTGTTCCCATCATGCACTGGGACAGGAACGGACTAATTTGCATACAGCCAGGTTCTGAAACTGGGATGGTGCAGTGAGCTAAAAAACGGTGTTGGATCTAGCCCTGATCTCTTGACTGGGTGAGAGTTTTCTGCTTAATTCAGAGACTCTGTTCCTCACCACCCCTTGTTGTAAATATTTTTGTCCACCCTAAGTGTGGAAGGGTATACTCAGACATGAGTCCCTTGCTCATTGCACCATCAGGATTCAAGCAAACCGGGCCGAAGAAGGCTGTAATGCCAGAAACCGGTCCCCGGGAGCTTGTTTCCTTCCCAGTGTAAGAATTGGCTTTTGTAGTTTGGTTTGCCCTGTTCCCATCATGCACTGGGACAGGAACGGACTAATTTGCATACAGCCAGGTTCTGAAACTGGGATGGTGCAGTGAGCTAAAAAACGGTGTTGGATCTAGCCCTGATCTCTTGACTGGGTGAGAGTTTTCTGCTTAATTCAGAGACTCTTTTCCTCACCACCCCTTGTTGTAAATATTTTTGTCCACCCTAAGTGTGGAAGGGTATACTCAGACATGAGTCCCTTGCTCATTGCACCATCAGGATTCAAGCAAACCGGGCCGAAGAAGGCTGTAATGCCAGAAACCGGTCCCCGGGAGCTTGTTTCCTTCCCAGTGTAAGAATTGGCTTTTGTAGTTTGGTTTGCCCTGTTCCCATCATGCACTGGGACAGGAACGGACTAATTTGCATACAGCCAGGTTCTGAAACTGGGATGGTGCAGTGAGCTAAAAAATGGTGTTGGATCTAGCCCTGATCTCTTGACTGGGTGAGAGTTTTCTGCTTAATTCAGAGACTCTGTTCCTCACCACCCCTTGTTGTAAATATTTTTGTCCACCCTAAGTGTGGAAGGGTATACTCAGACATGAGTCCCTTGCTCATTGCACCATCAGGATTCAAGCAAACCGGGCCGAAGAAGGCTGTAATGCCAGAAACCGGTCCCCGGGAGCTTGTTTCCTTCCCAGTGTAAGAATTGGCTTTTGTAGTTTGGTTTGCCCTGTTCCCATCATGCACTGGGACAGGAACGGACTAATTTGCATACAGCCAGGTTCTGAAACTGGGATGGTGCAGTGAGCTAAAAAACGGTGTTGGATCTAGCCCTGATCTCTTGACTGGGTGGGAGTTTTCTGCTTAATTCAGAGACTCTGTTCCTCACCATCCCTTGTTGTAAATATTTTTGTCTACCCTAAGTGTGGAAGGGTATACTCAGACATGAGTCCCTTGCTCATTGCACCATCAGGATTCAAGCAAACCGGGCCGAAGAAGGCTGTAATGCCAGAAACCGGTCCCCGGGAGCTTGTTTCCTTCCCAGTGTAAGAATTGGCTTTTGTAGTTTGGTTTGCCCTGTTCCCATCATGCACTGGGACAGGAACGGACTAATTTGCATACAGCCAGGTTCTGAAACTGGGATGGTGCAGTGAGCTAAAAAACGGTGTTGGATCTAGCCCTGATCTCTTGACTGGGTGAGAGTTTTCTGCTTAATTCAGAGACTCTGTTCCTCACCACCCCTTGTTGTAAATATTTTTGTCCACCCTAAGTGTGGAAGGGTATACTCAGACATGAGTCCCTTGCTCATTGCACCATCAGGATTCAAGCAAACCGGGCCGAAGAAGGCTGTAATGCCAGAAACCGGTCCCCGGGAGCTTGTTTCCTTCCCAGTGTAAGAATTGGCTTTTGTAGTTTGGTTTGCCCTGTTCCCATCATGCACTGGGACAGGAACGGACTAATTTGCATACAGCCAGGTTCTGAAACTGGGATGGTGCAGTGAGCTAAAAAACGGTGTTGGATCTAGCCCTGATCTCTTGACTGGGTGAGAGTTTTCTGCTTAATTCAGAGACTCTGTTCCTCACCACCCCTTGTTGTAAATATTTTTGTCCACCCTAAGTGTGGAAGGGTATACTCAGACATGAGTCCCTTGCTCATTGCACCATCAGGATTCAAGCAAACCGGGCCGAAGAAGGCTGTAATGCCAGAAACCGGTCCCCGGGAGCTTGTTTCCTTCCCAGTGTAAGAATTGGCTTTTGTAGTTTGGTTTGCCCTGTTCCCATCATGCACTGGGACAGGAACGGACTAATTTGCATACAGCCAGGTTCTGAAACTGGGATGGTGCAGTGAGCTAAAAAACGGTGTTGGATCTAGCCCTGATCTCTTGACTGGGTGAGAGTTTTCTGCTTAATTCAGAGACTCTGTTCCTCACCACCCCTTGTTGTAAATATAGCACATATGTGCATGCACACCTGGATTCAGTATTTTACCACCCAATTGGATTGAGTGGTAAAATACCGATTCTCTGAGGCCTGTGGGACTCAGAAGAGTCCCACCTACATTAGGAAGTTACCGAATCAGTATAAATACCGATTGGGTATTTTACCGATTCGGTAAATTTACCGAATCAGTAAAATTGGGCCCTACATCAGGAATGACCATTTACCGGTCGGTAACGGCCGAAATCGGCCGTTACCGGTCGGTAAATGGCCACCTACATCTGGCCCCAAGTGTATAGCATTTAGGGCCCGATGTAGGTAAATCTTTTTTACCACTTCATAAATACCGATTCATACCGAATCGGTATTCAAGAAGTGGTAAAAAAGAGAAGGGCAGATGTAGGTAATTTCATTTTAAAAATTACCGAATCGGAAGGAATCGGTATTTACCGATTCGGTAAATATCGAATCGGTAATGCCCATTGATTCCTATGGGCATTAAAGCCCATAGGAATCAATGGGCATTACCGATTCGGTATTTACCAAATCGGTAAATACCGAATTTTGCAAGGGTGCAGGGGGTGTCACTTTGACACCCTCTAGCACCCTGTATTCAGGCACGTGTGCCATGTGGCACACAGACATGCCCTAAGGGCATGTCTGTGTGTCACATGGCGCTGGTGTGCATGCACACATGTGCATGCACACCTGTATTCGGTATTTTACCATCCAATAGGATTGGATGGTAAAATACCGAATCTGACTGGCCTGTGGGACTCAGAAGAGTCCCACCTACATTAGGAAATTACCGAATCGGTAAAAATACCGATTCGGTAAAATGGCTCATCTACATCAGGAATGTCCATTTACCGGTCGGTAACGGACGAATTCGGCCGAATTCGGCCGTTACCGGCCGGTAAATGGCCACCTACATCGGGCCCTTAGAATTAAAGGTTTAGGGTATAGATTTAAGAGTTTGGTGCATAGGGTTTAAGGTATAAGTTTAACCTCTACAATTGTATTTGTTTACTGTCACAAATGGAAATGTGTTTAATTTTGGGTATATTGATGAGTGTTACAGTTTTTTTGGGGTACAGTTCTTAGTGTACCCTTATAACGCTTACCGCCAAGCAGAGCCAGTCACAAATCTGAAATGGATCAGTCCCCAAAGGACATATAGATTTTTCAGGTCTTTTACAAGGATTGCTTTGAAGGCTAAGAATCCCAGCATGAATTTGATTCTGGCCTCAATAGGGTACTGTGCAAGCACACGAGTACTGGAGAGATGTGGTCAAAGTTTTTGGTCAAGGAGAATGGTCTGGCTATTGCACGTAAACCAACTTTTAGACGGGCCAAGCAGATTGAGCTGCCCCAGCAAGGACCACATTGCCAAAGTCTAGTCGAGGTAGTATCCGAGCATGGGAGGACAGTTTCAAGGGATCAGATTGTAGGATTGATTTTAGTTGCTTTAGCACTTGGAGTTGGTAATTAGCACTTTTAGCAATTTTGTTAATTCGATGAGCCATGGTTAATGAGGGGTCTAGCATCATTCCCAGTGAGCAGACCGATAGTGACAAAAATGGGGTGAAATCCAGCAGTTCAAGATGATGTAGCAGATCCGGTTTGGAAGGTTTTTTCGATTTGGGGAAGAGCAGAATGAATTCGGTATTTTTAGGATTAAGAGTGAGCAAGTTAGTATTCATCCCCGTTTGAATATTGAGTAATATCTGAACAAGGCTATTTGAATTCGGCGACGAGCTCTGAAACCTGATTGGCGGACTGCTAGTGCATTTTCCTTATTGATGAATTTGGTGAGAAGAATGGAGACACGTTTTTCAATGATCTTTGCAACCCAAAGGAAGATGGAGATGGTCTGTAATTTTGAAGGAAGCTAGGATATAGGATGGGTTTTCTGAGTAAACATGAGATTTGGCCGCATTTGAGGGAGATGGGGAAGGTGTCTTGTGTGAGGGAGGAGTTGTTCATTTGTACCCAGGTTTCAGAGAAGTAAGTGAAGTTAGCTTTGATGATAGCTGCAGGGATGAGGTCAATGTAGTATGGGATGGCATTGAGGCTATTGATAGTCCTGGCAGATGGTGAGGTGTTGTAGGGGAAGAATTTGAAAAGGGTTCTGGAGGGGTTCTGTGAGGTCTGATGTTCTGAGAGAAGGAAGTTGAATCTGGCCAGTCTAATGTGGTTTGCATGGTTTTCTAAGTGATTTCATCTTGGTATAAATTATTGGAGAATTGATGAAACTTTAATGGTTTAAAGTGTGTATATTTCTTTTGTTGTTTAGTTCGGGGGTGAACCAAGAATAAGAGGGTATAAAATGTAAGCATTTCCATTCTATTGGGGCTGCAAAATCAACAACATTGTAAATAATGCTGGTGGATGATGTGTTCATTGAGTAGGAGGAAGATGGCGGCTGGCTTAGAGGCCCGGTCGCGAGCTCCGAGCTCACCGAATCGATACTGAACATAAACCCACTTTTCACTCACTTTTTCTTCAACGAAATGATAATTGCACAGAAATGATCTACCTGGGGAACTCTGAGGCTCCTTGATTATTCAAAAAAGACCTGGTATGCAGATTTGTCCTCACGGGTGTACCACCGGAGTAAGCGGGACGGCGTGCGCCGGGACCTGGGCGGCGGCACTGGATGCGAGCAAAGTCTGCCGGAAGGCGCTGGGAAGAATCCCCTTCCTGTTCCGGGGGAGTTTCAGCAGTGGCAGCGGAGTAAGAAATTGTAAATAATGCTGTTATATTTATTAAGAAGTGTTTTTACATCAATGTTATAGGGAAGATTGTGTCATTTGAGTGATATCACCACCTCAATCAGGTTAGGAAAGAGCTTTTTAAAAGATTGTTCCATAGTGATGGGGTGGGGTGGCAAACCTTGCTGGAGAAGGGTGCTTGATTAAGAATGAGTAAAACGGTATAGGCAAATGTTCAGACCAGTCTATTTTAATTGGGTGTTGGCAATGAACCATTTTGCCGCTGGATATAAAGAAGTCAAGAACACAACCTTTGAAGTGAATTGGGAGGGAAGAATGCTGTTGTAGGTTTAGTCACCTCTCCTACACTCTCAGCAGGGCTCACACTCAATCCTGTTTTCTCCACCAGCGAAAACATCGCCTTCAGCCACACCTCCAAACTCCTCTGGACCGACCACCACTGCGTCCATCTTGCCATCACCAAACACACCATACACCACCGCACCCTCTACCCCCACCAAAGCGGCACGAAGGTCACCAAAGAACTGCTCACCACCTCCCTCAGCACAACTACATCGCCGATATCCACAAATGCCAATATCTCAACAAGCAACCTCCACTGATGGATCTCCAACTGCTCTGACACTCTGTCGCCCCTCAAGTAAGCACGCGACAAGCAACACTCCAAGAAAGCCAGCTGGTTCACTCCTGCCCTCCACAAGTCCAGATGCACCTGGAGACAACTCGAGAAAAGATGGAAGAAGAATAAAACCCCGGAAACCCACGCAGCCTTCAAAGCTGCTGTCACTGCACATCACCTCCTCCTCAAAACTACAAAGAAAACAGCCCTCCAAGACAGAATCAACTCCAATGCAGACAACAGCAACAAACTCTTTGCCATCGTCAAGGAGTTTGCCAAACCCATCAGCAAGACCACAGAAGTTCCATCCTCCCAATACCTTTGCAACAAACTCAGCGCCTACTTCCACTACAAGAAGCAGATCTATGACAGCTTCGATACCCAAGACTCTCTCATCACTCCTGCCACTACAGCACCCAATGACGCTGCCACCCAACAGATCTTGCTCAACTGGACCCCACTCGCCACGGACGGCACCCTCAAGACCATGATGAGCATTAGTTCTAAACCCCCTTTGTACTCCTGCCCGCACCACATCTTCCACAGAGCTTCCAACTCTATTGCCCCCTAGTTATGCCACACCATCAACTGCTCCATCGAGACGGCCACCTTCCCCAATGACTGGAAGCATGCAGAGATCAAGGTTCCTGTTGACGAAGCCGGCTGCCGACCTCAAGAACTTCAGACTCATCTCCCTGCTCCCATTCCTAGTCAAGGTCATCGAGAAGGCCATCAAAACCCAACTCTTCGAGTTCATCGAATCCAACCATGTCCTGGACATCTCCCAATCTGGCTTACGAAGCAACCACAGCAACAAGACCACCCTCCTTGCCCCCACCGATGTTATACGCTCCCTCCGAGACCGGTGCGAAGCAGCAGCCCTCGGCCTCCTGGACCGCTCAGCCACCTTCAACACCATCTCCCACCACTTCCTAAGCTCAAGACTCCATGACGCCGGTCTCTGTGACAAAGACCTGGACAGGATCCGCTACTTCCTCACTGGTAGAACACAGCAAGTAAAACTACCACCCTTCCTCTCAGAACCCACGGAGATCAGCTGCGAGGTCCCAGAGGGCTCCTCCCTGAGCCCCGCCCTCTTCAACGTCTACATGGCCCTGCTCGCAGCCATCCTCAGGAACCACTGACTCAACATTGTCTCCTAGGCCGACGACACCCAGCAGATCCTCTCCCTCACCAACCAGCCCAAAATCGCCAGAAACAACTTCAACAATGGGATGAAGGCAGTTGCCTCCTGGATGAGAGACAGCTGCCTCAAGCTCAACTCGGACAAGAATGAAGCCCTCATCTTGGGGACAACCACCTCCGCTTGGTATGACTCCCGGTGTCTCACCACGCTAGGAACCCCTCCACACCCACCGACCATGCACTAAACCTCTGCATCATACTGGACTCCTCGCTCACTATGAACCGCCAGATAAATGCCGTCTCCTCCTCATGCTCCCACACTCTCCGCCTGCTTTGAAAGACCTTCAGATAGATCCCCACTGAGTCCAGAAAGACGGTCGCCCACTCTGTAATCAGCAGGAGATTCAGCTATGGCAACGCACTCTATGCAGGCATCGCTCAGAAACTTCTCAGGAAACTACAGAACGTTTAAAATACTGCTGCCAGACTAGTTCTCAACATCCCCGCTGCAGCCACATCACCGAACCCATGCAAGAACGCCACTGGCTAGCAGTCATCAAAAGAGTCACCTTCAATCTCCTAACACAGCCTACAAAGCCCTCCTGGACGCCAGTCCAGCATACCAAAATCACCGTCTCACATTCCACGTACCCACCAAGCACCTCTAATTCACCCATCTGGCCCTTGCCACTATCCCACGGAATCGCAAGACCAGGACCGGAGGAAGATCTTTCTCCCACCTCGCCGCCAAGACCTGGAACACCCTGCCCCTCCACTTCAGGCAATCCCTGTCGCTGACCCAATTCATGAAGGATCTCAAGACCTGGCTCTTCAACTAACCTCAGCGCTCAGGCATACTTGCAGCCCCCCTCTCCTTTCCCCCATAGTGCCTTGAGACCCTCACGAATACTGATTGATTGATTAAGGTCTTGTGTTTGAATGATGGTGGTCAAGGAATTGAAGAGATTGAATTTAGAATTGCTCCAGTCAATATTGAGATCTCCTAGGGAGGTGTTGCTCTGAGATAGTATTTGTTCGGAAGCAATATAGTTGGCTATTTGTGGTAGAAATCCTAATTTGAGAATAGGTGTCTGACGGATAACATAAACATAGTGAGCGAATGAGTGTGAGATCCTTAGAGCTACTTCAAGACATTCACAGGTTGTAGAGTTGGGAATAGGTTTTTGAGTACATATGAGATATTGTCTGTGTATGTTGGCTAAACCTCATCCGTATTTGTTGTGTCTGTCTTTGTGGATGAGTTTGTGTAAATAGATGGTATTAGAGAGTCCAGAATAGGATCTGAGAGCTCATCCAACCAAGATTATTTGATGCATATGAGATGAAGGCTGTGTATAGCTATGAGATTGCTATATCAGCATGATGTGCATTCATGGATCGTGAAACGTGGAGCTTGCAAAATAGTTTGGAGTAGGTGTGGTCGGAGTGATTGCTAGAAGCAGGAGTGCATGGGAATTTTTTTATTTGGCTGGTGTGTGGGAATGGGGATTGTCTGTGGTGAAGCAGTCATGGCCTTGTAGTGAATGCTGTGGGCTTGTATCTATGAATTGCATGGGAATGTGGAAGCTATTTGATGGTGAGTGTTAGATTTGGGGGTCTCTGGTTGGCACAGGTAGGTACTTGTGACAAACAGATACCCTCTCCTCTAGTCAGGGAAAGGGGATTACACACCTAAAATAACCCCTGCTCACCCTCTAGGTTGCGTGGCGTGAGCAGTCAAGGCTTATTTCAGAGGCGTTGTAAGTTAAGCAGTTGTGACCACATACTGTAACCCAGTGACACTACTACAAATGGACACCACACAGGTTTTATATAAAAAATAGGTAGACTTTATATAGAGTTACCACAAGACCATAAACGACAAAAATACACACTATGATTACTTTAAAAAGGTGGATTAAGCTTAGTTCAGTTCAGTTGTTATGTTATGTTATGTTATGTTATGTTATGCAGGGGTTTTGTATAGCGTACGGCTACTCGGAAGAGTGTCCCGACGCTTTAGATTGCACACTAATCTCATAACACAACAGGGAAAATAAGAAACAGAAATAGAAGGAAGCTAAAAGGGACCGAAACTAAGAGGAAAAGAGCCAGGTTTTAAGCCCTTTCCGGAAGGCCAACAGATTAGGAATGCTGCGCAAGGACACAGGCAGTTTATTCCATAACTGAGGTGCTAGTAGTTTAAAAGAGCGGCCTCCGATGCGGGCTCTCTTCACACGAGGAACCGCCGCAAGAAACAGGGCTTCAGACCTGAGCGACCTAGCAGGCAGGTAAAAAGCCAGCCTGTTCTGCAGGTATTTTGCTCCGGAGGCGTGCAAGGCTTTGTGCGCCAGAGTAAGAGTTTTAAAAATTATCCGCTTCCGGACAGGGAGCCAATGCAGAGCCTCCAGAAGACCCGAGGCTCTGGCACGGCGCGATAGTCCGAAAATGGCCCGTGCTGCCGAATTCTGGACAACCTGTAGCCGTTGGAGCAGATACTCTGGCAAGCCGAGATAGAGGACGTTGGAATAGTCAATTCTCGAGCCTATAATCGCCTGCACCGTGATCTTCCTATGTTCCTCCGATAACAGGGGAAGGAACTTGCGTAGCATCCGGAGTAGGCCAAAGCATGTACCAGTGAGACCGATTACCTGTGAACGTAGTGTGAGGCCATTATCGATCTTAATCCCAAGGTTTTTAGCCACCTGGGACGAACTTGCTGGTGGAAACATGTTCTCAGGCCACCACACTTTCCAGTCCGGATCCGAACTGCACCCAAAAAAGAGGACCTCGGATTTATCCGAGTTGCACTTGAGGCTGTTGTGATGAAACCATTGAAACACAGCCTCAAGGCAACCCTGGATCCTACCTCCATCGAAGTCCGCACCCCTCTCACAGGTGAAGAGGAGCTGGGTGTCATCGGCATAAGAAACGATCTGGGCCCCGAAAGACTCCGCCAATGCCGCCAAAGGGGTCATGAAGATGTTAAATAGAGTTGGACTCAGGACAGAGCCCTGAGGAACTCCGACACCCAATGGCGACATCTCGGCGGAGCAAGCAGAAGCCCAGACCGTTTGTCGACGGCCTGCCAGGAAAGATCGAAACCACTGGAGCACCGTCCCTCGGAGACCAACCTCTGAGAGTCTTGCAAGAAGACCCTCATGAGGGACGGTGTCGAAGGCCGCCGACAGATCTAGCATCACCAGCATCGCTCTCCCGCCCGAATCCAGCACCTCCTTAATCGCCTCCGAGACTTCCAGGAGGGCTGTTTCGGTGCTAAGATTGGCGCGGAAACCCGACTGGGTAGGGTGCAGTAGGTCGTGTGACTCCAGGTAATCGGCAAGCACCTTATGGACATGCTTTTCAATGACCTTTGCAAAAGCCGGCAGGAGCGAAATAGGTCTATAATTCGCCAACACCTCCACATCCAGGCCAGGCTTTTTAAGCAGGGGAATGATCATGGCCTGCTTCCAGGCCTGGGGAACCACACCCTGTGCAAGAGAACAATTCAACAGGGGGTTCACAAGGGGGTTAATGACAGCTGCCATTTTAGCCAGAAATTTTGCCGGACAGGCATCCCGAGGGGAACCTGATTTAAGGCCAGCCATCAGGTCAAATGAGGCGGTCAGCGAGAGAGGAGGGAAAGCTGCCAAGGCCACACCTGCGTTAAGTCGGGTATCAGCGGTATTCTCCACCCGACCCGGTATCTCAGGCTCCAGTACAAGGAAGGAGTCCTGGATCCGCTGGATCTTAGAGGTGAAAAAATCCGCAATCGCCCTGACCCAAAGCGCAGGAGGGGGAGACTGGGTTGGTACTGCGCGAGACGTTGTAAACTCCCGCACAACGGCGAAAAGCTCCTTGCAGGAATTGGAGGCAGCTTCAAATTTTCTCGCGAAGTAAGCCTTCTTCTCCGCGAGGATGTTCCGATGGTAAGCTTTCGCCACAGACCTGTAGGTGAATTTCGCCGTTGCGTCGTAATTTGCGCGCCATGCTCTTTCCGCTACCTTGCATTGGCGCCGAGAGGCCGCCAATGCTTCCGTAAACCAAGGGGCAGAAGCACCTTTTCCAGGTTTGCGGAGGGGTCTCAGAGGAGCCAGATCATTAAGTCTCTCTGAGAACCAGGCCTGCAGTTGTTCCACATCCTCCTCTAAGTTCCCCGCTAACACGAAAGGGTGGTCCGCACAAGCTTGTGCCAGCAGTTCCGGAGTAATCCGGTGAAGTGCCCTGAATCCCCCAGAAGACTGCCGGGGGGCGCCGGAAGGCTTCCTAACTTCCGAGAAGTAAAATTTCACCAACCTATGGTCGGACCAAAGAACCTGGCTAGGAGCCAGCATCTCAATAGGGGTCGTAGAGAAGGTCAAATCTAAAGTATGTCCCTTCTCATGGGTCGGTCCGATATGATATGGAACCAGGCCCAGAGGGGCTGTGACCTCCAGCATTTTTATCGCATCGGCATCCGTTTCCACGTCCATGTGGACGTTAAAATCCCCGGCAACAATACAATGCTCTGCCGTGAGTAATAAAGAAGTCACCGACTGGAACTCTTCAAAAAAAGAGCCCATAGGCCCTGGCGGCCGATAGACTAGGAGACCCTTCATCGATTGGTGCGGTGAAAGAACAATGGCAAAGGCAAGGGATTCGCAATCCTTGATGGCTTCCGAGGGGATGATGGTACAGGTGGCTATTTTATTTACTATTAGTGCAACCCCCCCTCCACGCCCCTTCGGCCTGTCCTGCCTGAAGATGTTATACTCGGGCGGGAGAGCAGTAGCAATATCTGGGTTGGACGCCTCACCGAGCCACGTCTCGGTGAGCATCAGAAACAAAGGTTTTTCTGAGTCCAACAGATCAAATATGTCCAGAGCATGCCGGCCCAGAGATCTAGTATTGAGCAGTAAGCCCAGATGTTTAGCGCTAACCGCCACCTTCTGCGGCGCCCCGCCAAGATGTTTCTGCGGGCGCCAGCCACACTCAGGGCAGCAATACTTGCCCTTGTGGCGAGCAGGAAACACCGTACGGCAGGAGCCATTGATGTGTTGCAAGGAGCGAAGTTCCGAACCCGAGTAGTAAAGCATCATGCACACGTGCACAAGCTACATATGGAATACAATTGCCCAGTCCAGCCCGTCGCCTCGTACGCCTCCGGGACGCTGACGGGCGCAGACGGGCAGGACTCTGGCACGACTCCGGCTAAGCGACGGCGTCCCACTGCGCGATCCCGCTGCGCGGGAGAGGACGACTTTAAATAGGCGTCTCCCACATCCCCTCGAGCGTCGAGACACTCCAAGATGGCGCCCGCGCACACACACACTCAGCCCAACCAAAGATGGCGCCCACAAATGAAGTCAGCCCCGGAACCCGGACCCGCCAAATGGCGGTGTATTTTCCAAAAATTAAGTGCAGGTAAGGGGACAGAAGCCCAGTGGAGCGGCAATAAAATCAGGGGTTTAAGGAACCTAGGTAAACAAAGATAGGCAAAGGGAGTTTTAAAATCACCAGTTGTCCGAGCTAGGTGTCAGCGCGACCTGCGCTCATGTAGCAATCAATCAGAATGCCTGACAGTCGAGTCCGCCTTAAATAGGCGTCTCCCACATCCCCTCGAGCGTCGAGACACTCCAAGACGGCGCCCGCGCACACACACACTCAGCCCAACCAAAGATGGCGCCCACAAATGAAGTCAGCCCCGGAACCCGGACCCGCCAAATGGCGGTGTATTTTCCAAAAATTAAGTGCAGGTAAGGGGACAGAAGCCCAGTGGAGCGGCAATAAAATCAGGGGTTAAAGGAACCTAGGTAAACAAAGATAGGCAAAGGGAGTTTTAAAATCACCAGTTGTCTGAGCTAGGTGTCAGCGCGACCTGCGCTCGTGTAGCAATCAATCAGAATGCCTGACAGTCGAGTCCGCCTTAAATAGGCATCTCCCACATCCCCTCGAGCGTCGAGACACTCCAAGATGGCGCCCGCGCACACACACACTCAGCCCAACCAAAGATGGCGCCCACAAATGAAGTCAGCCCCGGAACCCGGACCCGCCAAATGGCAGTGTATTTTCCAAAAATTAAGTGCAGGTAAGGGGACAGAAGCCCAGTGGAGCGGCAATAAAATCAGGGGTTAAAGGAACCTAGGTAAACAAAGATAGGCAAAGGGAGTTTTAAAATCACCAGTTGTCCGAGCTAGGTGTCAGCGCGACCTGCGCTCGTGTAGCAATCAATCAGTTCTTAGATGCGACACTCTGCGTCAATGTACCTTAAGTTGCGTTGCGCTTCCACGACAAGCAATGTCGCAGCGATGGGAAATGCGGCAAAGTTCAGATAAAAAGAAATAAAGACGTGAAGATCTTCCAGATGCGGCATGCTTCTCGGGGATGCGAGAAGTTCTCGGTCCGATGCGTGGACTGCAGCGGCGACACCCTTACGATGCGATGGCTCCAGCTCCAGCGGCGGCACTCTTCTCCACGATGCGTGAAGCTTCTGCTCGATGTGACAACTACAGCAGCGACATCCAAGATGCTACGGCAGCAGCTTAGATGGCGGCGTGGTTCTCGGGGATGCGAGGTGCTCTTGATCGCAGTACGGCGACACCCTCCTTCTCCGGAATTGCGACGGCAGGCACAGCGACGGCGACACGCTCATAGGGAGATTCTTCTCCTGATGCGGTGCAGTGCGACAGCTCCAGCGGCGACATCCTCCTTCTTTGGAGTTGCGACGGCAGCAGCAGCGATGGCGACACGCTTCCTCTTCCTTGCGGCATCCTTATCTCCGATGCGGTGTAGTGCGACAGTTCCAGCGACGACACCCTCTTTTCTCAGGAGTTGCAACGGCAGGCACAGCGATGGCAACACGCTTCTTCTTGTTGAGTCCCGCTTTCAGCTCCTTGCGATGCGCAGTTCCTCAGAAGGCCCAAAACAGCAGCAGGCACTTCCAAAAGAACTCTGGCGAGCTGGGGGTGAAGTCTGTTCGTCCTGAGACTTCAGCAGGGGGCAAGCCCTTTTCCAAGCCCTTGGAGATCCTTCACAAGTTGAAAGCAAAGTTACAAAGTTCGTTTCTCCTTCCTTTGGCAGTAAGGTAACCACTGCAGGCCAATCCGCCAAGCAGCACTTCAGCTTGGGAATAGTCTCTCCTCAGTTTCTTCAGGTTCCTCTCCTCAGTAAAGGTTTCTTCTTGTAGTCCAAAGTGATCTAATTTCATGGGATCAGGGTCCCAATATTAACACCCAGAAATTCTTTGTTCTATGAGGGGAGAGGGGCCTTTGCCCAGTCCAAACCAGTTCTGAAGCACTCTGATTACTACCCTTCTCCTTTCCTCTCACAGTGCAGGGCATGCACATCAGACGCCCCACAGGAGGTGGAGCCAGCATTGTGGAAGGCAAGTACAGTCCTGGAGCACTCTGTTGACAGGACTCTTTCTTCTTTCAGTGTGCAGGGCAGAGACATCAGCGGCTCCCCAGGGGGTGGAGCCAGCATTGTGGAAGGCAGGCACATCCCTATTCAGAGTTCAGGTGCATTCCTCCCTCCAATCAAGATGCAGATCTCTATGTTCACCACTGGGTAACTCAGCCTGTCTCCTGGAATTCCCCAGCCCTGTCACTCACAGAAACCAGACATAGGAATACACATCCAAGCAGAGGCAGGTTTGAAGGGTTAGACAAGCAAATACCTACTTTCTAAAAGTGGAATTTGCAAACACAGAATATTAAAATAAACTTTACTAAAAGATGTATTTTATTTTTCTGAGTTCAGGCATACTAAACTCGAATTTCTACCATGTTCTCTGAGCCTGTAAGGATTATAAAATGTAACAATTCTAACAGCCCATTCTGGCCTATGGAGAACAGGTAGTCTTGCAATAGTGAAAAACGAAAATGGCTGTAATTCACTATTAGGACATGCCACACACATCAGGGCTTGTCCTACCTTATACTTCAATGCACCCTGCCCTTGGGCCTATCATAGGGGTGACTGATACGAAGAAAAGGGAAGGTTTAGGGACTGCTAAGTGGGTGCACTTGCCCAATTAGCATGAGAGTACCAGACTGCACACAGGCTGTGCAATGGCAGACCTTAGACACATTTTACAAGGCTGCTTCTGTGGGTGGCACAACCAGTGCTCCAGGCCCACCAGCAGTATTTGGATTACACGCCCTGGCACACTCAGTGCACTAGACTAGGGTCTGACAAGTAAACCAAAGTAGCCAAACATGGAATCACTAATCCATACATCAATTTACAATAAGGATCACTTGCACTGTGGCACTGGATAGCAGTGGCACAGTGCCCACAGCATACAACACCGGCAAAAATACGAGGCAACAGCAAAAAATGGAAGGGAGACCCACGCCAATAGTGCCAGGTCTAACAGTGAGGATGGAGTGTGTCTAGGTGACTAAATACATGTTGTGTAGGAGGCTTGAAAATATAACTTTTTCATTCGTCTACCACCCTAGATGAGTATTTGCGGCTGGTGATTACTTATCTTCCAGTTGGCTAGGTGGCCCTTGATGACTAGGTGTACCATGAAATCTCAATAACTCTGCTATGTCTCCGATCAGGATTACGGACCTCAATGTTTCCCATTACACAACTATTAAAAGATCATTAGGCGCCCCACCAGTTGCTTTGGTAGCCCATTAGATGTCAAGGTTTTGTTATCAGCATCTGCCACCTATGTCAATAAACAGGGCACAGCCAACTTTGGAGGTGGGGGTGATGCCATCCGCAGGAACACTTGTTTTAGTGGGGTGTATCATCCGGGTCATGAACACGCATGTCTGCAGCAGTGGCTATAAATAAGCTGGCCCTGTGCCAAGTGGGTAATCCAGGCTACAGAATTGTGGAGAACTCGTTCTTGGTGAGCTAATGGAGTGTAAGGGCCCTTTGTTCCTGCAAAGCCACTATTGCGTTTGTGCTGTGCCGTGGGTACGCTCCAGTGACCAGTTTCCGCACGCTTTCAGCAATATTCTAGCACAAATGGCAGCCGACAGGAATGGCATGTGAGGGAGGATTGGTGGTGGAGAGAGAGGCTTCTAGGAAGACAAACACGGACACTGTTATACAATACCGCGACATATCATGTGTAAGCCATGGATAGGGGCAGGAAGACTGTGATGGTGGGGTAGTTAATGTGAGAGGTCAGGTACCAGTAATGGAATGAAGACTAGAAAAGGTCATTTAGAATTTGTTGGAGTGGGTGGACTGTCATAAATTGGTGGCACACATAACATAACAAAACACAACATAACATAATCCATACTGATATAATAAAGAGAGAGCCAAACCTTTGAGGCGTGTAATCTCAGGAACCACAGCACCAATCAGAACACCCAATACAGCGTTGGAAAGGGCAGTTGCAGCAGAAGGAGATAGGCTATGCAGACGCCCACCATATATATTTAAAAGGAAAAAGAACTGTGCCAGCAAAGTAGTCCCTTGTGGGCGTGTCTGCGTTGTGCTGTGGGCGTGAGCTGGGGGTGTGACAAACGCCGGGGGCGTGTGGTACGTTCCGCCCTTCATGCCATGTCTCAAATTGTGTGCTAATCCCACCCTGTTCCCTTTAAATACCCCTGCACCCCATAATAATAACCCACCATTAATCCTTAAAATACCCCAACACCCTGAAACACTAACCCATCTTAACCCTATAAATATACCCTGTACCCCAAAACCCAAACCTATCCCGGAAACCCTAAAAATACCCCTGTACCCCAAAACCCAAACCTAGCCCTGAAACCTATAAATACCCCTGTACCCCAAAACCCAAACCTAGCCCTGAACCCTAAAAATACCCCTGTACCCCAAAACCCAAACCTAGCCCTGAACCCTAAAAATAACCCTGTACCCCTAACCCAAACCTACCCCTGAACCCTAAAATACCAATGTATCCCAAAACTCAAACCTAGCCCTGAACCCTAAAAATACCCCTATACTCCAAAACCCAAACCTAGCCCTGAACCCTTAAAATACCCCTGTCCCCCGAAACCCAAACCTACCCCTGAACCCTAAAAATACCCCAAACCCCAAACCTAGCCCTAAACCCTAAAACTACCCCTGCACCCCATAACCCAAAACTATATCTGAACCCTTAAAATGCCCAAACACCCCAAAACATATACCTCATTACCCCAAAACATATACCCGTATACCCATACTTACATTATCCAAACATTAAAAAAAAACATGTTTTTACCATTCATGCATTTACAGCGAATTTCGTTGTAAATGCATGCGTGGTAAAAGCAAAAAAAGAAAGTTGCAGAATAATGGGTGTTTACCCTCCCCCGGTAAGTACATTGGTGGCATGGCGGCCCACATCTCCAGCAACATACTCATATTTTTTCACCACCCATTTGAAAAATGCACAGGTCTCTCATTTATGGCCAGCACCGACATACACTTTTAGACACACCCCCGCCACAAGTTCTAGAATTGCGAACTTTAGAGCTGGGGAGCTACGTTCGAATCTCGGCATCAGCTCAACATCCTGTGATTCCAGACAAATCGGTTTGTCTCCCCGTTCCTACCACAAATGAATGTGCCCTTCTGTAATGTAAATTTTGCTCATTGCATGTTGTCGAGTTCGCGCTATATAATATTGCAAGGAAAAATAAAGTAGGGAAACTCGAGGTCATACACTACTGAATGCGCACTCTTAAGTGCATCAGCAGTGCACTGTGAATCGGAGCGTTTCACAGGCCTGTCACAGATAAGAAATGCTATCAAAACGAAATCCTACAAAACAATATACTACTGGCCGGCAGCAATTCATACCCGGACAACGTCGAGACAGGCTGCTAGTGTATTTATAAAGCACATTTCCTCCCTTGTGGAATCTTGGCTCTGCATCGATGGTCTCATTTTAGCGACCGAGGAAGGTTGAGTGAATTTGAACGATGTCTACCAGGTAACACAGACCCCTGGAGATGATGCAACAGTCCATGAGCCTCCAGAAATGGAGTCTACTATCTCACCAAACTCACAGTTCCCAGCCTCACTTAGTGCAGAGTTTTCACCAGTGGGACATCAACTGGGTCTGCCTCTGGAAACCCTTGCCCTGGCGGCCCGTCTGCCACCGGGATGCCAGGTCACAGTGACCGACACTCCACCTTATTTTTCAGAAACAAACTCCTCCTTTGGGAGATTGTGTTTGAAAAACAAAAGAGTTTACAGAGTGGGTCTAAAAACAACCTGGCACCCACTTAGCAAACTCTTCTGCCTTCAAAACAACTGGCACAACAGCTACTTCCCTGAAGACAGTGAGATCCCTTACAGGCAGGCATCTCACAACAGGGATGTCAGTCATGTGCCAGGGGAATGGAAGCCACAGCCTCTGCAGATATGACTGGCTGTCGCGTTGCCCATCAGGATCTAAATGAGCCTATAAGTCATTAAGAAAGGGTTGTGCCAAGAAAAACTCCTCGTGATTTACCTGGAAACTCATCACAGGCCTCAGGTGGTAAGGGCGGTAAGCAGGTGGAGACAGGGTGGAGCCAGAGTGTCTGGAGTACAATAGTAAAATTGTAAAATATAGACCTGGGCCATATTATCAAGAACCGCTATAACACTATCGCCGCTTTAGCGGCAGGAAACTGCCGCTAAAGCAGCGATAAGGGGCTTGATAATATGCACTTGTGAATTCCCATAGCAGCCCAGGTTAACACCAGAACCTGGGCTTCTATGGGAATTCTCTAGGGCATATTATCAAGCCCCTTATCGCCGCTTTAGCCGCAGTTTCCTGCCGCTAAAGAGGCGATAATGTTATCACTGTTCTTGATAATATGGCCCCTGGAGTAAAGATGGCAGCAAGCTCAGTGGAGTTTTCTAATAAGAGAAAGGTAGGCAAATGCTGGTGTTTGGGTGTCGAGCAACATAATAAAATATGGAGAACTTTTCTAAGAGGGCCTCGTAACACGAGTCTCCTTGCAGAAAAATATACAGTCCACCAAAATGAGATAATGGTAAGGAAGCCACATTGCCACCGCACCAAGGGCTTTCAACCCTACAGCATCTAAATGTGATCTATGGAAATATAAACAATGTTAAATGGCTGCTTGCAGTCAGTACTTCCTACCAGACTCTCTCAGGTTCTCTGAATGGGTAACAGCTCTTCGTTCTAGAGTGGGTAAGTGAAGCTGATGTTGATAGAACAGAGAAGGAGAACTTCTGCCGGCCTTAGGTGGACAAGGAATTAAAGGGCTGATTTATATGTTGACGGCAAGGATACTCCGTCACAATGGTCTGCCTACATATAAGTAGACCTTGGAAGTAACCGAGGAAGAGGCGACTCTGCCTCCGCCTGGTTACACCCCTCCGACAGCCTGACAGAGTAAATGTTGCATGAGGATAACCTTTGTGTCTTCCCACCTAATTTAGATGGGTGGACATACAGGTACATTTTCTCTATCCGGCAACGAAAGTAGTCTTATGCTCCCCCTCGCCTTGAGAGATAACTCCCATGGCAAGGGGGGGCATTGTTTTTTTTTCAAAAAGAAAATCCAGGAGTCTCTTTTTGAAAATAAAAGAAAGAAGTTTGAGGACAAGGCCAGGGGGTTGGAATTGCGCAATGAAATCTCAATAACCCTGGATAGTCTCTGGTCTTTAGTTAGACAAGGCCTGGAGGGGCTCAATATTTTTTAATTACACCACTGCTAAAACATCATTAAGTCTCCGCGGAGTGCTATGGATGCCCCTAAGATACCATTCCTGTGCTAGGGGCATGTACTGCCTTTGCCGATGCAAAGAGCCCATCCAATGCCAGTTTGAAGTTTTGGAGTGAGAGCAATGGTAACTCTCGGTTGGGTCAGTGAGATTGGGAGTGTGGTGATGCTGTGTACTCTAGGAAACCTCGTCTGTCAGTTCTATCATCCGCTTCATGGACACATGCGGATGCCGGCTTCACAATAAATATGCTGATCCTAGGCCAAGTGGGAAAGCCAGGCTACAGAGCTGTGTAGAGTCTATTTTTGGAGAGTTAATGAAGCATAAGCAAGCTTTGTTCCTGAAAAGCCTCTCTGGCTTGAATGCCATGCTGTGAGCACTTTTCAGTGACCCCTTCTGGCAACATTATGGCTGGAGGAAGTAGCTTACAGTAACTACAGGTTGAGGGGGGGGAATAAGGGGTGGGGAAAGAAGCTTTGATGGCAAGGAACAGGGGCCCAGTTAATAAGGGAGCCCAGTGCCCAGGAGCATGCAGGCCGAGCTCCAGGAACTTCCTACGAGAGTCCTGCAAAGGACTGGGAGGACTAAATCAATCTATCAATCCTTTATATAGCGCAACACTGTCACCTCTAGGGGTATCTGGGCATTGAGGTTGCTAAGTCTGCATCGAAAAGTCAGGTCTTGAGTCACTTTCTGAAGTCTGCCAGGGAGGGGGCCATTCGGATGAGGAGGGGGAGGTTGTTGCAGGCTTTGGCAGTGATGGAAGAGAATGTGTGGTCCCCAGCTTTGGGTGCAATGGATGCAGGGGGCGCGTGAGAGGGCGAGCAAAGTGGTGCGCTGGTGTTTCGAGGGAAGATGGAAATTCAGCCGACACTAGATGGAGGATGGTCCTTATTTGTGGAGAACTTTGTAGGCTTGTGTCTTGAACTGGTTTCTTTTCTGGACAGGAGGCAGTGGAGTTTTCTGAGGTGAGGAGAGATGTGGGTATGCTTGGAGAGGTCCAAGATGATCCTGGCTGCCGCGTTTTGTATGGTCTGGAGTCTTTGCAGAGAGCTTAGCAATAGTTGAGGTGGCTGGTGACGAGGACTTGCGTGACGGTCTTTCTGGTGTTTTCTAGAATCCATCTGAATGTAAGGGAAATAATGTGAGAAGTAAAGTTCCAAGGAATGGATGAAGAACAGCCGCCTGAAACTGAACTCAGATAAGACGGAAGTCCTCATCCTGGGATCCTCACCCGCCGCTTGGGACGACTCCTGGTGGCCCCCCGCCCTAGGCAGCGCACCCAAACCAACAGACCACGCACGCAACCTGGGCTTCATCCTGGACTCCTCCCTCTCCATGACCAGACAAGTCAACGCCGTCTCCTCGTCGTGCTTCAACATCCTGCGCATGCTACGTAAGATCTTCTGGTGGATCCCCACCGAGACCAGGAAGACGGTCACCCAGGCCCTCGTCACCAGCCGTCTGGGCTACGGCAACACCCTCTACGCCGGAACCACCGCCAAACTCCAGAAGAGACTCCAGCGGATCCAGAACGCCTCAGCACGACTCATCCTGGACATCCCCCATCGCAGGCGCATCTCCGGACACCTGAGAGATCTGCATTGGCTCCCGGTCAACAAGAGAATCACCTTCCGTCTCCTCACCCACGCACATAAAGCCCTACACAGCCAAGGCCCAGGATACCTCAACAGCCGCCTCAACTTCTACGCTCCCAAACGCCAGCTTCGATCGACCAGCCACGCCCTCGCCGCAGTCCCCCGCATCCGTAGAGCCACCACAGGGGGACGGTCCTTCTCCTACCTCGCCGCCAAGACATGGAACTCCCTCCCCACCCACCTCCGCCTGACCCAGGACCACCTCGCCTTCAGGAAGCAACTCAAGACCTGGTTGTTCGAGCAGTAGCAGATTCCCCCCCCCCCCCCCCCCCCCCCCAGCGCCTTGAGACCCTCTGGGTAAGTAGTGCGCTATATAAATGCAATGATTGATTGATTGATTGAAGGAGTTAGAAGGTGAAGAGTTGGTACTTACAGAAAAGCTTGTAGCAAGAAATGATTCCGAGAATTTACTTGGTCGATCACCTCGGGCATAAGGCGCTGGGGAGGCAGGGGGGATTTTCAGGTTGAGCCAGAATATCCACACTAGCAGGTTACAGCAAGCACAAAGAGACTGGTTGCCAAAGGGTGTTTGTGTTGGCTCACAAGATGCTAAAGCAGAGTAGTAGTCCTGGGGTCATGTTACCAAGGGGGGAAATGATGGGCATGTTGGAGAAGCGTGGTCAGGTTTAGAAGATAGGACTTTGGAAGTGATTGGCTGAGGAAGGCATGGTGTCTCTGCTTGGGTCTACAAAGAGCTCGGTGTACCAATCACCACTAGTTGTGAGCATGGAAGGAGGAAAGTGCCAGGCACTGAGACCTCCACTTACATTAGTTGTCTGCAGGAGTAGTGTCATGAACATCAGAGTCTGGTTGGTGAAGGAAAGGTCTAGTAAATCTTTGGAAGCAGCTGGAATTCTGCAGGTGGGTGCGAGAGGAGTGCAAGCAGGTGCACAGGAGTAAAAGGTTGAATTGAATTTGCCTGCAGTCAGGTGAATAATAGTTCAATGAAGTGATCAATTGTTAAAGAAAGAAGATGAGATGTTGGAGTCAGGGGGAACTGAGGATGAAGGAGATGGGGTGCTTTAGGTCTGAACATAGTACGCGGGTCCGGTCTCCTTGACGAATGTGTGACTACAGGGGCAGTCCACCCCTGCCGGACCGGGAAGTAAAGAGTAGCCCTAAATAGAGTCTTGACACGTAAATAAGGTGAGGTAAGAAATGTCGGTCTTTCCAATATATACATATGTGTGCTAACATACACTCGCAGAGTTAGCGTCAGGGATCCTTTCTGCCCTGAGAAAGGCCTCTGACCAGTTATCTGGCTGTTAGAGCGGCAGAAACATGTCAGCACTTTTCAAGGTTGACAGGGCCACGGGACCCCTAAACATCCAGTCATTTCTTTAGTCACATTTTAGTTACACCTGAAGTATCACATAATAAATGATGTACCTGTGGTATACCTTAGGGTATTTTTTTTAATACAAACTGGATCCCAGGGAAAAGGAAAAGAATATATCTTAGGAACTCCCCCTTTACTCAGGGCGAGTCCACCCTGGTAGTTCCACCATGTTACCAGTTCCCTGCAGCGCAACAAAGTGCCAGTGGAGGCTCCTGCTTCACAACAGTCTGATAACACTTGTTATCTGCAACGCAAGGAAGAGCTTGCGGCTTCTCATGCTTCACAGCAGTGTGATAAGAACACCCACTTCCCTTATCTGGAGAACAAGAAAGTGCCAGCGTCTGTCCATGCTTCACAGCAGTGTGATAATAACACCCACTTCCCTTATCTGGAAAACAAGAAAGTGCCAGCGTCTGTCCGTGCTTCACAGCAGTTTGATAATAACACCCACTTCCCTTATCCGGAGAACAAGAAAGTGCCAGCGTCTGTCCGTGCTTCACAGCAGCGTGATAATAACACCCACTTCCCTTATCCGGAGAACAAGAAAGTGCCAGCGTCTGTCCGTGCTTCACAGCAGCTTGATAATAACACCCACTTCCCTTATCCGGAGAACAAGAAAGTGCCAGCGTCTGTCCGTGCTTCACAGCAGTTTGATAATAACACCCACTTCCCTTATCCGGAGAACAAGAAAGTGCCAGCGTCTGTCCGTGCTTCACAGCAGTTTGATAATAACACCCACTTCCCTTATCCGGAGAACAAGAAAGTGCCAGCGTCTGTCCGTGCTTCAGAGCAGCGTGATAATAACACCCACTTCCCTTATCCGGAGAACAAGAAAGTGCCAGCGTCTGTCCGTGCTTCACAGCAGCTTGATAATAACACCCACTTCCCTTATCCGGAGAACAAGAAAGTGCCAGCGTCTGTCCGTGCTTCACAGCAGTTTGATAATAACACCCACTTCCCTTATCCGGAGAACAAGAAAGTGCCAGCGTCTGTCCGTGCTTCACAGCAGCGTGATAATAACACCCACTTCCCTTATCCGGAGAACAAGCGTCTGTCCGTGCTTCACAGCAGCTTGATAATAACACCCACTTCCCTTATCCGGAGAACAAGAAAGTGCCAGCGGCTGTCCATGCTTCACAGCAGCTTGATAATAACACCCACTTCCCTTATCCGGAGAACAAGAAAGTGCCAGCGTCTGTCCGTGCTTCACAGCAGTTTGATAATAACACCCACTTCCCTTATCCGGAGAACAAGAAAGTGCCAGCGTCTGTCCGTGCTTCACAGCAGTTTGATAATAACACCCACTTCCCTTATCCGGAGAACAAGAAAGTGCCAGCGTCTGTCCGTGCTTCACAGCAGTTTGATAATAACACCCACTTCCCTTATCCGGAGAACAAGAAAGTGCCAGCGTCTGTCCGTGCTTCACAGCAGTTTGATAATAACACCCACTTCCCTTATCCGGAGAACAAGAAAGTGCCAGCGTCTGTCCGTGCTTCACAGCAGCTTGATAATAACACCCACTTCCCTTATCCGGAGAACAAGAAAGTGCCAGCGTCTGTCCGTGCTTCACAGCAGCTTGATAATAACACCCACTTCCCTTATCCGGAGAACAAGAAAGTGCCAGCTTCTGTCCGTGCTTCACAGCAGCGTGATAATAACACCCACTTCCCTTATCCGGAGAACAAGAAAGTGCCAGCGTCTGTCCGTGCTTCACAGCAGCTTGATAATAACACCCACTTCCCTTATCCGGAGAACAAGAAAGTGCCAGCGTCTGTCCGTGCTTCACAGCAGCTTGATAATAACACCCACTTCCCTTATCCGGAGAACAAGAAAGTGCCAGCGTCTGTCCGTGCTTCACAGCAGCTTGATAATAACACCCACTTCCCTTATCCGGAGAACAAGAAAGTGCCAGCGTCTGTCCGTGCTTCACAGCAGTTTGATAATAACACCCACTTCCCTTATCCGGAGAACAAGAAAGTGCCAGCGTCTGTCCGTGCTTCACAGCAGTTTGATAATAACACCCACTTCCCTTATCCGGAGAACAAGAAAGTGCCAGCGTCTGTCCGTGCTTCACAGCAGCGTGATAATAACACCCACTTCCCTTATCCGGAGTACAAGAAAGTGCCAGCGTCTGTCCGTGCTTCACAGCAGCTTGATAATAACACCCACTTCCCTTATCCGGAGAACAAGAAAGTGCCAGCGTCTGTCCGTGCTTCACAGCAGCTTGATAATAACACCCACTTCCCTTATGCGGAGAACAAGAAAGTGCCAGCGTCTGTCCGTGCTTCACAGCAGCTTGATAATAACACCCACTTCCCTTATCCGGAGAACAAGAAAGTGCCAGCGTCTGTCCGTGCTTCACAGCAGCTTGATAATAACACCCACTTCCCTTATCCGGAGAACAAGAAAGTGCCAGCGTCTGTCCGTGCTTCACAGCAGCTTGATAATAACACCCACTTCCCTTATCCGGAGAACAAGAAAGTGCCAGCGTCTGTCCGTGCTTCACAGCAGCTTGATAATAACACCCACTTCCCTTATCCAGAGAACAAGAAAGTGCCAGCGTCTGTCCGTGCTTCACAGCAGCTTGATAATAACACCCACTTCCCTTATCCGGAGAACAAGAAAGTGCCAGCGTCTGTCCGTGCTTCACAGCAGTTTGATTATAACACCCACTTCCCTTATCCGGAGAACAAGAAAGTGCCAGCGTCTGTCCGTGCTTCACAGCAGTTTGATTATAACACCCACTTCCCTTATCCGGAGAACAAGAAAGTGCCAGCGTCTGTCCGTGCTTCACAGCAGCTTGATAATAACACCCACTTCCCTTATCCGGAGAACAAGAAAGTGCCAGCGTCTGTCCGTGCTTCACAGCAGCTTGATAATAACACCCACTTCCCTTATCCGGAGAACAAGAAAGTGCCAGCGTCTGTCCGTGCTTCACAGCAGTTTGATTATAACACCCACTTCCCTTATCCGGAGAACAAGAAAGTGCCAGCGTCTGTCCGTGCTTCACAGCAGCTTGATAATAACACCCACTTCCCTTATCCGGAGAACAAGAAAGTGCCAGCGTCTGTCCGTGCTTCACAGCAGTTTGATAATAACACCCACTTCCCTTATCCGGAGAACAAGAAAGTGCCAGCGTCTGTCTGTGCTTCACAGCAGTTTGATAATAACACCCACTTCCCTTATCCGGAGAACAAGAAAGTGCCAGCGTCTGTCCGTGCTTCAGAGCAGCGTGATAATAACACCCACTTCCCTTATCCGGAGAAAAAGAAAGTGCCAGCGTCTGTCCGTGCTTCACAGCAGCTTGATAATAACACCCACTTCCCTTATCCGGAGAACAAGAAAGTGCCAGCGTCTGTCCGTGCTTCACAGCAGTTTGATAATAACACCCACTTCCCTTATCCGGAGAACAAGAAAGTGCCAGCGTCTGTCCGTGCTTCACAGCAGCGTGATAATAACACCCACTTCCCTTATCCGGAGAACAAGCGTCTGTCCATGCTTCACAGCAGCTTGATAATAACACCCACTTCCCTTATCCGGAGAACAAGAAAGTGCCAGCGTCTGTCCGTGCTTCACAGCAGCTTGATAATAACACCCACTTCCCTTATCCGGAGAACAAGAAAGTGCCAGCGTCTGTCCGTGCTTCACAGCAGTTTGATAATAACACCCACTTCCCTTATCCGGAGAACAAGAAAGTGCCAGCGTCTGTCCGTGCTTCACAGCAGTTTGATAATAACACCCACTTCCCTTATCCGGAGAACAAGAAAGTGCCAGCGTCTGTCCGTGCTTCACAGCAGTTTGATAATAACACCCACTTCCCTTATCCGGAGAACAAGAAAGTGCCAGCGTCTGTCCGAGCTTCACAGCAGTTTGATAATAACACCCACTTCCCTTATCCGGAGAACAAGAAAGTGCCAGCGTCTGTCCGTGCTTCACAGCAGCTTGATAATAACACCCACTTCCCTTATCCGGAGAACAAGAAAGTGCCAGCGTCTGTCCGTGCTTCCCAGCAGCTTGATAATAACACCCACTTCCCTTATCCGGAGAACAAGAAAGTGCCAGCGTCTGTCCGTGCTTCACAGCAGCGTGATAATAACACCCACTTCCCTTATCCGGAGAACAAGAAAGTGCCAGCGTCTGTCCGTGCTTCACAGCAGCTTGATAATAACACCCACTTCCCTTATCCGGAGAACAAGAAAGTGCCAGCGTCTGTCCGTGCTTCACAGCAGCTTGATAATAACACCCACTTCCCTTATCCGGAGAACAAGAAAGTGCCAGCGTCTGTCCGTGCTTCACAGCAGCTTGATAATAACACCCACTTCCCTTATCCGGAGAACAAGAAAGTGCCAGCGTCTGTCCGTGCTTCACAGCAGTTTGATTATAACACCCACTTCCCTTATCCGGAGAACAAGAAAGTGCCAGCGTCTGTCCGTGCTTCACAGCAGTTTGATAATAACACCCACTTCCCTTATCCGGAGAACAAGAAAGTGCCAGCGTCTGTCCGTGCTTCACAGCAGTTTGATAATAACACCCACTTCCCTTATCCGGAGAACAAGAAAGTGCCAGCGTCTGTCCGTGCTTCACAGCAGCGTGATAATAACACCCACTTCCCTTATCCGGAGAACAAGAAAGTGCCAGCGTCTGTCCGTGCTTCACAGCAGCTTGATAATAACACCCACTTCCCTTATCCGGAGAACAAGAAAGTGCAAGCGTCTGTCCGTGCTTCACAGCAGTTTGATAATAACACCCACTTCCCTTATCCGGAGAACAAGAAAGTGCCAGCGTCTGTCCGTGCTTCACAGCAGTTTGATAATAACACCCACTTCCCTTATCCGGAGAACAAGAAAGTGCCAGCGTCTGTCCGTGCTTCACAGCAGCTTGATAATAACACCCACTTCCCTTATCCGGAGAACAAGAAAGTGCCAGCGTCTGTCCGTGCTTCACAGCAGCTTGATAATAACACCCACTTCCCTTATCCGGAGAACAAGAAAGTGCCAGCGTCTGTCCGTGCTTCACAGCAGCTTGATAATAACACCCACTTCCCTTATCCGGAGAACAAGAAAGTGCCAGCGTCTGTCCGTGCTTCACAGCAGCTTGATAATAACACCCACTTCCCTTATCCGGAGAACAAGAAAGTGCCAGCGTCTGTCCGTGCTTCACAGCAGCTTGATAATAACACCCACTTCCTTTATCCGGAGAACAAGAAAGTGCCAGCGTCTGTCCGTGCTTCACAGCAGTTTGATTATAACACCCACTTCCCTTATCCGGAGAACAAGAAAGTGCCAGCGTCTGTCCGTGCTTCACAGCAGTTTGATTATAACATGCACTTCTATTGTTCGCAGTGAAACAAAGTAGCAGTGGCTACTGAAGCTTCACAACAGTGTGAACAAAGCATTCACCTATGTTACCTGCAGCACAAAAAGTACCAGTGCTGCCGTGCCCCTGCTGCACCACTGCACAATAATAATATCGAATTCCCTTCTCTGCCACAGTGACTGCTCATGATTCACAACAGTGTGATAGCATCGACTACCGTTATCTGCAGCACAACAACGTCCATGCTTCACAAGTGTGATAGTAACATCTGAGTCTGTTGTCTGCAGCACAGAATTCATCAACGGCTGCTCATCACTTCACACCAGTGTGATCATAACAGTCACTTCCATTATCTGCAGTGCAACAAACTGCCAGCAACTGACCATGCTTCACAACAGTGTGATAATAACATCTGCTTCCGTTATCTGCAGCACAGAATGAGCCAGCCGTTGCTTATGCTTCACAACAGTGTGATAATAACATCTGCTTCCGTTATCTGCAGCACAGAATGAGCCAGCCGTTGCTCATGCTTCACAACAGTGTGATAATAACATCTAAGTCTGTTACCTGCAGCACAGCAACATTCATGCTTCACAGGTGTGATAATATCTACTTCTGCTATCTGCAGCACAGAACATGTCAGCGGTTGCTCATGCATGACAACAGTGTGAAGATAACATTCACTACCATTATCTGCAGCACAACAATGTTCATGCTTCACAGGTGTGATAAAATCCACCTCCATTATCTGCAGCACAGAATGTGTCAGTGGCTTCTTATGCATGACAACAGTGTGATAATAACAACTATTTCCGTTATCTGCAGCACAACAAAGTTCAAGCTTCACAGGCGTGATAACAATATCCACTTTCATTATCTGCAGCACAGAATGTGCCAGCGGCTGCTCGTGCTTCACAACAGTGTGATAATAACAGTCAATTCCATTATCTGCAGCACAGAATGAGCAAGCCATTGCTCATGCTTCACAACTGTGTGATAATAACATCTGCTTCTGTTATCTGCAGCACAGAATGTGCCAGCGGTTGCTCATGCTTCACAACAGTGGGATAATAACAGTCAAATTCATTATCTGCAGCACAGAATGTGCCAGTGGTTGCTCATGCTTCACAACAGTGTGATAATAACATCTGCTTCCGTTATCTGCAGCACAGAATGTGCAAGCGGTTGCTCATGCTTCACAACAGTGTGATAATAGTCAATTCCATTATCTGCAGCACAGAATGAGCCAGCCGTTGCTCATGCTTCACAACAGTGTGATAATAACATCTGCTTCTGTTATCTGCAGCACAGAATGTGCCAGCGGTTGCTCGTGCTTCACAACAGTGGGATAATAACAGTCAAATCCATTATCTGCAGCACAGAGGGGTCGATTCCGATTCGGGAAAAACTGCTCCGAATAGCCTTCCGGAGCATTTTTCCCGTACGAATTGTACCCTGCAACGTCCCCCGTACGTACGACGAAGTACGATTCGTACCAGGAGCAGAACTCCGTACGAATCGTACATAGACCGTACGACTCGAATCTCCGCACGATTCTCCCTCTGAACCCACTGTATGCGACATATGTACGGTTCGCGGCTGCTTTTTCCGACCCGGCAAGTACGATTCGTGTCGGGTACGCACCGTACGACCCTTTTTCTACGGGAGCTGTAAACAGCCGTAAAAACAGAGTTCGCCCCGAAACAGGTATGGAACGTTCCCCCCCGAGTACGGTGCGTAAACCCCATGATTGCAGGGGTACGCACCGTACCCCTGCGATCTTGGGGTATAGGCACCATACCCCATGTTCGCTGGGTGTATGGTGCGTACACCCTGCGATCGCGGGGTACGGTGCATACACAACAAGATTGCAGGGGTACACACTGTACCCCTGCGATCATGGGGTGTACAAACCATATGGTGTGTAAGTGATTGTGTGCTTTTCTGTACGAATCGCCCTTACCTGACATGGACCGTACTAATCGCTACCTCATACCCCGGTCTGGATCGTACTCGTCGGGTCGTGCTGCATGTGTATGAGTCGTACGGTTCACTGTTTCAGCCTTGCAATACGTACGGATCGCGATGATTCAGACGGATTGACGGAATACGAATCGTACTACGTGACTCGGACGGACGGGTACGAATCGTACGGCGATGGCTCCAGATGACAATCGTACCAACATTTTTTTTCCAGGATCGGAATCAGCCCCAGAATGTGCCAGTGGTTGCTCATTCTTCACAAGAGAGTGATAATAGTGAATTCCATTATGTGCAGCACAGAATGTGCCAAAGGCTGCTTATGCTTGGCAGCAGTGTGATAATATCCACTACTATGATCTGCAGCACAGAATGTGCCAGAGGCTGCTCGTGCTTCACAACAGTGTGATCGTAACACCCGCTTCTGTTATCTGCAGCACAACAACGTTCATGCTTCACAGGGGTAATAACATCTGTTTCAATTATCTGCAGCACAGAATGTGCCAGCGGTTGCTCATGCTTCACCACAGTGGGATAATAACAGTCAAATCCATTATCTGCAGCACAGAGGGGTCGATTCCGATTCGGGGAAAACCGCTCCGAATAGCCGTTCGGAGCGTTTTTCCCATACGAATTGTACCCTGCAACGTCCCCCGTATGTACGACGAAGTACGATTCGTACCAGGAGCAGAACTCCGTACGAACCGTACAAAGACCGTACGACTCGAATCCCTGCATGATTCTCCCTCTGAACCCACTGTATGCGATATCTGTACGGTTCGCGGCTGCTTTTTCCGACCCAGCAAGTACAATTTGTGTCGGGTACGCACCGTACGACCCTTTTTCTACGGGAGCTGTAAACAGCCGTAAAAACAGAGTTCGCCCCGAAACAGGTATGGAACGGCCCCCCCGAGTACGGTGCCTAAACCCCAAGATTGCAGGGGTACGCACCGTACCCCTGCGATCTTGGGGTGTAGGCACCGTATCCCATGTTCGCTGGGTGTACGGTGCGTACACCCTGCGATCGCGGGGTACGGTGCGTACACAACAAGATGGCAGGGGTACACACTGTACCCCTGCGATCATGGGGTGTACAAACCGTATGGTGTGTAAGTGATTGTGTGCTTTTCTGTACGAATCGCCCTCACCTGACATGGAACGTACGAATCGCGTCCTCATACCCCGGTACGGATCGTACTCGTTGGGTCGTGCGGCATGTGTACGAGTCGTACGGTTCACTGTTTCAGCCTTGCAATACATACGGATCACGATGATTCAGACGGATTGACGGAATACGGATCGTACTACGCGACTCGGACGGACGGGTACGAATCGTACGGCGATGGCTCCAGATGACAATCGTACCGACATTTTTTTTCCAGGATCGGAATCGGCCCCAGAATGTGCCAGTGGTTGCTCATTCTTCACAACAGAGTGATAATAGTGAATTATATTATGTGCAGCACAGAATATGCCAGAGGCTGCTTATGCTTGGCAGCAGTGTTATAATATCCACTACCATGATCTGCAGCACAGACTGTGCCAGCGGTTGCTCGTGCTTCACAACAGTGTGATCGAAACATCCGCTTCTGTTATCTGCAGCACAACAACGTTCATGCTTCATAGGTGTGATAATATTCACTCCTGTTATCTGCAGCACAGAATGTGACAGTGGCTGCTCATGCTTGACAACAGTGTGATAATACAAGTCACTTCCGTTATCTACAGCACACAATGTGTTAGTGGCTTCTAATGCATGACAATAGTGTGATAATAACATTTGCATCCGTTATTTGCAGCACAACAGCATGCATGCTTCACAGGTGTGATGATATCCACTTCGATTACCTGCAGCACAGAATGTTCCAGCGGTGCATCACAACAGTCTGATAGTAACACCCGCTTCTGTTATCTGCAGCACAACAACGTTCATGCTTCACAGGGGTAATAACATCTGTTTCAATTATCTGCAGCACAGAACGTGTCAGCGGCTGCTCGTGCTTGACAGGGGTGATAATAACATCTGTTTCCGTTATCTGCAGCACAGAACGTGTCAACGGCTGCTCCTGCTTGACACCAGTGTGATAACAACATCCGCTCCCGCTTGGCAAGGCCCCGCGCCCACTCCTGGCACAGCAGACCCGCGCCCACTCCTGGCACAGCAGACCCGCGCCCACTCCTGGCACAGCAGACCCGCGCCCCCTGGCTGCGGGACCCGCGCCCACTCCTGGCACAGCAGACCCGCGCCCCCTGGCACAGCAGACCCACGCCAGGGGCGGATTGGCAAGGCGGGCATTCGGGAATGGGCCGAAGGGCCGGTGCCTCAGTGCCCTCTGTGGGCCGTTTTTTTCTCACCTGTCCCAGTCCACAGAGAGTGGACTAGGAAAGGGGAGAAAAAAAAAACGGCCCACAGAGTGCACGGAGACAGACAGAGAAAATGAAAGCAGCCTCGCTGTGCGGCCGGACAGCGATGGTCTCTCCTTCACCCCTGCCCTGCCAAGCAATCAAGCTGAGGCTGGGCTGGGGAGGGGTGATTGTTTGCAAGAATCAGCCTCCCTGGGGGCCAGGTGTTTCTCAGGCCTTTGAGCCATTTTCACCTCGGGCCCCCCTGGGGCCCATGCAGCCCAGAAACGGTGTTAGTCTTAGCACCTCGCCCACAGCCCTTCACATTCAGTGCATAGTGGATGAGGAAGAATGGGTCTTGCTGTAGGGGCCAGGTGATGTTTGGAATTTTTTTTATTTTATTTATTTATTTATGCGATTTTATATAGCGCGGCCTTTACCCGAAGGTGTCAGAGCGCTTCACACAAGGAACAACAATAATACATGGGGAGAAAAATTACAAGTAGACAAATTACAAAAGCAAACTTTAAGTTACATGAATCAAAAGTGACAATAGTGAGCAACCAAAATACATGAGGTAGCAATCAGTATATTACAGGAGGAAAAAGTGATATGTGTGCAGGTTACAAAAGCGTACAAAGTACAAGTAGAGTTATAATACTGCAATAAATGGCAGACACTCCAGCACAAGAACAAACGTTACGTAGGCAATGGTAGCACTTGTGCAAGTATCTAAAGCAAACAAAAGTGAGAGGTAGCATACAGTGGATACCAGAGAAAAGTGACGTGTGCAAGTTACAAAAGGGTACCATACACAGGTACAAGGGTAATACTACAGTAAATGGTAAACACTTAAACTGCCAGAACACACTGGGAAGGCACTTCCCATGCACCAGCTTCACCTCAGCCTCCCCCCCAGAAAGCTGTGTTTTGTGCTCCCCTGCCAGAACATTTTCCCGAGGCCTGGAGGGCTGATTTATTTACTAATTGCAGGGGCCTTACCTCTGTTCATGTGCTCCTGAGCTGAAGGTCTGGGGAGGGCTAAGTAGGTTAGTAATAGCAGGGGCTTTGCTGCTTTTCAGGTGCTCCTGTGCTGGAGGGCTGGAATAATTTTGTGACCGAAAGGGGCCTTGCTATTTTTTTTAGTTGCTCAGCATGTAGGCCATTGGCACCTTGGCCCTGTGTCCTGTGCAAGAACAGTATCCTCCCACTTTCATTCCTTGTCTGTTCATATAGTGTTTCCTGAAAGGGCACGCCCCTTGAATGTGGGCCACGCCCCTTAAATATGGGCCACGCCTCTTGAATGTGGGCCACTTTTTTCGTCAGTGCCCGGGCCGAATTGTGATCCCAATCCGACCCTGACCCGCGCCCCCTGGCTGCGGGACCCGCGCCCACTCCTGGCACAGCAAACCCGCGCCCCCTGGCACAGCAGACCCGCGCCCACTCCTGGCACAGCAGACCCGCGCCCACTCCTGGCACAGCAGACCCGCGCCCCCTGGCTGCGGGACCCGCGCCCACTCCTGGCACAGCGGACCCGCGCCCCCTGGCACAGCAGACCCGCGCCCCCAGGCACAGCAGACCCGCACCCCCTGGCACAGCAGACCCGCGCCCACTCCTGGCACAGCAGACCCGTGCCCCTGGCTGCGGGACCCGCGTCCACTCCTGGCACAGCAGACCCGCGCCCCCTGGCACAGCAGACTCGCGTCCCCTGGCACAGCAGACCCGCGCCCACTCCTGGCACAGCAGACCCGCACCCCCTGACTGCTGGACCCGCGCCCCCTGGCTGCGGGTCCGCTCCTCATACCAGCGCGTGCAGCAGCGTGCGTGCAGGGCTTGTTTGCACGCACCATGCCTCTGGCCAGCCGAGCCAAATATTCCAAGTATTTCTGCGAAAGGCGTTGTTGGGATAGAAGGGGCCCTCGGGGCCCCATCCAGCCGAGATGCCTCATTCCTCTGCTCAGCGGCAGCTGCCGAGGGCGCGGAGTTTGTTGTGAGAAGGATCAGCGGGAAGCCAACCATGCGATCTGTTATTCGAACAAAAACAAACAAGGCATGTCTCTGCTTCTGAGCGGTGTGATGCGACTCTCTCAGTCCTCTCTCTCTTCCAGGTGTGGGTGAGAAGTGGGCCGGACACCCTTCGGTGGACGACAAGGGCTGCCCAGCCCTGAAAGACAAATTCCAGCCATTTATTCAGGTATATATGATACTTTCAAAAAAGGGACGGAGACAGAGCGTTGTGGACTAATGCATCCATTGCAGGGGCCTGTGGTCGACCTCATGGTCACAAGATTTAAATCCTGGTGGCTCCACTCAGCCTTTCATCCATTTGAGGTCGATAAAATGAGTACCATTGAGTTGGGTAACAATATACATTTGTTATTCAGTTCCAAGATACGTCTGGGTGTACTTGCTTACAAACACACGTTATGGACGGACAGACAGGCTTGTCCACCTACCGATTAGTAACCAAAACACAGGGACTGACTCAGTTTGCTGCGAAAAAAACCCTCAACAAGACAAAGAACGACCACTTCTTTTCTTATATAACCATCACCCGCCAGGATTAAGATACTGCAAGCTACCCTACACAATGCTGAGAGAACTTTATATAAAGTCATCTGTATTCATTTTTAACATCTTTCTGTCTTTGTTTACTTCATCAGTCAAGGACTATTAAGGTAGCTCCAGAAAAGACTTTAAAGTGATTTTCTTCTTATGTTGACAGTTGAAAGTAGGTACTGATCAGGGGTAAAAATACTGACTTTAGGTGACTTTTGTAAGTTTTGTCCCAGCTGGAATATAAACAGACTGGTCATGCTGGTCAAAACCGGCTAGGTAGGAACACTACATGATGACACCACACTGGCCCTGGCTTCATGCAGCACACACAGATGAATTCCCTGTTACAAGGGAAAACTGTGTTTGTTCTGCATTCAACCACCAGAAAGGGTGACTGCTTTAGAATTTTGAAAAGGCAGCGCCGAGACACCCCAGGGTATTTGTTGCGCTATAAAAATTACGTAAATAAACCATTCCAAGAATGTAGGGGACATGCACTCTTGAGCCAACAAATGATGATACCCAATGCCATAGATAACACATTGAAAGTCCTGTTCCTTGGCAAGAACTCCATCGAATTGGAACTCCCTTGAGGCCAGTAAGGTGCATTAGGGAGCTGGCTAACTGGTGGTCTGATATGCAGATTGGTAGGTCGCACTGTCGCCAGGTGCAGAGCAGGATTTAGTCTTGGCGTACCAACAGCTCGAAAAGCCAGGTCTTCGGCTTCTTGTGGAATTCAGGAAGTGAGGAGAAGGCTCTTATGTCTAAAGGCTGCTTGTAACATACTATAGGACCGATGGAGGAGAAGGGTCAACCGTTGGACCTTGTTTTCTGTATGTGTGGAATTTGTGCAAGCAGAAGTACGGATGAGTGGAGGTGTCAGGAAGGTTTGTGAAAGCAGATGCGATGATTGAAGTATGGTGCGCCCCTGTTATGTAGTGCCTTGAAAATGAGGCTGAGGCGTTTTAATTGTGCTCGCTTGTGAATGGGGAGCCAGTAGGACTCCTTCTGGTATTGTGCTCAGTACTTCTACCAGGGAGACCTCATGAAGGTCCACAGACCTCAAGATGTTTCCAAGCTGGCAAGCAGCTCCCTTGATGGAAATCATTGATACCTGCTCAGTTTCATGTGGAAACTCCCAAATGTCTCTGTTGAAGTTGAACTGCTTAGGGGACCAGGAAGCCAAAATATAACACAAGCCCTCGATTCAGAGACATAATATTGTCTTGCGGCTAGTCTATTATCAGAACAAACAGTGCTCCGGCCCATTTAGTGGGTCAAGACCCCATAACTGGAAATCTAAGTGCATGGGAACTTGCTAAATGATGGGGCCCTCACACGGATGATTCACCCAAGCCGTGGCTTCCCACAACGATAGCTCAAGGCACCTTCAACCCCTAGCCTCCATTTATCTCAAGAGGCCTATGCTGGAACTTCCAAGAGAATGCAGGGGGTACTTGAAAACCCTTTTTCAGGATCTATGGCTTCAGTACAGTCATTTAACAGGAGTTGCTTGGCTAACTTCGGCTTTCAGGAATGAATAACAAAAATCCTTGACATGCACTTCCTCATTAGTATTGCCATTATAATATTTTTGCCATCATTACAATTTGCATTGTAGTGGTGGGGTGGAAACTCTGCATTTGTAAAGACCAGCACTGTGTGGTAACAACTTATCATCTATGGAATGGGAAATAACCAAGCAGGTTGTGCAGAACATTTCCGGCTCTGTGTGGATGAACTGTCCCATTGACCCCCTACTTGGGCAGGTAGTACATGGGAGTGTAGAGCTAGAGTGTAAGAGTGTAGAGCATGGTATGTCATTGTTTAGGCCTGTGTGGTCGGTAGCAAGTCGGTACACCCAGCGTTGTTCTTTGTAATAAAGGGCTCTTGTGGTTATGTTGGTGTGGGCCTCTATTATCGTTCAGTACAATTCGTCAGGAGTGTGGCTCATCTCAGTGCAATGGGTGAGTATTTTAGTCGTAGTTCTGCCGCAACTCACATTACTGCTGTGTTCGGTAATTCTGGTCTTGACTGCCTTTGCAGTCACCCCCACATAGCGTTTCTTTCATGTACACATGATGACATAAGTGCAGTTCTTCGTGTTGCAGTTCGTATGGGGTTTTTTAACCCATGTGACGGTAAGGCTTGTATCTGTTTAGAGGGACGTGTCAGTGGACATACGCTGCATGATCCGCAAGGGTGGTGACTGTTGCGGTCTTAGGCTAAGAGTGGCTGGTCTTGTGTGCACGATAATCCCCTTAAAGTTTGCAGTTCATTTGTAAGCAAATCGGGCTTTGGCGGGAGACATGGCTCTTGTCTGTAATATTGTCCAGCGTTTCCTAATAACTTTTTGTATGTGATTAGACTGTAAAGGTTGTGACACAAGTCATGATGTCAGTGGGTTCCCGCCTGCGAGTTCTAGGAGACCCTCTCTATTGTTGTTCCTAGCTCTCTTGTAGGCTCTTTGTGCCACGTGTTGGGGGTATCGCCTTTCTTCTGAATCCGTATTTAAGGATTGGGCTTGTTGACCAAAGCCGTTGATGGTGCTGCAATTACGACGCAAACGTAATTGCACAAACTGAAGGTTTTCTCGCAGGTGTTTGGGATGGTGGCTGTCATACCTGAGTAGACTATTGCTGTTTGTTGGTTTCTTCTACATCATCATTGTTTGATGTCCTCCTGTGAGTGAGATTTGAAGGTCAAGAAATGGGAGTTCTGCTGTGGAGACATTCTTCCTGACCCTCAAATACGGGTTCAGTGAGTTAATCCATACACATAACTCCCGGAAGGTAGTTGTGGTACCCTGCCATTGAATCAGTATGTCGTCAATATACCTACGCCGCACCTGGATGTTGGTCTGGTAGGGGTTACTGTCCACAAGGATGTGTTTTGCCTCAAAGCCAGTCACTCCGGCGAAGGTACTACCCATAAGGGTACCCTGAGTCTGATGGTACAGTTGGTCCTGAAATTGAAAATAATTCTCCTTCAATGCTGCAGTGGCGACAGTGCCAGCACAATGTCGCAGGTGGACACAGGAGGCACGGACCTTGCCCCAGTCCAAAGGGTGGCTTCTCGTCTCGCATTGGCAGATCCACCACAATGTCGCAGGTGGACACAGGAGGCACGGACCTTGCGCCAGTCCAGTGGGTGGCTGCTCACCGGGCATTGGCAGTGTCAGCACAATGTCGCAGGTGGACACAGGAAGGACCATCACCAGTCCAGGAGACAGCCCTGGAGTGGCTGTGCGTGTGGGTCTTACGGCGAGGGATCTTGTGCCCAGATAACTGCATGGTTCTATCACTACCTCACAGTGCCATTAGGCCTAACGTTGGAACTTTGTTACCCAGCCTTCCCTCCTGCCACGGGTCCAGGTGTCTAACCCTCCTCATACACTACACTAGCAGGGAGTTTGTCAGCTCATTCTCGGCACCTGTTTTGTTTCGCAGGTTACTGAACAATGTTTCTTGTTCAGAATATTGTTACAGAGAGCAGCTTACTGCTGCTTTTCTTCCTTCAAGACAAAACATACATGGGCATATCTTCTTTTATCTTAAACAAAAGAGAGGGGCTCAATATAACCAAAAGAACATAGAGCACCAAATACTGTGAAGTAAAAAAAGGCTTTCCTTCTGGGGAGGTCTAAATAATTCCAATACAATGATTCCATTCAATCAGTCAGACTCGAGACCACCACTTCATTACGGGAAACACTTACAAGGAAAAGCAGTATTGTTAGTCGTTATTTATTTGCATCATAAAAAAGACATTCATATGAATAAATAAAACATATTTTATTTTTTTAATTTCAAAAAAGAGAGGGTACCCCACTTTCACCAGGGAACAGGGTAGTAAGACAGAGAGTCAAAAGGGGAATCCCTGGAATCTACTTGTTCACCAATGCCCTAAGCCCTGTCTTGTCAGGGAGGAGGGACCTATGGTGCACTGTATATCGGATAATTTAAAAAGGCTTCCACAAAGAAATAGAATCGTTAACAATCTGATTTTATTAAAAACCAATATCTAGGCAAATAAATAAACGACGCAAATTCATACAAATCAATACAATGCAGTTTAAAATTCAAGGAATATACCTTGAAAAGGTCATACACAAATAAAACCAGAATTACACAGACACAATGGTAAAATGCACATTTGATTCAGACATATCTAGAACATATAAACAATTTATGAGCAAAGGACAAAAAATACAAAAATACATATCATACCAAAAACCCCTTGTATCACTGTGGCTCACAGATATCTCTGCCACCAGATTTCTTTAGATCCAACAGCCTCAACCACTTAAACTCATGTAAACATTAGTAATAGAATTAGATATACATCTAAAGTTTACTAGGCCCTGACTGGATTCTTTTTATCAAAAAACAGTGCGTCGACGCGTTTCGGTGCAGTACAGTTGATTATGTGGCACCTTCCTCAGGACTTTTCTTGCTGGGGTTTCAAGAGGTGGTTAATTACACCGTATCCCCGTTTAATGTAGGATACATTCTAGTATAGAGTCCGCTTTGCGCTACTCGAGTGAAGGGAACGAGGCAGACGCGCGATTTCGGCGATATCGAGAACATATCCAGTTCTGGAGAATACCAACGACATCCTATGCCCGTTCAAAGTACGCTCTAAAATATCTAGAGATACCTTACCAAACTGTGAAAAAGTCTGACAACACGAAAGGAAGAAACCCCAAGAGAAGGAGCTCCTATTACAGGGGAGAGGAAACATCCAGATTAAAAGCTTGCAGAATCCAAGAGTAGCGCAAAGCGGACTCTATACTAGAATGTAGGATCTAAAGAAATCTGGTGGCAGAGATATCTGTGAGCCACAGTAATACAAGGGGTTTTTGGTATGATATGTATTTTTGTATTTTTTGTCCTTTGCTCATAAATTGTTTATATGTTCTAGATATGTCTGAATCAAATGTGCATTTTACCATTGTGTCTGTGTAATTCTGGTTTTATTTGTGTATGACCTTTTCAAGGAATATTCCTTGAATTTTAAACTGCATTGTATTGATTTGTATGAATTTGCGTCGTTTATTTATTTGCCTAGATATTGGTTTTTAATAAAATCAGATTGTTAACGATTCTATTTCTTTGTGGAAGCCTTTTTAAATTATCCGATATACAGTGCACCATAGGTCCCTCCTCCCTGACAAGACAGGGCTTAGGGCATTGGTGAACAAGTAGATTCCAGGGATTCCCCTTTTGACTCTCTAAATAAAACATATACATACATTTCATCTTTAAAAAACCAGAATCACAATTGCAGATTAAAAAAACTTAAAACAGTAGCTCAGGAGAACAAGCATTGGAAATGCAATAGGTCTCGCATTAGAAAAGTAGGAGCTATTGGTCTTGTAAATGATTTTTTTGTGTGTTTATTTTTGAAATAGCTAAATTGATAGCTTTGTCATTCACAACGCAAATAGTTTTAACTTTTGTGAATGTGACACCTATAGCATTTGGAATGCAACATGTTTTGTATTTACATGACTTTGATGGCAGCTCTTGTTGATATGCCACATCTCTAGAGAACAGGAGAGTGCAGCAGGGGAGAGAAGCACAGCCCTGCAAGCTGAGCGTCCTCCCATCGCACACCCATCTGTGGCTTGAGTGGTGTGAGTGTGAGGGTGAGGGGTGTGAGGGTGAGGGGTGTGAGGGTGAGGGGGTGTGAGGGTGAGGGGGTGTGAGTGTGTGTGATGGTGAGGGTGAGTGAGGGGGTGTGAAGCTGAGTGTGTGTGAGGGTGTGTGAGGGTGAGTGAGGGTGTTTGATGGTGAGTGAGGGAGTGTGAGTGTGTGGGTGTGTGACGGTGTGAGGGTGAGGGTGTGTGAGGGTGAGTTAGGGAGTGTGAGGGAGTGTGAGTGGGTGAGTCTGAGAGTTAGGGGGTGTGAGGGTGACTGAGGGTGAATGAGGGTGAGGGGATGAGGGTAAGGGTGTGTGAGGGTGAGGGGTGTTGATGGTGAGAGGTTGCGAGGCTGAGGGTGGGTGAGTGTGTGTGAGGGTGTGTGAGCATGAGGGTGTGAGGTGTAGTGAGGGTGAGAGTGTTGTGAGGGTGTGAGGGGAGCGAGGGGGTGTGAGGGTGAGGGGGTGTGAGTGTGTGTGAGGGTGAGTGTGAGTGAGGGGGTGTGAGGCTGAGAGTGTGTGAGGTGTAGTGAGGGTGAGAGTGTTGTGAGAGGTGTGGGGGGAGCGAGGGTGTGTGAGGGTGAGGGGGTGTGAGGGTGAGGGGGTGTGTGTGTGAGGGTGAGGGTGAGTGAGGGGGTGTGAGGCTTAGGGTGTGTGACGGTGTGTGAGGGTGAGGGTGTGTGAGGGTGAGTGAGTGTGAGTGAGTGTGAGTGAGTGTGAGTGAGTGTGAGTGAGGGGGTGTGAGGGTGTGGGTTTGTGACGGTGTGTGAGGGTGAGGGTGTGTGAGGGTGAGTGAGGTAGTGTGAGGGTGTGTGAGTGGGTGAGGGTGAGAGTTAGGGTGTGTGAGGGTGAGGGTGTGAGGGTGACTGAGGGTGTGTGAGGGTGAGGGGATGAGGGTAAGGGTGTGTGAGGCTGAGGGGTGTTGATGGTGAGAGGGTGCGAGGGTGAGGGGGGTGAGTGTGTGAGGGTGATGGTGTGCAGTGTAGTGAGTGTGAGAGTGTTGTGAGGGTGTGAGGGAAGCGAGGGTGTGTGAGGGGGTGTGAGGGTGAGGGTGTGTGTGTGTGTGAGGGTGAGGGTGAGTGAGGGGGTGTGAGGCTGAGGGTGTGTGACGGTGTGTGAGGGTGAGGGTGTGTGAGGGTGAGTGAGGGTGAATGAGGGCATGTTAGGCTGAGGGTGTGTGACGGTGTGTGAGGGTGAGGGTGTGTGAGGGTGAGTGAGGGAGTGTGAGTGTGTGGGTGTGTGATGGTGTGAGGGTGAGGATGTGTGAGGGTGAGTTAGGGAGTGTGAGGGTGTGTGAGTGGGTGAGTCTGAGAGTTAGGGGGTGTGAGGGTGAGTGAGGGTGAATGAGGGTGAGGGGATGAGGGTACGGGTGTGTGAGGGTGAGGGGTGTTGATGGTGAGAGGTAGCGAGGCTGAGGGTGGCTGAGTGTGTTTGAGGGTGTTTGAGGGTGAGGGTGTGAGGTGTAGTGATTGTTAGAGTGTTGTGAGGGGTGTGAGGGTGTGAGGGGAGTGAGGGTGTGTGAGTGTGAGGGGGTGTGAGGGTGAGGGTGTGTGAGTGTGTGTGAGGGTGAGGGTGAGTGAGGGGTGTGCGGCTGAGAGTGTGTGAGGTGTAGTGAGTGTGAGAGTGTTGTGAGGGGTGTGAGGGGAGCGAGGGTGTGTGAGGGTGAGGGGGTGGGAGGGTGAGGGTGTGTGTGTGTGAGGGTGAGGGTGAGTGAGGGGGTGTGAGTCTTAGCATGTGTGACGGTGTGTGAGGGTGAGGGTGTGTGAGGGTGAGAGAGGTGTTGTTAGGCAGAGCGTGTGTTACGGTGTGTGAGGGTGAGTGAGTGTGATTGAGTGTGAGTGAGTGTGAGTGAGTGTGAGTGAGTGTGAGTGTGGGTGAGTGAGGGGGTGTGAGGGTGTGGGTGTGTGAGTTTGTGTGCGGGTGAGGGTGTGTGAGGGTGACTGAGGGAGTGTGAGGGTGTGTGAGTGGGTGAGGGTGAGAGTTAGGGTGTGTGAGGGTGAGGGTGACTGAGGGTGTGTGAGGGTGAGGGTATGAGTGAAAGTGTGTGTGAGGCTGAGGGGTGTTGATGGTGAGAGGGTGTGAGGGTGAGGGGGGTCAGTGTGTGAGGTGTAGTGAGTGTGATATTGTTCTGAGGGGTGTGAGGGGAGCTAGGGTGTGTGAGGCTGAGGGGGGTGTGAGGGTGATGGGGTGTGAGTGTGTGTGAGGGTGAGGGTGAGTGAGGGTGTGTGAGGCTGAGGGTGTGTGACGTTGTGTGAGGGTGAGTGATGTTGTTTGAGGGCGTCTTAGTCTTAGGGTTTGTGACGGTGTGTGAGGGTGAGGGTGAGTGAGGGTGACTGAGGGTGAGTGATTGTGAGTGAGGGTGAGTGTGGGGGTGTGAGGGTGTGGGTGTGTGACGGTGTGTGAGTGTGAGGGTGTGTGTGTGTGATTGAAGGAGTTTGAGGGTGTGTGAGTGTGTGAGGGTGAGATTTAGGGTGTGTGAGGGTGAGGGTGTGAGGATGACTGAGGGTGTGTGAGGGTGAGGCTTTGAGGGTAAGGGTGTGTGAGGGTGAGGGCTGTTGGTGAGAGGGTGCGAGGGTGAGGGGGGTGAGTGTGTGTGAGGGTGTGTGAGGGTCAGGGTGTGAGGTGTAGTGAGTGTGATAGGGTTGTGACGGGTGTGAGGGTGTGAGGGGAGCGAGGGTGTGTGAGGGTGAGGGTGTCTGAGGGTGATGGTTTGTGAGTGTGTGTGAGGGTGAGTGAGGGTCTTTGAGGCTGAGGGCGTGTGATGTTGTGTGAGGGTGAGGGTGTGTGAGGGTGAGTGAGGGGGTATGTGGTTGTGGGTGTGTGACGGTGTGTGAGGGTGATGGTGTGAGGGTGATTGAGGTTGTGTGAAGGTGTGTGAGTTTTTTAGGGTGTGAGGGTGAGGGTATGAGGGTGTGTATGTTTAAAAGTAATGCAATTTGTTGTTATTTTTTAATATGTGTTGTATTAAATAAAATGTGATAGAGCTTCCCTTTGTAATTGTCCTGTCTTATGTGTATTTTTTATGTAATTAAACTGTGTGTGTGTTTGTATTAATATGTGTAGTGTTATGTGTGTTTTTGTGTCTGTCGACTCCCGTATTAATTGTATTAATTTTAATTAATGCGGCATCTTGACGCTACCTACGTCAGCGTTCTAGTTTTTTTTGTGTTGTCCCTGTTTACTTTTTATTGACGTTTATTTGTAGCCAATCGGAGCGCTACGTTTTTGACGTAGCATTCCGATTTGCTTACGTCGACGGTGGAATTCCCCAGTAGATCGCGATTCGTGGTGCGCTGAAGACGTGTGCTTGTCCGTGTGCTGTTGCAGCGTCGTTTGACAGGTAAGATTTAATTTCTAATTTTTTTAAAATCTAATTTAATGTAGTATCTATAGTATGTAGAAATTAATGCATGTTTATGACTGTATTTATGTAAATCGTGACATTTTTTGTTAGCGATTGTACTATTTATTTATTTTTTTTGTAAGAAAATGTAAATCATTTTTTAACGTTGATATGTAATGTATATTTTATGGGCAACTGTAATTTCATGTTATTTATCTGTTGTTTGTTATTTGACGTACATGAACTGTTTTTTTTAAATTGTAAGGGCTATTTCGTTTCGAGTATATTTATGTATGCATTTTATTTTCTTTATTTGTTGGAAAATTTAAATGCATTGTTTAGATTACTTTTGTTACTTTGAGTGGAAGACTTTGTTGTAGTTATGGAAGAATTTCAATTAGGCTGTGAAGTGTCGTGCTTTTGTGATTACGCACTTTGTTTGTGTTTTTGAATTTTCCTTGCCTTGTTTAATGGTTTATTTTCCCTTACTTTAGTAAGTGCTTTATGTTGTGAATTTTTTTCCTTTAGCTCGCTTTGTCCACTTGTAAATCGTTGTATTATTTGCTGTGTATTCCGAAGTTGGCTTATTTTGTGTGCATTTATGATCTTTGTGAAAGAACTGTTTTATTTTACAATCCCTTTCTTCATTTGTGTGTATTAATTTCTGCACTGTCCTTGCGTTGCATTAAGTTTTAATTTTTGAATAGCTACAAGTGTGTTACCTTTTTTTTACGTATTAAAATAAATGTTGCCTAATGCTATTTGTGTGTGGAGTTGGAGGGTGGAGTTGTAGTTGGAGGGTATAGTTGGAGGGTGGTATTGTAGTTATAGGGTGTAGTTGGAGGGTGGACTTGGACGGTGTGAGTGTGAGGGTGAGTGGATGTTAGTGTTTGTGTGTTTGAGGGTGTGTGATGGTGTGTGAGAGTGATTATAGGGTGACTTTTTTAGTATGAGTGAGGGTGTGAGTGTTGTGAGTGTGTGTGTGTGAGGATGAGGGGGTGAGGGTAAATGTTGGCTATCGCTATTTATGTGTGGAGTTGGAGGGTGGAGTTGTAGTTGGAGGGTAGAGTTATAGGGTGGTATTGTAGTTATAGGGTGTAGTTGGAGGGTGGACTTGGACGGTGTGAGTGTGAGGTTGAGTGGATGTGAGTGTTTGAGTTTTTGAGGGTGTGTGAGAGTGATTGAGGGTGACTGCTTTAGTATGAGTGAGGGTGTAATTTTTGTGAGTGTGTGTGAGGGTAAGGGGGTGTGAGAGTGTGTGCTGATAGGTGTTGGTGAGTGCGGCTGAGAGTTTAAGGGTGAGTGTTGTGAGGGTGTGAAGGTGAGTGAGGGTGTGCGAGTTTGAATGTTGAGTGTGTGACTGTGGGTGAGGCTGAGGGTGTGTGAGTGTGTGTGAGGGGGTGTGAGTGTGAGGGGGTGAGGGGGTTATGTTGAGTGATGGTGTTTGAGGGTGAGTGAGGGTGTGTGAGGGTGAGGAGTTGAGTTTGTGAGTGAGTCTGAGCGTGTGATGTTGATTGATGGTGTGTGAGGGTGAGTGTGTGAGGGGGTGAGTGCGCTGAGGTGTTGTGACTTTTAGGGTGTGTGACGGTGTGTGAGGGTGAGTGAGGCAGAGAGTGGGGGTGTTAGGCAGAGGGTGTGTGACGGTGTGTGAGGGTGAGGGTGTGTGAGGGTGAGTGTGGGTGTGAGGGTAAATGTTGTCTAACGCTATTTATGTGTGGAGTTGGAGGGTGGAGTTGTAGTTGGAGGGTAGATTTTTAGGGTTGTATTTTAGTTATAGGGTGTAATTGGAGGGTGGACTTGGACGGTGTGAGTGTGAGGGTGAGTGGATGGGAGTGTCTGGATTTTTGAGGGTGTGTGATGGTGTGTGAGAGTGATTGAGGGTGACTGTTTTAGTATGAGTGAGGGTGTGAGTTTTGTGAGTGTGTGTGAGGATGAGGGGGTGAGGGTAAGGTGTTGTGAGAGTGTGGGATGATAGTTGTTGGTGAGTGAGGCTGAGAGTTTAAGGGTGAGTGTTGTGAGGGTGTGAAGGTGAGTGAGGGTGTGCAAGTTTGAAGGTTGAGTGTGTGACTGTGGGTGAGGGTGAGAGTGTGTGAGTGTGTGTGAGGGTGAGAGGGTGAGGGGGTGATGTTGAGTGATGGTGATGGTGTATGACGGTGTGTTGGTGAGTTATGGTGTGTGAGGGTATGAGTCTGATTGAGGGTGTGAGGGTGTGTGAGGTTCTGAGAGTGTGAGGGTGTGATGTAGGGTGAGGATGAGTGAGGGTGTGTGAGGCTGAGAGTGAGGGTGGGTGAGGGTGCGAGTTGTTGTGATGATGCCTATAAGTGATAATTTTTTCTCCGTGCATATTGTACACTTCAAATGTATTAATGTTGTGAAGCGTTGTTTCTGAATTGAATCAAGACCTATGTAATGGTGATTGATGCCGTTGTTAACGCTGAATGCAATAACCAACACATCATAAATTATTTTTAGGTCGAGCTGATGTGGCATTCATGCGAAGCATGAATGCATCAGCTCGACAACTTATGCTGCCCGTATTTAGGAGACTGGACAGCAATCAGACGCGCGCTTTCACTCTGTCAGATTTTACCTCGGGAGCGAGCTTTCTAAGCTGCGCTTGCGCAGACTAACTCGCTTCCCTAACTCGCTTCCCTCGCACGCATTAACGGTACAGATACAGCCATCCCCCACCCCTCTGCACGCACGCGCACACATACACATGCTGCCGCCCCCTCACCCCACCCACACACATACACGCAGACAGGCACAACACACGCAGGCACATACAAGCGGCGCACCCCCCTCCCCCCTTCCCCGTCTTACAAACCACAGTCACGCATGCGCACATACCCAGCCACACACACTGCATACACACACTGCATACACACACGCAGACCCACGCGCACACACGCAGACCCACGCGCACACACACAGACACATTCGAACAGACACACACGCGTACACCCCCCTCCCCCCTCCCACTCACCGGGCTCTTTCGGCGTGTCTCCTCTGCAGCGCTGGTCGGAGTCGGCCGGCTTCACTGCTTCCTCGGCGGCGGAGGGCGGAACTTCCTGCTGGATTGCAGGCCCCGCCCCCGTCTGGGCCAAAAGTGCCTGACTTCCGGTTTTCACGGAGCAGGGCTGCGGCGGTGATTTCTTTCTTTTTACAATAAGCAAAAATCTCGCGAAATATGTTTGCACTTGGAACTGTAAAGTGGGTGCGTCATGATCTTGAAAGCAGAGGCTGGGCAAGTATATCTTTTTTGCTTCTCTGAGCAAGTTTAGACATCTGCGTAACTGCGAGTGTTGCATGCAGATAAGATGATGAAATGAAAGGCAGGGAAGCCACCCCGAAGTTCATCAGTAAGGGTGTGGTGTCACAGCAGTCTGTTAAAAACAAGGCGAAGGAAGTTTATTCTGCAAATATAATCCACCTTTATGTGGTTAGTAGAGGGGGGAGGTGGGTACAATGATTATTTCAGTTATCAGAAGTCTGGCTTGGTAAAATTCACATGGAAACCCCATCATGGGGTATTGGAGGTTGACAGGCACGAAAAGATTCCATTGCTATCGCATGCTAACGTAGCCCACTACAACGGCTCTTTGTTGTCAGCCGCCCGCCCCCTTCGCCATCAAGAGCCGGTCGTGACTGGGGTCCGGCGGCAGGGGGCGCTGCACTGCCTCACCCGGGACTGACAGGCGGGGGCACGTGGGCTGGACTGTTTTTTATCAACTTCCGAGACTGACTGACAGATCCCGCCTCTCTCCCTTCATGACATCCGGCCGCGGGGGCGTGACCCTTCATCCATACATGCATCGTCCCGAGGCCTTCCATCATCCATCTATCTCACTGGCAGGAAGGAGCCTGGGCTCAAGGGCCGGATTGTGATTGCGTAACATGAAGTTGATAAACAACAAGCAAGTGTCTAGGGGGGGGGGGGTGAGGGCTCGCCTCATGGTTTGGACCCTATGCAACACACACTCCACACAATACCACTCAGTGCCACAATTATATGCTACATAATTACACTGCACTCAATGCAACATACACTCAAAACAATACCACTCAGTGCCACATAATTGCATGCCACACAATTACACTCTACTGAATACATCATACACTCCACATAATTACACGCCACATAATTACACTGCACTCAACGCAACATACACTCCAAATACCACTGTCACATAATTACACGCCACATAATTATACTCTACTGAATGCAACACACTCCACACAATACCACTCAGTGCCACATAATTATGCTTCATAACTACATTGCATTCAACGCAACATACACTCCAAATACCACTCAGTGCCACATAATTACACTGCACTCAATGCAACATACACTCCAAACACCACTCAGTGCCACATAATTACATGCCACATAGTTACATTGCACTCAATGCAAAATATACTCCAAATAACACTCAGTGCCACATAATTACACGCCACATAATTACACTCTACTGATTAGACTGCGCTCAATGCAACATACACTCCAAATACCACTCAGTGCCACATAATTACACGCCACATAATTACACTCTACTGATTAGACTGCGCTCAATGCAACATACACTCCAAATACAACTCAGTGCCACATAATTACACACCACGTAATTACACTGCACTCAATGCAACATACACTCCAAATACAACTCAGTGCCACATAATTACACACCACATAATTACACTGCACTCAATGCAACATACACTCCAAATACAACTCAGTGCCACATAATTACACTGCACTCAATGCAACATGCACTCCAAATACCACTCAGTGCCACATAATTACACGCCACATAATTACACTGCACTCAACATCTAAGTCACGTAAATACAACACATATTGCATTACAAATGCTATAGGTGTCACATTTGCGAAAGTTAAAACTATTGGCATTGTAAATGACAAAGCTATTAATTTTGGTATTTTCAAAACCAACAGATAAATATAAAATTTGCCATTTACAATACCAACAGCTCAAACTTTCCTAATGCGAGACCTATTGCATTGCAAATGCTTGTTATATTATGCATGTAAAAAGTTAATTTTTTTTGTGAGGGACACATCAATTTGCACTTCAAAAGCTTGGCTTGCATTAACATAGATGCGCACTTTCATTTGTTTTGTAATTTGAGTGGAATACTGTATTGTATATGTGGAAGAATTGCAATTAGGATGTGATGTCTCGTGCTCTTGTGATTGTGCACTTTCTTTGTTTTGTGGATTCTTCCCGCCATTGTGTAATGCTTTATTTAAGTTCCCTTACTTTAGTAACTGCTTTATGTTGTGAATTTGTGTCCTTTAGATGTTATTTCACCCTTGTAAATTGATCTATTACTCGCTGTGTATTCAGCTGTTTCCTTATTTTGTTAGGATGTATGTTTTATGTTAAAAAATGTTATATTTTACAATCCTTTTCAGCATTTTTATGTATTAATTGGTGCACTGTTGTCGCAATGCATTAATTTTTATTTTTTGAATACCTACAAGTGTGTAATCCAATGTTTAGTTATTGAATTAAATGTTGCCTAATGCTATTTACGTTTGGAGTTGGAGGGTGGATTAGTATTTGGAGGGTGGATTAGTAGTTGGAGGGTGGAGTAGTAGTTGGAGGGTGGAGTTGTAGGGTGGAGTTGGAGGGTGGACTTGGACGGTGTGAGTGTGAGGGTGAGTGGATGTGAGGGTCAGGGGGTGTGAGGGTGTGTGATGGTGTGTAAGGGTGAGTGAGGGTGACTGTGTGAGTATGAGTGAGGGTGTGAGGGTTGTGAGGGTGAGGGGGTGAGGGTGTCTGAAGATGAGGGGGTGAGGGTAATAGGGTGTGAGTGTGTGTGATGATAGGTGTGGGTGAGTGAGGGTGAGAGTTTGAGGGTGAGTGTTGTGAGGGTGTGAGTGTGTGAAGGTGAGTGAGGGTGTGCAAGTTTGAAGGTTGAGTGTGTGACTGTGGGTGAGGGTGTGTGAGGGTGAGGGTGTGTGAGGGGGTGTGAGGGTGAGGGGGTGATGTTGAGTGATGGTGTGTGAGTGTGAGTGGGTGAGGGTGAGTGAGGGAGGGTGAGGGTGTGTTGGTGAGTGATGGTGTGTGAGGGTGTGAGGGAGGGTGAGGATGAGTGAGGGTGTGTGAGGCTGTGGGTGAGGGTGTGAGTGGTTGTGATGATGCCTATAAGTGATCATTTTTTCTCCGTGAATATTGTGCACTTCAAATGTATTAATGTAGTGAAGCGTTGTTTCAGAAGCTAATCAAGACCTATGTAATGTTGATTGATGCTGTTGTTAACGCTGAATCCAAAAACAAACACATCAGTAATTTTTTTTTATATTATGCATGTAAAAAGTTATCATTTTTTTGTAAGGTACACATCAATTCGCACTGCAAAAGCTTGGCTTGCATTAACATAGATGCGCAGTCATTTTGTCTGTGTTTGCTCATTAGAGACAATGTTTACCTCCTTTAAAATTTTCGACTACAGATGCGTATTAATTTTGGCAAAGTATAAGTATGAAGCCACCTTTAACCTCTTAGCAGCTATGGAACGTCCAGCTCCAGTGCTGAACGTTCCATTGTGCAGGTGAGGTTCAAACGTCCAACGGCCGACGGCAGCACTCCTGAGGTAGTGGTGCCGTCGGCCGTTGGAATAGGCGCAGCACCTAAGAGGTTAAAAATTGTATTGTTGTTGTTGTGTAGTTTGAGTGGAATACTTTATTGTATTTCTGTAAGAATTGCAATTAGGATGTGAGGTCTCGTACTCTTGTGATTACGCACTTTCTTTGTTTTGTGGATTCTTCCTGCCATTGTTTAATGGTTTATTTATTTTCCCTTACTTTAGTAACTGCTTTATGTTGTGAATTTGTGTCCTTTAGATGTGTTTGTCCCCTTTTAAATTGGTTATTACTCGCTGTGTATTCAGATGTTTCGCTATTTTGTTTGGATTTATTGTTTTTCTTAAAAAATGTTGTATTTTACAATCCTTTTCTGCATTTTTATGTATTAATTGGTGCACTGTTCTCGCGATGCATTAAGTTTTCATTTTTGAATACCTACAAGTGTGTAATCCGATGTTTAGTTATTGAATTAAATGTTGCCTAATGCTATTTACGTTTGGAGTTGGAGGGTGGATTAGTAGTTGGAGGGTGGATTAGTAGTTGGAGGGTGGAGTTGTAGGGTGGTGTTGTAGAGTGGAGTTGGAGGGTGGACTTGGACGGTGTGAGTGTGAGGGTGAGTGGATGTGAGGGTCAGGGGGTGTGAGGGTGTGTGATGGTGTGTAAGGATGAGTGAGGGTGACTGTGTGAGTATGAGTGAGGGTGTGAGGGTTGTGAGGGTGAGGGGGGGAGGGTGTCTGAAGATGAGGGGGTGAGGGTAATGGGGTGTGAGTGTGTGTGATGATAGGTGTGGGTGAGTGAGGGCGAGTGTTGTGAGGGTGTGAGTGTGTGAAGGTGAGTGAGGGTGTGCGAGTTTGAAGGTTGAGTGTGTGACTGTGGGTAAGGGTGTGTGAGGGTGAGGGTGTGTGAGGGGGTGTGAGGGTGAGGGGGTGATGTTGAGTGATGGTGTGTGAGGGTGAGTGGGTGAGGGTGAGTGAGGGTGTGTGAGGGTGAGGGTGTTGAGGGTGAGGGTGTGTTGGTGAGTGATGGTGTGTGAGGGTGTGAGGGAGGTTGAGGATGAGTGAGGGTGTGTGAGGCTGAGGGTGAGGGTGGGTGAGGGTGTGAGTGGGTGTGAGTGAGAGTTATTGTAATGATGCCTATAAGTGTTCATTTTTTCTCCGTGAATATTGTACACTTCAAATGTATTAATGTTGTGAAGCGTTGTTTCAGAAGCTAAGAGACCTATGTAATGTTGATTGATGCTTTTGTTAGCGCTGAATCAAAAAACAAACACATCAGTAACTTTTTTAGGTTTTGCCTAGCCAATGCGTACGAAGTACGCATGTGCTAGGAAAAACTTAATGACATCTGTGTGTGGGGACTGGAACGTCCCCAGTCTCCCATTGGCTAGCTCCATAAATGGAAGCTAGCCATTGGGAGACGGCTCTGTCCGTCAATCCCGGACCAGATTCGGGGGCGTTCCCGAGAATTTTTGGCTTTTGGCTACGTCAGCCAAAAGCCGGGAACGCCCCCGAATCTGGTCCGGCATTGACGGCACCCGGAAGAAGTCCAGGTGAGTGCTTGCTTTTATTTTTTGGCTGTTCCCACCCCCTCTCCTGCTCTCCGCATCTCCGGCCCCCGTTCCCGCACCCCTCCCGCTCTCCGTGTCTCCGGCCCCCGTTCCCGCCCCCCTCCCGCTGGTGCCCGTGCTTTGCTCTACAATGCCCGTTCCCGCCCCCCTCCCGCCCCCGTGTCTCCGGCCCCCGTTCCCGCTCTACAATGCCCGTTCCCGCCCCCCTCCCGCTCTCCGTGTCTCCGGCCCCCTTTCCCGCCCCCCTCCCGCTGGTGCCCGTGCTTTGCTCAACAATGCCCGTTCCCGCCCCCCTCCCGCTCTCCGAAGGCTGGACTAGAAAAGCACGTTAATCCTTTACGGTGAGTGCCTTGTTTGGCAATATATTGAGATGCTTGTTTTACCCACTCCCCTGCAGGCGCAGTTTGAGATCTTAGGCGCTTTTCCTCTCTCACCTGCGGTTCTCCCCTGCCAGGGGCTGGCCCGTGATGGCTCCCTTCGTGTCGTGTTCTGTGCGAATCCGATCAATCAAGAGCTGTGCGGAGCAGCGTCGGCGTCACACAGAGCCACTGGGTGTGAGCATGGCGATGGGGCTAAAAGGTGAGCTCATGGTCCAGTGGTGCCGTGTTTATCACTGCACGAGTGTGTAGCAACTGATGGCTGGCTAGGTATAGCTCGGTTGGGTAAGGCCTCAGCAGTGCCTAGGTGGGATGTTACAGGTCGTAGGTTACAGCACCTTACATGGCCTTGGTTCCACGTTGGTTTGGATACGCCATGGTGGGCGGGCATGTTTGAGGCAAATAATTGGGATTGTAATTGGGATGTTCTGTCCACGTGCTCGTGCTTCTGGGGCACAACTGATACGGCGGTAGCCAATGCTGTGCTGGGGGGGTGCTCTGGGCCTGGCTAGGGTAGTCAACCTCAAATCCGGGGAACTGAGTTCGAATTTTGGCAAATTAACATTCTATGATTCTGGGCAAATCACGTAATCTCCCCTTGCCTAACAAAAAATGCATGTGTCCATCTGCTGCTCATACAAGCGCTCTGATACCTGATTTCGGGTCAAATTCGCGCTCCTACGTCAATCTTTCTGCATTACAAAAGCTGTTTGGCACTACAAAAGAAGATAGCATGCAAGTCAAAATTACAGATGCAAGTAGCTAGCATCACCGGTAACTACTAGAAAGAGAAAAGTTGTTTAAAAATAAAACTGTAATGTCCTCTGCAAGTAGGGGAAGCAATGGAGCTTTGAAAGAGTGTAGCCCGAGTTTATGCATCTGGGATAAATGATGTGTTGCAGTAAAAATAACACGCGTTCGTTAGTGAGCTACTCGTGCACATAGGGCGGTACATTATTCTGTAGCCCGAGTTTATGCATCTGGGTAAAATGATGTTGTTACAGTAAACAACATGCGTTGTAGGCTGGCAAGCGCAGAACGGTTTCCTCTTACATTAATGTGCTTAATGACCATGGCCGTAACTTTAAAGAAGTAAACAGCATTGGCAGTATCTCTCTCCTGGGTGGACGCAGTGGAATACATCTGTGTGCTCTATCAATAAATTGCTTTTGTGTGCCATAAACTTTAATGTACAGCTGAGCTATAAATTGTATGAACATGCATCGCAATGTCAATATATCCGCTCCTGCGGGAAACCATACTCGAGGGAGCAACATCTATTAATGGATTGCCACACTGGTTCTATTTGAAATCATTCCTAGGTTGGGAATTTGTATCTAAACGTTCTAACCCTTACATCTAAAATGTCAAATAAAAAATAATATTGGCCGATGCTCTGAGTCTGTTTATATGGAAGATTAATACTGCGCCCTTTCCCTGTGTGTGGGGGGGGGCTTTGTGTGGCTGTGTGTGTGGGGGGCTCTGTGTGTCTGTGTGTGTGGGGGGCTCTGTGTGGCTGTGTGTGTGGGGGGCTCTGTGTGGGTGTGTGTGTGTGGGGGCTCTGTGTGTGTTTGTGTGTGTCATTTGCGAGAGATAAAGCTAGTGGCATTGTAAATGACAATGCCATTTATTTATGTTAAAAAAACATAAATAAAAATAATGTCAAGAGCAATGCCAATAGCTCTAACTTTAACAAAGGCAAAACCATTGCATTGTAAATGCTTGTTTATATTATCCATGTAAAAAGTTTTCATTTTTTTTGTAAGGTACACATCAATCCGCACTGCAAAAGCTTTGCTTGCATTAACATAGATGCGCAGTCATTTTGGAGGGTGGAGTTGTAGGGTGGTGTTGTAGGGTGGATTTGGAGGGTGGACTTGGACGCTGTGAGTGTGAGGGTGAGTGGATGTGAGGGTCAGGGGGTGTGAGGGTGTGTGATGGTGTGTGAGGGTGAGTGCGGGTGACGGTGTGAGTATGAGTGAGGGTGTGAGGGTTGTGAGGGTGAAGGGGTGAGGGTGTGTGAGGGTGAAGGGGTGAGGGTGTGTGAACATGAGGGGGTGAGGCTAATGGGGGCGTGGACTTGGACGGTGTAAGTGTGAGTGGATGTGAGGGTCAGGGGGTGTGTGGGTGTGTGATGGTGTGTGAGGGTGAGTGAGGGTGACGGAGTGAGTATGAGTGTGGGTGTGAGGGTGAGGGGGTGAGGATGTGTGAAGATGAGGGGGTGAGGGTAATGGGATGTGAGAGTGTATGATGATAGGTGTGGGTGAGTGAAGGTGAGAGTTTGAGGGTGAGTGAGGGTGAGTGTTGTGAGGGTGTGAAGGTAAGTGAGGGTGTGCAAGTTTGAAGGTTGAGTGTGTGACTGTGGGTGAGGGTGTGTGAGGGTGAAGGGGTGTGAGGGTGAGGGGGTGATGTTGAGTGATGGTGTGTGATGGTGAGTGGGTGAGGGTGATTGAGGGTGTGTGAGGGTGAGGGTGTTGAGGTTGTGGGTGAGGGTGTGTTGGTGAGTGATGGTGTGTGAGGGAGGGTGAGGATGAGTGAGGGTGTGTGAGGCTGAGGGTGAGGGTGTGAGTGGGTGTGAGTGTGAGTTGTTGTGATGATGCCTATAAGTGTTCATTATTTCTCCGTGAATATTGTACACTTCAAATGTATTAATGTTGTGAAGCGTTGTTTGAGAAGCTAATAGAGACCTATGTAATGTTGATTGATGCTGTTGTTAGCGCTGAATCCAAAAACAAACACATCAGTAACTTTTTTTATATTATCCATGTAAAAAGTTTTCATTTTTTTGTAAGGTACACATCAATTCGCCCTGCAAAAGCTTCACTTGCATTAACATAGATGCGCAGTCATATTGGAGGGTGGAGTTGTAGGGTGGAGTTGGACGGTGTGAGTATGAGTGGATGTGAGGGTCAGGGGGTGTGAGGGTGTGTGATGGTGTGTGAGGGTGAGTGAGGGTGACGGTGTGAGTATGAGTGAGGGTGTGAGGGTTGTGAGGATGGAGTTGGACGGTGTGAGGGTGAGTGGATGTGGGGGTCAGGGGGTGTGAGGGTGTGTGATGGTGTGTGTGTGAGGGTGACGGTGTGTGTATGAGTGAGGGTGTGAGGGTTGTGAGGGTGAAGGGGTGAGGGTGTGTGAACATGAGGGGGTGAGGCTAATGGGGGCATGGACTTGGACGGTTTAAGTGTGAGTGGATGTGAGGGTCAGGGGGTGTGTGGGTGTGTGATGGTGTGTGAGGGTGAGTGAGGGTGACGGAGTGAGTATGAGTGAGGGTGTGAGGGTGAAGGGGTGAGGGTGTGTGAGGGTGAAGGGTTGAGGGTGTGTGAACATGAGGGTGTGAGTGTGTGACAGGTGTGGGTGAGTGAGGGTGAGAGTTTGAGGGTGAGTGAGGGTGAGTGTTGTGAGGGTGTGAGGGTGTGAAGGTGAGTGAGGGTGTGTGAGTTTGAAGGTTGAGTGTGTGACTGTGGGTGAGGGTGAGGGTGGGTGAGGGTGTGTGAGGGGGTGTGAGGGGGGTGAGGGGGTGATGTTGAGTGATGGTGTGTGATGGTGTGAGGGTGATTGAGGGTGTTGAGGTTGTGGGTGAGGGTGTGTTGGTGAGTGATGGTGTGTGAGGGTGTGAGAGTGTGTGAAGGCGTCTGGGGAGGGGGAGGAGAAATGCGAGCCTGGCTGTGTGCGTGGAGAGAGAGGGGAGGTGCTTGCGGCTGGGGGCTGGGGAACAGATGGCGAAGGCTGGCGAATTGAGTTGTGCATGCTCGCTTGGAGTCGTGGAGTTTTGCAAGTTGCAGCCCGTTCCTTTCTGCTGCTACTCCGTTTGTATCGAGTGCCGAGGCTGCATAGTTAAGACCAGGGCTTCAAACTGAGCCTGCAAAGGGAAGCCGCATTGAAAGCCCCCTCAGCCCCCCACCCCATCAAGGCACACGAAACAGATAGAGGGCTGCCATTTTATTTTGATTTTGTTGTGCTCACAGTGCTGAGGCTGCATAGTTTAGACCAGGGCTTCAAACTGAGCCTGCAAAGGGAAGCCGCATTGAAAGCCCTCTCAGCCCCCCACCCCATCAAGGCACACAAAACAGATAGAGGGCTGCCATTTTATTTTGATTTTGTTGTGCTCACAGTGCCGAGGCTGCATAGTTTAGACCAGTGTTAAATACAATAGAGCCACCCAATATTCCCACAGGGACTGGGTATTATCAATAACAATTAAACAGGTGTCCCTGAAGGAATTATTTCAATTCTATTCAGTAAATTCAAAATATTGCCACAAGAGTGGTCAGCAATTGAAACTAGAGCAAGGAAAAAAGAAAACAGATTTAAACTGTTTTTTTATTACTCAAAATTATTTCTTTTTGGATTTTTTCTATTTCATACACAAATCTAAAATATGGCAACAAAAATACTACTATACAGGCAACAAAAATTCTCAGTAGTATCAGGGAACTTTTGCTATACACATGAAAAACTAAATATCATGTCGAAAACGGTATTTTACAAAAATACAATTATTTGATACTCAAAATAATGTGACGACAGTAAGCAAAACGTTGCCAGGCGTCGACGTTTCGGTCCTTAATTGGTTGAAATAATCCATAGGACCATCTTCAGGACCATGCGCTGCACATATTAATCCAGGACCTCCAGCCGGAAGTCAAAAAGGTTAAAAGGTTATGCACTGCATAAACCTCCTGTCCAATAATGTGGATGTTATCTCTCAAAATTCAGATTCCAACTCCAATGATTCATGTGAAAATCAAGGGCGAGATTTCGACATTAGTCCGAGTCACTCGCAACACTTAATGGCGTTGGTGAGGAGGCCGTCGTCAACAACTTCGTATCGGCATCTCAGAATGCGATGCCGATACGAAGTTGTTGACGACGGCCTCCTCACCAACGCCATTAAGTGTTGCGAGTGACTCGGACTAATGTCGAAATCTCGCCCTTGATTTTCACATGAATCATTGGAGTTGGAATCTGAATTTTGAGAGATAACATCCACATTATTGGACAGGAGGTTTATGCAGTGCATAACCTTTTAACCTTTTTGACTTCCGGCTGGAGGTCCTGGATTAATATGTGCAGCGCATGGTCCTGAAGATGGTCCTATGGATTATTTCAACCAATTAAGGACCGAAACGTCGACGCCTGGCAACGTTTTGCTTACTGTCGTCACATTATTTTGAGTATCAAATAATTGTATTTTTGTAAAATACCGTTTTCGACATGATATTTAGTTTTTCATGTGTATAGCAAAAGTTGCCTGATACTACTGAGAATTTTTGTTGCCTGTATAGTAGTATTTTTGTTGCCATATTTTAGATTTGTGTATGAAATAGAAAAAATCCAAAAAGAAATAATTTTGAGTAATAAAAAAACAGTTTAAATCTGTTTTCTTTTTTCCTTGCTCTAGTTTCAATTGCTGACCACTCTTGTGGCAATATTTTGAATTTACTGAATAGAATTGAAATAATTCCTTCAGGGACACCTGTTTAATTGTTATAGTTTAGACCAGGGCTTCAAACTGAGCCAGCAAAGGGAAGCCGCATTGAAAGCCCCTTCATCCACCCACCCCATCAAGGCACACGAAACAGATAGAGGGCTGCCATTTTATTTTGATTTTGTTGTGCTCACCAGCATTGGAACGCTGCCGTTCACTACCACACATCTAGGGTAGTGTATTTTTTGTTTTTGGTACAAGGCTAATTAATGTGTGTTAGTTAATACAAATTCTTTTAAGAACATGATGCTTCCAACATCTTTTAGTATTCAATGTGAAGATGTCAAATGCGGGTTTAAGACAAGATAGGCCGTGAAACTGCAGGGAGAGAGAGGGGAGGTGCTGGAGAGGGGAGGTGCTGGCGTCTGGGGAGGGGGAGGAGAATTGCGAGCCTGGCTGTGTGCAGGGAGAGAGAGGGGAGGTGCTGGAGAGGGGAGGTGCTGGCATCTGGGGAGGGGGAGGAGAATTGCGAGCCTGGCTGTGTCCGGGGAGAGAGAGGGGAGGTGCTGGCGGCTGGGGGCTGGGGAACAGATGGCGAAGGCTGGCGAATTTTGTTTAAAAAATAGTCTGTTTCAGTGGGCAAAAAATGAGTTGTTCAGGTTTAAGGGTTTAAGACGAGACACGGCCGTGAAACTGCAGGGAGAGAGAGGGGAGGAGCTGGTGGCTGGGGAGGGAGAGGAGAAATGCCAGCCTGGCTGTGGAGAAATGCGAGCCTGGCTGTGTGCTGGGAGAGAGAGGGGAGGTGCTGGCGGCTGGGGTGGGGGAGGAGAAATGCAAGCCTGGCTGTGTGTGGGGAGAGAGAGGGGAGGTGCTGGCGGCTGGGGGTGGGGATAGCCGTGGGAGGGAGCCTTGTCGCTTTCATGTGCACGCGCTTTTAATGTCAATGCGCTTGCGCATTGAGCTTCAATTTGACGGGCACTGCAAGGAATCGCCATGGAATCGCAAGTTGGTTAAAGTCTGTTTAAGCCCCCATAGTCTCGCAGGCTCAATGCACATGCGCATTGACAGGTGAGACCTAAAAATGTGGGTGAAAGACAGTAAATTTTGTCTTGTCATTCGTTAATTTGGACCTTCAGTGGGCAACAATAGGCAGGGCTACCCTTCCCTATACCCAGATCGTTAATTGGCCCCTCCAAATTTAACAGATCTATATCTTCTTTTAGCCATGCCTCAGCTGCCATGTTCTAGGGTTAGTGCATGTATCAAAGAGTGGAGACTTCCCTTCTCTGCCTTAGTAGCTCACGTTTAAGCAAAACACGACAATTAAGCATAACATGTGTAATTGTAAAGCGCGTTCACCCAGAAGGGTATCTTGGCGCTGAATAACAGATGTTTACTGTTACCTAACTCAATGATGCTCATTTTATCGACCTCAGAAGGATGAAAGACCTGCCCGGATTTGAAACTGTGACCAGAAGTTCGAGCACAGGCCTGTACAGTGGACGTATCTGTCCTCCAGACACACATGTATTTGCTGCATCATTCAAACAAGTTAGGTTACTTTTTAAGACTGAACTTGCCTCAAATACTCTACCATTTGAAAGCAAAAAACAACACCCATGTTAGAATGCAACCAGGCCTGTATTGCACGTAACATTAAAACGATAGAAAGAACCCTTGTCACACTCGTCAGTCAGGTCACACTGTGGAGACACTTTTGGGAGTGACACACACAGCCGCTCTTGCTCTTTCACTTGGCAAGAGACCGCCCCCCAAGTGTTCACTTCCGGCTTTATTTACCCTCCTCTTTCGGGGTGCGTGTGACGTAATATACCAACGTAGCAGCTGAATACAGATGCTCGATTCTTCAGAGGGCGCTCTCCTAGTGGTGACGTCACTGTACCGCTTGGAGACTCTTGCCTGGTGAATGTGAAGTACATGTGCCCTTTTGTGGGGCCTGGTGACCTGGGGGGGAGCAACAGCCGCCACCTCAACCCCACTGCTGGGAGAAGGCTACAAAGGTTGGGAGCCCTGCCTTGCCACATGAAGAGTGCTAGCAGTAGGGGAGAGCAACAAGCACTGCTTTAAATGGGCCGGTACTGTCCGGTACGGAGTACTGGCACTTTTCTATTTTGAGAGGGAGAGTACCGGCACTTCTCAAGAGAAATGCTATACTTTTAATTGGAGAGTACCGGCACTTCTCAGAAACAAGCAGGTACTCTGGGACAGAGTACCCGCACTTCTATTTTTCAATTTCAAGCTCTGGCAACAAGTAGCAGCCCCAGCCCTGCACCCCCCCCCCCCCCACGGTGCCCCGGGACTTCCCGCCACACGTGGGCACATGGCAGACCAGGCACCCCTGGCAACAGCAGGTGTGATGCTGCGGAGGGCTTCATGGTCGGGAGAGGTGAGCCGCTCCTTGGACCCACCTGGGAGGTTGCACTGCTCTGTTCATCCGGAGACAAGTCTTCAAAGCGCCTAGAACAAGGCTTCCAAGCGCAACAGGGATCTGTCATATTGCACATTAAATACGGCTACAATGGGGCGCTATTTTTCAGCCAAAAATATTTATTTAATTTAAGGGCTCTTTGAATGATGAAACAATCTTAAAATATAACATAAAGGCATAAAACAATGAACATTATCATACAGGTAATCCATCACTATAATTTGTTAGAATATAAAATCCATCCTGTGATAGTTGACCCCTACACTCACCAGCTCTAGCTTTCTGCCACCCCCCACCCTCTCTCTTCCGCGCAGGGTGGATTTTACACTCCAGCACAAAGTTTCCCTAGTTATTATCTGACATGTCCTGTGTAGACGGCCACTCTAGCATTATAGACATATCTTTTGATAAATATAGGCTGCCCCTTATGTAAACATCGATGAACCCCATCTTGTGTCAGAACAGACGGTGTGTATACCCAGTGCTTTAAATGGGCTGGTACTGTCCGGTACGGTGTACCGGCACTTCTTTATTTTGAGACTGAGAGTACTGGCACTTCACAAGAGAAATTTCATATTTTTAATTGGAGAGCACAGGCACTTCTCAGAAACAAGCAGGCACTCTGGTACAGAGTACCCGCACTTCTATTTTTCCATTTCAAGCACTGTATATAGCATTGTGTACAGACTGGACATATGCACATTACAGGTTGCCAGTAATTCAGTATGGGGTAGATGTATCAAGCTTTTTTCTTGTCGCAAACGCTGTGAATCGCAAAATAGCAGCGTTTGCGACAATAAAAACGGGAAATGAGATGTATCATGCAAAAAGTTTGCAATATTAAGGAATCGCAAATTTTGCGATTCCTTAAATTTGCGCAAGCATTTAAGAAATTGCAAATTGCGATTTCTTAAATGCTATGTATGAAACATTTCATTTTAGCGAATTTTAGCTAAGAAATCGCAAATAACCACCAACTTGTAGTTGGTGGGAATTTGCGAATTCTTTTACAAATGCACTTTCTGCAATTTGTAAAGGTGCCATTTGACGCTCATACATGCCCTTAGGGCATGTATGTGCGCCATATACGCACACATGTCATTTTCAGGGGTGCAGCAGGGTGTCCGTGAGACACCCCTGCACTCTTTAAATTATTCTCAATTTGCGATTCGAAAATTGCGAATCGCAAATTGAGAATAATTTCACATTCATTCCTATGGGCCTCCTGGCCCATAGAAATGAATGGGAAATTATTCCTTGTTTGCGATTAGCAATTTGCTAATCGCAAATAAGGAATTTTAAGAAATCGCAAAAAAATAGCGATTTTCTAAATACATGCCATTTTGCTATTCCCAAATAGCGATTCCTTAAAAATCGCTATTTGGAAATCGCAAAAGGGTATGTTGATACATCTAGCCCCAAGCTTTTTCCTCTTTTACATTTTGGCAGGTTTGACCACACAAAAATTTAACGAAGGTTGAGTTATTTAATGCAACTGATAATGATCAGATACGCCAAATACAGCCAAAATCCCAATTCCGACCCCTGCACAAACAGGGTTTATGCAGCACTCGAAAAACAACAACCCTCTTGTGATCTGGTCGATAGTGTCTCAAAGCACATTAACACCACAGGCCAGATTTGCCAGTTTCTCATGCAGCCCAGTGCAGCCGCCGCAAACGATGAGCTGCCTGAATAGGAGCGAGCAGGATGGCGCCATATTTACAGAAATACGGCGCTCTCCTCCTCGCTCCCTAACGCCGGCACGTGGGCTACGGACACACTTTGACTCCATAGTGCAAGGATGTCTCCGTGAGTCTAGCATCGGATACCCTTCCAGTACATTACACCATGCGGCGCTCTCCTCCTCGCGCCCTAACGCCGGCACGTGGGCTACGGACACACTTTTACTCCATAGTGCAAGGATGTCTCCGTGAGTCTAGCATAGGTTTGTACTGGAAAGGATACCCTTCCAGTACAAAAGACCATGCTTGGACTAACGTTTAACATTTTCCCACCGTGTATGTGGGCCGTACAATGCAGCACGCATGCAAAGTCGGAAAATAAAGGAGCAAAAAAGCATTTCTCCTTCATAGCGCCTTTCTGAAATGGGCACTATTTTCTGTTGCTAAACCTTGTCTACTTTTTTACCCCCTTCCATGCTGATGACGGCCGGGAGCCGTCATGGCACACAGTGCTCGTGTGCTGATGACGGTTCTCGGCCGTCATGACCGCACCCGCGATCGGAATGTGCCGCACAGGCGCAGAATCGTGCCCGCGCCCAAGGGGTTAAGTATATGGGGCTCAGCGACATAAGCATTGGGTGGTTGCATGGGAACGCCCATGCACCACCCATAGGACTCCTCCCTGCGTTAAGTAATGCAAAGCAGCGCGATGCCTGCGTCACTTTCAAGTGAATCCCCAGGGTAAAACAGGTTTTAAGCTGGAAAGTAAATAGGTGATGAAGATTTAACGTCGTGATGCAAACCCAGCACTAAAACTCAGTACAGACACCCTGACGTGTCTTCTTAGCGCTGACAGACTGCTGACACCTAAGAAACAAAGCACCACCAGAGGATCAACTAGGGAACAAAGACGTTTTTTAACTAAAGGCTTAAAGAGTTAAATGCTTTGAGACTTAGGATGCTGGCATTGCGCTCATTGGCCTCCGCCCAGAGACGGTTCTGAGCACCGCCTTTGACATTACTTGTTTTCTTTACCTTGAAGACGCACTGGTCAGATAATACTGGTCTTCTTCTCCTTTGATCATAATGTGGAAGGCTGGCCAAGAATGCTGAGGCTGTATTGTATAAACAAATCCAATTTAAATAGAAAAAAATGCAAATTTTCACTCGTCAATATCCTTTTCCTGTGGCTCTTCTGTGACACTAACGTACATACATGCCTTTCTTAACCCCTGTGCACCTGTTCCAAATCTGAACCAACCTGATTAAGCCAATCCCCAACTAAACAAACTCAGAAAAACCTCATAATTAAGAAGTGGGCAGGTGGGAAAAACAACCTGAGAACTGCTACCAGCCGCCGTATCACCACTATAAAATGGTGGCTGAATTTATACCTCTCAGCTACCACATGGCCCTATACCAGCCCAAACTGGAGCACTCGTTGGACCACTCCATTTCCCAAACTATCCAGGGAGGAGACCTCCCTGTGGACGGGCTGCCCCCAAGACCTCATTAGGGGGCATATGTGTAAAGCCCATTTCCCATACGCAAACTGGCCGATTCTCAGAATCGGCCCATTTGAGAATGGGAAAAAGCCTTTTGGGATGTATCATCCCAAAAGGCCCTCCTAAATAGGGAATCGCAAAATTTGCGATTCCTTATTTTGCGAAAGTATTCAAGGAATCGCAAATTGAGATTCCTTAAATGGGATGTAAAAAGTACCCAAGTTGTGCGATTTCTCCTTAAGAAATCGCAAATTACCACCAACTTCAAGTTGGTGTTTTTTTGCGATTTCTTTGAAAAATGCACTTTTTTTTGCATTTTTTAAAGTGCCATGTGGTGCACATACATGCCTTAGGGAATGTATGTGTGCCACATGTGCACATATGCACATTTCAGGGGTGCAACAGGGTGTCCTTTTTACTCCCTGGCACCCTTGAAATTGCATTCTCAATTTGCGATTCTCTAATTGAGAATCACAAATTGAGAATGTCTTCCTAGGAATGAATGGGGGGGGGTATTCATTAATTGCAAATCATAATTTGCGATTCGCAATTAAGGAATATGTAGGATTTGCAAAATTATTTGCAAATCCTACATACATACCGCTAGATGCATCAAACCAAAATTCGCTTGCAAAGGGGCAGATTCTCAGAATCTGCCCCTTTGCGACCGTTTTTTTTGCATTTGGGATGCATCATCCCTAATGCAAAAATCGCAAATTGAGAAATCGCTAAATTGCGATTATTTGCATTTAAGGAATCTCAAATTGAGATTCCTTAAATACAATGCATGAAAGTTTTAAAAATAGCGAATTTGCTAATAGGGCACGCAAATTACCATGAAGTACAACTTCATGGTAATTTGCAAAAACTTTGAAAAATGCACTAAAGTGCATTTTTTAAAGTTTCATGTTGCACACACACATGCCCTAAGGGCATGTGTGTGCGTAACATATGTGCACAGATCAATTTCAGGGGTGCAACAGGGTGTCCTTTAGATACCCCTGCACCCTTGAAATCGTAATCTCAATTTGCGATTTGCTAATTGCGATTCGCAAATTGAGATTGTCTTCCCATTCATTCCTATGGGCCTCAAGGCCCATAGGAATAAATGGGGAGGTATTCCTTAATTGTGACTCGCAATTTGTGAGTCGCAATTAAGGAAGTCTAAGAAATCGCTATTTTTTAATGGATTTCTTGATGCATTCCATTTTGCTATTCCTTAATAGCGAATCGGTATTTTTCGCTATTAAGGAATCGCAAAATGGGTTTTTGATGCATCTGGGGGATAGCGTTTTGCGATTCTCAAATAGCGAGTCTCTAAAAATCGGTATTTGAGAATCGCAAATGTATCTTTTGATACACATGCCCCTAGATTCGGGCAATATTTACCGGTCGGTGGTCTAGCTTGGCCCCTCTCTGTCGCCACATTACTCTCTCCTGCCCTCTGCTGCTGAGCTCACTGCATGCTCATCGGTCTCATAATCCTCGGTCTCCACCTCCGGGGGTGATGTCCCCAATGTCTTTTCAGCAGTCTTGGCCGCGCCCGCACTGGTCTATGTCTTCGCTCCTCAGTGTCGGCTTTGGGTCAATCTGTGCATCTCTGCCTCAGCGCCCAGAAGCTGATGAAACTCCCAGATGGGGGGGGGGGGGGGGTTCTATCAATTTTTACATGATTCTTTTTATAGAATCTGGAGGGTTTGACCCCTACATGTGTCACGGACACTATGGATTTCCCTAAACTTTGCAACTAAAAATGTGTTAAAGTCTCATATTCAGGTAAGAAAATGAATAAGGTTCAGGAAATACATTGTTTTAATGTCTGCGGGCAGGAGAAAATACATGTATCATTCCTTGCAGTTGATAACTTATAATCCTTCTAATATAGCACAGTGAGTTATGGAGGACATGTGACTCATACACCTTATCACCCTCACTGTCTTATGTAACACATCCTTTGTATTGCTGTACACATATATGATTTCTAGTCAATGTATAATGTTAGCATGTGATGTAAAGGGCTCTGACACTCTGTATTGGAATGAGTAGAGCTATAGAAGAAAATCGTGGTATTTAAATTATTGAGGTAAATACTGGGACAGACCAACACACCAGACATTCTTACTGTGCATGCACTTATATACAGGGAGTGAACAAAGGCAAAAGATACCTCTCCAAAATACTTGTGAAGTGATAAGCTGTATGTAAGCATGGGCGGAAAATCCGTTCCGCTCGCGGATTTTGTGGATTTTCGGTAAATTCGCAATCCGCGAACTCTCGCGAATTTACTGAAAGTCCGCAAATTCGTACGCAGCGGATTTTTTTTCTTAGTGATACAATATTGCGGTGTGCGGCGTTCACTTACCGTCATTCAGCGTTTGCCGAGTTGTTTTTCGCGATATTTTGCAAGTGATGCGCCATTTTGGATCTTGCTGCGGGATCCCGCGGGAGTTTGGTGACGCATCGCGAGAGTTCGCAATTGCAAACATGTAGGTGCGGCGGGCAGCAACAATCTCGCACTCGCGAAATTACAAAATTTGCAATTCTGCACAAGGAATCCACTAGCAAGCAGCATAGACCTTCTGAAAATGATGATTTTTATCAGAATAACTCCTCAGGTTGACATTTGCCTGCACTTTTTTGGATTTGAGACCTTTTGACTTTCTTTGGATCACTTTTGGATTAGAAATCAACTTTCACAAGTAAGTTTGTTTGGGGCATTACAGTTGCTGTTCTGCAGAAAAACGAGTTTTGCAAAACTGAAAGCACTCAGCAGGTGCAAATGTTCACTCATCATTAGTAACCATTCCCTGTAGTACTTCCTGAGGGGCCCCTCCAGAGTTCAGTTGCCTATGTTTGTTTGGGGCATTACAGTTGCTGTTCTGCAGAAAAACGAGTTTTGCAAAACTGAAAGCACTCAGCAGGTGCAAAAGTTCAAACTCATCATTAGTAACCATTCCCTGTAGTGCTTCCTGACTTGGGCCCCTCCAGAGTTCAGTTGCTAGTTGCAACAATTGTATGACCCTGCTCTGACCCTCACAGCAGGCTCATAGAATAGCTACAAGTAGGCCACAAAGGTCCTGGAAAAAAAATTGCACTGCAACAGAAAGCAAATTACAGATAAGGAAGCAGGTGCCAGACTGGAATTTTAAAACAGTGACACATTAATAAATCAACCCCAAATTAATTCTTGTCAGTTGAAGCAGGGCAGGTGTGCTAGCTTTTCCCCCCCATAATCTGCAGTGATGAACCAGAGGGTGGCATTGATGTACCAGAGGGTGGCATGGGTGAAACAGGGTGGCAGTGGTGAAACAGAGGGTGCCGTGAACCTGTGATGATGAACCACGTAGAAACAACATAGTCGCGACCGTTGCGAGCCGACAAGTAAGTTCGCAATTGCGAACTGGTACAAAACCCTCGCGAACTGGCAGAAACCCATGCGAACACAAAAAAAAAATCCGCAAATTCGCGAGAATTCGCAGATTTTGCAGATTGCGAGTTCGCAAATACGCAAATTCGCGAATGCCAGATTCGCAAAATTCACCGATGCTTAGCTGTGTGCCTTTGTTTCCCCTCTATTGCATTTGCATCTAAGTGTGAGGCTCCAGAGATACCTTCCAGACAGGAATCTCCAAAAAAGGAGGCCTGATGGCCCCTTACCTTCAGCCTTTGCTATGAGCCCTGCTGGGATCTAATAAGTCCCCTCCCTGCCTGCGCATTGTAGCCTGGATCTAAAGGAGACAACGTGCCAGCGCTGCTGAATGTGTCCCAGTGTCTAAACATTACACTGGGACGAATTAATTATAGTTCACAGCGGAGCCCAACTTCTCATCAGGGTGGACGGCGTCCACCCCGTGAAAATAGTGGCTGCATGCGTCTGCCTGCATGTACCCACACTGCTGCATCATCCCTGAGAGCATTCTGGTCTCTGAGTGGTCCAGCTACTGCGATGCTAACAAGACTGGCAAGTGGTGACTCAGGCGGGAGTGAGGCCGAGCAGTGACGTTTAATCAAGGAGTTGGTATGGGGCGGAAACACGTAGATTTGAGTGTGACGTAATCCTATAAAGCCAATAAATGTGGATGCCAAAACAGTTCTAACATTTACAAAGGAGATTAATCCTTCAATGAGCTTGGCGCACCTTAAAAAAGAGGCGCCAGGCGCAATGAAGGAAAGTGCGCCACATTTTGGGAAATACGCTGACCACATGAAATACGAAGCTGCTGCTTTGTAGCCGCTCCGTGTTTCACTGTGCAGGCAGCAACCCGCCTTCACTTTAAAGGGGAATAGAGATCCCCTTGCAGGCAGGTGCACTCACCTGCAAGGGGATGTGTGGGGGATTCATGGGGGCCCCTTTACCCCCTGTAGAGACCTGCTCTCAGGGGGCTCACTGACAGCGCGCCTCCTGAGGGTTTCTTTGCCTCTGCACCCACAATACTTCATGGGTGCAGATGCAAAGGGATTCCCTCATTTGCATTGGGCGGACCCCCATGCAAATGTATGCATGTATCGGGTATTTGTAAAGCACAAACTAATCACCCCTAGGGTGCCATCTGGGAGATTAAGTGAGCTCTTGCCCAGAGTCACATGGTGCTGAGCTGCCGCTGGCGAGCGAACCGCGAGTCACATGCTCTGGGGTCAGCCGCTCGGGTCGCTTTACCACACCTCTCCTTGAAATAAAGGAACGCCCCCTTAAAGAAAGCGCTGTCGCTTTATGTGCACCAGTGATATTGGCATTACAGAAGGGTTTGCACAAGCGTCTGCGGCTCCTTCTGTAATTACAAAGAACCCTGCAGGCGTGCAGAGCAAGCGTAAACGCCCGTTGCGCCTCCGGGGCACTTTAGGTAATACGGCTGAGCATGAGGACCACTTTTAGGTACAAAGACAGCCATAAATGTAATAAAACTGTTAGCCACTTAACAAGCTAAACATGTCACATGTCCAACAGCGCTGCTGTGAAGGTTACTCCGTCACGTGGGCCTTTGTTTTTGTTTGTTTTTGCAGATATATATAGCACATGCTCGACCCGAAGGTATTGCAGCACTTTACATGAGCATTAGTTATGTTGCACAAGGAGACATTAATTTTTGGTAGACACGGGGAGATTACGTGATTTGCCCAGAATTACAGGATGTTGAGCCAACGTTGAGGCTGGAACCTGGCTCCCCTGCTCCAAATTCGGTAGCTTTGGCCTCTCCCCTTGTTAGAAGACTAAGATAAGTATCAGTTTCTATCTTGTAAAAGTGTTCATGAGACAGAGATACACTGTCCTGGCACAGTCCATGAATGAAAGGCCCCCTCCTGCCCCACCCCCTCCAGAGGAAGGGTGTCCCTGCAGAGGTGCCCCTGAGTGGAGCCAGGCCCCCCCACACAAACCAGGGCTCAGAGTTTGAGGGCACTAAACTTCATGGGGTCTTCAGAAGTCAGAGGCCACCTGCTGAGAAACATGTCTCAGCCTCTGGAACCGACTTTTCTTTGCGCAGGTGGGAGGATGTAGCCTAACAGCTAGAGCGGCCAACCTCGAACCCGAGACTCGGCAGCGAAGCTCAACATGCTGTGATTCTGGGCAAATCACTTAATCGCCCCTTGCCTGACAAATATGAACATGTCAGTCTGTTAGGCGGTTGGTGCTTATTTAAAGAGCTCTGATTCCGGTTGAGTTCATGCTATATAAAAATACAAAAAAAGAAGAAAAGTCCAAGCACTGTAGCCTCGACACTGGAAAAGACACATTTCTGAATGTAATCTGGCAGCCACATCAACATATCCTCCCCTCACACGCTTTGTAATATCCGTGTGAAGGGTGTTTCTTGGTGAGTAGTGAAATCTACGGAATGGTGCTGAAGGAGTATTTTTATTTTTTTATTGGCATTTTTATGTGGTGTGGACAAGACACAAACAAAAGAAAGAGAATAACCATATAATGTACAGAAGAGGACCACGTGAGAACTCAGAGGTGCTGGTGGGCCGTATGTACAATTATATATAACCCACAGGCATGGAAATACTCGAAGTAGTAACTGCTTCGAAGTTCACGGTTTGGACAGAGCTTGCCCTCAACATTGACCACTTGTGGGAGGACCTCGGTTCAACCAACAGGCGTTTGGACTCTTTAACGCGGCCTGGGGCAGGTTGAACCTCATTGGCAGCAGAGGGTTCACCCTCAGAGTCCTGCCCAAGAAACGCTGCTTTACAGGGTTCATCTATTACAAGGGTGGCACTTCGAGAAGAAGGGAGTCAGAGCTCTGAAGGCGCCCTTGTCCTCTTGAAATGGGTAGTTTCTGAGAGAGATACCTCGAAGTAGCATTGTAAGATAAAATATGCGTGATGCATGCAAGTCTGAAGACACCCCTTGCCCCTGTGGGATTACTGATATCAGGACGGGCAAGAGGTGGTCAGAAGAAGTTTCTGAGTATGTGACTCTGGAAGAGGCACGGTGCAGGTCGGGGTCCTCAACAGTGAGGAGATGCAGGAGTCCGGGGTCTGCATCGGGATGAGTTTGCTTGAGAACTGTGCCCATTTCTGAATTGATGCCTGCTTCAAGGTGAACATTTTTGTCCTCAATGTGGCTGACCGATCTGGGGCATTGCACACCAGGGGGGGCTACAGTTTAGAACAGGAGGAGCATTGAGGAGAGTTTGAGGTAGGATGAGAGAACATGAGGTGCTCTGGTTTGAGTGGACTCCATCTAAGATGGTGGAGTGTCATTCGTGTATCTACATTACCTACTATTTGACATTCATATTGAAGCAAATCCTTAGAAATAGTTGAGTATCTTCAGCTTGGAGAGTGTGTGAGAAGTTAGAGTGGTTTGGTGCTGAGGCAAGAGATTTCATGTAAAGACTGAAGAGGGGAGCAAAGGAGCTGATGTCTGGGAGACCCCTCGTTGCAGGAAAGGAGTTTGGACAGTGAGTTGGCTGCTTCTAAACACAGGCAGGGGTTTCCCAGGTGTGAGGAGAACCGAGGACTGTGTAATTCACCCTCATTGAGGATGTTCAGGGGAGTGCACTGAACGACTCTATCTACTTGTCACCCGTAGATGATGCAATGCCCCACTCTATCTACTTGTCACCCGTAGATGATGCAATGAATCACTCTATCTACTTGTCACTCATGAATGATGCAATGAACCACTCTATCTACTTGCCACTCATGGATGATGCAATGAATCACTCTATCTACTCGTCACCCGCAGATGATGCAATGAATCACTCTATCTACTTGTCACTCATGGATGATGCAATGAATCACTCTATCTACTTGTCACTCATGGATGATGCAATGAACCACTCTAGCTAGCGCCGGGACACCTCTGTGTGAGGTAGCTGTTCGCGCTTTAGAAATATCAGTATTATGATGCAATGAATCACTCTATCTACTTGTCACTCATGGATGATGCAATGAATCACTCTATATACTTGTCACTCATGGATGATGCAATGAATCACTCTATCTACTTGTCACTCATGGATGATGCAATGAATCACTCTATCTACTTGTCACCTGTAGATGATGCAATGAATCACTCTATCTACTTGTCACTCATGGATGATGCAATGAATCACTCTATCTACTTGTCACTCATGGATGATGCAATGAATCACTCTATTACTTGTCACTCGTGAATGATGCAATGAATCACTCTATCTACTTGTCACTCATGGATGATGCAATGAATCACTCTATTACTTGTCACTCGTGAAAGATGCAATGATTCACTCTATCTACTTGTCACCCGTAGATGATGCAATGAATCACTCTATCTACTTGTCACTCATGGATGATGCAATGAATCACTCTATCTACTTGTCACTCATGGATGATGCAATGAATCACTCTATTACTTGTCACTCGTGAATGATGCAATGAATCACTCTATCTACTTGTCACTCATGGATGATGCAATGAATCACTCTATTACTTGTCACCCGTGAAAGATGCAATGATTCACTCTATCTACTTGTCACCCGTAGATGATGCAATGCATCACTCTATCTACTGGTCACTCATGGATGATGCAATGAATCACTCTATCTACTTGTCACTCATGGATGATGCAATGAATCACTCTATCTACTTGTCACTCGTGGATGATGCAATGAATCACTCTATCTACTTGTCACTCATGGATGATGCAATGAATCACTCTATCTACTTGTCACTCGTGGATGATGCAATGAATCACTCTATCTACTTGTCACTCGTGGATGGTGCAATGAATCACTCTATCTATTTGTCACCCGTAGATGATGCAATGAATCACTCTATCTACTTGTCACTCATGGATGATGCAATGAACCACTCTATCTACTTGTCACTCATGGATGATGCAATGAATCACTCTATCTACTTGTCACTCATGGATGATGCAATGAATCACTGTATCTACTTGTCACTCATGGATGATGCAATGAATCACTCTATCTACTTGTCACTCATGGATGATGCAATGAATTACTCTTTTACTTGTCACTCGTGAAAGATGAAATGATTCACTCTATCTACTTGTCAGTCATGGATGATGCAATGAATCACTCTATCTACTTGTCACTCATGGATGATGCAATGAATCACTCTATCTACTTGTCACTCGTGGATGATGCAATGAATCACTCTATCTACTTGTCACCCGTAGATGATGCAATGAATCACTCTATCTATTTGTCACCCGTAGATGATGCAATGAATCACTCTATCTACTTGTCACTCATGGATGATGCAATGAATCACTCTATCTACCTGTCACTCATGGATGATGCAATGAATCACTCTATCTACTTGTCACTCATGGATGATGCAATGAATCACTCTATCTATTTGTCATCTATTTGTCATCCATGGATGAAGGAAGTCGAGTCGGCAGGAGTTACTTTTGTTCAGAATGCGATGAGCATTGTCAACTATTTATCAAATATTTTAACACTGCAGTCTCCATGACGTATCTCGATCTGAACCCTGATTGGAGGTCATCTGAAGGGCGTTTATCATCTCCACACAACTCTCTAGGACTTTCAATAGGATGGGCAGTTTCGAGACCAGGTGAAAACCGATAAAACCTTCTAAACATCCACCCATGTGTTCTAGTAAGTGCAAGACCTTGTCCAGCTTTAGGCTGGCTCGAATTGTGCATCCTGCAGAAGGGTGTCAATCAGGCTCAACCAATAAGGGGCAATGGAGGAGCTGAGCTCTGTGCTAAGTGGGGAGGGGTGGTTTTTAAGAAAGGAAAGAGTGATTTGTCATGGAAATTGCATTAAGCAATGGCACCCAGGTGACTATAAGTAAGGCCATGTGAATTAGCTTTCTTGATTATGTCCCAATGTCCTCAACTTTTCTCTGGGTGTGTGAGAGCTAATCTATCCTTAACTAGCTATCGATAACTAATATTGAATAGACTCGGTATGGCCACAAGCAGTCTCAGCACAGAGATACCCCGCACAGGGTGATTCAGGCGCTATATAAGTCACATGAATAAATAAATACAAATACAGCACCAAGGAAATAAACTGAATACTTGAATTTGCATGTATATTCTAATTTGTTGCTAATTAATTTAAAACAAATGTACTAATTCTTGTTAAAGTGCCTTTCCCTGGCTTATGCTAACTAGGTCTGAGTTAGGCCTCGACTCCAGCTTGTTCAAATATGGATGTACCCTCCTGCACATTCACTGTTCATTATTTCTACAGCACAAAGTCAAGCAGGGTCATGTTTGTTTATTTCCATTGAAGCTGTTCATGCTGTTCTCGAAGGAAACTTTCCATCACGGACACAGCAATGTTGCAGTTTCTCAAGGCCCTTCCACCAGCTCACAGCATTGTATTAATTCACAATGGCGTGCTGCTGTTCTTGTAACTCGTTTCTCCTGCCATCTCCGGATGACATTGGCAAAGAGTGGGCAGAATCAATATTCATGTAGTGGGATAGTGCATAGATGGTAAAGCAATATGACGACTTATAAAACCGTGCTATGATATGCCAAAAGCATAATTAATTTGCTCACACCATGATGACTTTACAGAAATTAACGCTTTCCTATACAAGAGAACTGTGTATAAACCCTAGATTGTAACTTGGAATTTTTCTTATTTTGCACCTTATTCTATAATGCCCAATTTACTGAGAGCCTTCAGGACAACGACTTCATGCATTTGCATTGACAATTTCTGGCCAAACCTTAAAATGATTAATAATAAATATTTCAAAATTTCTATTTCTGCTCTAGACCTTCATTATTGCGTCTATCCTTGTTTATCTGACTGTATTTTGGCAGCTGTAATTTGCCTCATGAAACTGAGGTTAAACACTGTCTCTGACTCACCCACCTGCGGATTTGCTGTTGAGGCAATGTTTTTGGGGTGTACAATCTAGGGGTTCCCCGCACCCACAATAATGCAGCAAGGGACATTGTTGCGCTGGAGAGGAAGTATGCACCATATCTACTAAGATATGGAGAAATTCTCCTCTCTGGTAGCGCAGGCGCACTTCTGACTGCCTAGCGCCAATGCAAGCACCATGACCCCATGATGCAAGGGTGCATGTGCTATGGTCAGAATAGTTTTTGTGCCAGAAGGCATACCTTCCTGCACAAAAACAATCCTTTGAGACTTTTACTCTTTGCATATGTGCTTAGGAAGTACTTAGGAGAAATAAAGATATTTCTACTCATTACACAAGCTTTGGGTAGGTGCACCATTGTGGCAGAAACCCATGTTTACTGACTTTGGTAAATATAGGTTTGCATCCGAGTGCATGGGTAGACGCACAGTAACATCCATGCTCCACCCAAGTAACGCCTCCCCATTTCTAGGTGAAATTACTTTTGGGTGAAATCACATGGAAAGCCAAACCAATATTGATGTGCGTGGCTTGGTAAATCCCAACATGGAACATCCGGCTGCCTCACAAAAGTGACGTAACTCGGATGCAAAATCTATACCAATCTCGGTCCAGATCTTTTTAAACCAAAAACAGATTTCTTTTTTTTTTACTCCTGCCTAGGTTTGCCTCCATTTTAAGTTGCATATCGAGAGTGTCTGGCCCATAGCTTAAGTTGGAAATGAAGAGAGTAGCTTCTGCACCACCCGGAACTAATACTTCCCACAACACCAGGTGCACAACCAGAAAGCAGAACAACCAGCCCAAGCAAATTCCAGGTAAGCAGCGAAGCGTCCGCCTGTTGCTTGTGGAGTAGAAGCACTTCAAAGCCTATGATAAGGAGGAAAGCTTGAGAGAAAACATGGCATCTAGCTTGGAATCAAGTGTAGAGGAAAAACAGTCTCTTTACCCAGCCCTGCACTACCAACAACCCGCAACAAAAGGCTTTCTCAGATGTTGATCTGTTTGATAATGCCAGCTTGGGTTTTGAAATATGTTTTGACATCATTCACCAGATGGGCTTTTTAACTTCCAGTTTTTGAGTGAAGGTTGAAAACAAAATAAAGTACTTTAACTCTTACTGTTTCTTTCTTTGGTCACATTTAGTTTTAGTAACTTGTTATTGTCGATGACAACAGCTCTGAGTCATGTTCGTAGTATTCACTCATCAAATTCTGGACTATCCCGATGCATTAATCTATTGACCTTATTGCCTGTACTAGTATTTAGTTAACTCCACTTTTGAACTCGACCCTTTCTGCAGGGCCATCCCCACATTTTTTGCCTTCAGCCTCCTGTTTTCTGAACCGGTTTTTGTTGTCTTTTAGGATTCTGTGCCCTCAGCTAATCAGGGATGGCAAAGATGGACATGCACTTTTTAGTGTATCATGATAAGGTATCGAAAAACTCCTAAATGTGTTTTTCAGTACTGTGAGGCCTACCTGTCCCATAGAATAACAAGGGGTTAACTTATTACATTTATTAAGTGCTAACTTTCAATACGGAGCAGGTATGATTATCGAATTTGGTGTCTAAGAAATTGTAATTTTAAATCCTCCTTAATGGTGAAGTTGGATTTTAAATCACATTTCTGAACATACCATGTTTAGAAAGTTGGGATTTTCTTGTGCTAACCATTTGGTGTCTGCAGCTTGCTTCCTGTGTTACACAACTAGGTGTAGCTGGCAGTTTGTCTTTGTGTATTGCTCCCAGACAGTGGGAAGATGGTTGTTGGCAGGATGGGCCATCTTTGACTTGAAAAGGGGGAGGAGCTGTCACCTGTCACACTTGCACATCACAAAGGTTCTGCTAGAGAACACTCACAAAGGGTTTACACTAGTCTTTTTGACCCCGGACAAGCTGGGGCCAGGAAATTACAGACACCTCTGGGAGTGGAAACCTTTGGAACCTTGTCTTACGTCAAAGTTGGCATCAGGTATAAATAATGAACCTTCAGACCCAACTCTTCATACACTTCTGGACTTTTGGAATCCTCAGAGGGACTGCTGTGTTGCTCTGCTAAACTGCTGCCCTACTGCCTGAGTGAAAGGAGTGGACCTGCATCTTGAACCCAGGACCACCAGAGTGACACCAAGAGCTAGATGACTGGCCTCCTGAGCAGAGCCTCGGGGACAGAAAAGACTGCAACCACCTTAAACCCAGCACCTGGACTCTGTCTACTGTGAGTCCTACCTTCCCAAATGATGCAATTCCAGTCCTGGACCCTTGAAAGCGGCCCTGAAGAGGCTCTGCCAGCCATACTGGGGTCTCCTTGCAGCTCCACTTCGGAACCGCCACAGCGTGATGCATCCTCAACACCAAAGCTCATATTGCAGCCTCCTTGAAACAGCAGCTGCGCAACACATGCTTGACGCAGGCCTTCGCATTTCAAGCCCCTCGTTGACGTCATCCTTGATGACGACACAGGACTCTGCATCGCAGTCCCATAGGTTATTCAGAACTGCCTCTGTGCAACACATCCTCAACACCGCACTTCACATTGCAAACCCCTCATTGACAGCATCCTCAACGATGATGCGGGGCTTCATTTCGCAGCCTCGCCGTTGCATGATGCATCCTCAAGGCAGGATCTCACACTGCTCTGCAAACCAGGATTTTAGGTACTTTGTTCAGCGGGCCTAACCTCATCCCTGCATCCGGCTCATCCTTCATTGCGGTTCGTACAAGTGGTCTGAGATGGTTTACTTCATAGTTTGAAACTTTGCAAAGGCTCACAGCGGAGCACCAAGGCTGGAGGGGAAGGGACTAAGCGGGTTAAAGTATCTCTGCATCCTAATCAATGCCATGGCAGGTGAGTATGGGTGGGGGTATTCTTTTTGTTTTATAATATATTGTAATTTTTAAAGCAACGCAAAAGGAGAAAATGAGTACATGTTACAACAGAGCTGAAACCCAATTCTACTGAATGCATAATTAAAGTGTAAACTATAACCCATATTCCATCCCCACGCTCTACCCACTCCAAAGACACCAAACAGTCTGCATCCAGCTCTCTACAGGGCTCGGCACCACAGTTTGGATGACAATGCAGCATTTAGCGGCATTCTCCATCATTCTCAGGGCATAACTAATCGTTCTCACCCACTCTTCTCTATGAGCTCCAGGGAGCAATATTGAAGCCATTTTCCCCACACCTTGCAGAATTCCCAGGGGCATCCCCTGGAGGTGTAAGTAAATGCTGAAGAGCTCTTTGTTATGATTGGAGATGACTTTGATGCAGTTAGCTTGGGCGTTCTTTTTTGTCTCTTACAGGAGTTGGTGGTAGTGCTTGAGCAATTTCTTGAAGGTGGCGTGGTCTGTGGACTTCTTGCTGGTGCACCATTTCCTTTCTAGTTGCTTACAGTTGCCTTTCATGGTTTCTCAGTTCCAAGGTGTACCAGCTTGCATGTTTGGTGGGTCTCTTGTTTGGTGGGTTTGATGGATGCGACTCTGTAGGCATAGTCGGTGATGCAGGGAGTGAAGTTCTTGATGGCCTGTTTAAGGATGGTTGAGGTGTCAGGCTGGGAGGTGTTGAAGGCATTGGTCCATTGGCTTTCAGATACTTTATTCCAGCTGGGGTGTGTGGTGCAAAGCGCTTGGTGGTGGTGCTGAGGGCTGCTGTGATTGTGAAGTGGATGATTGAGTGGTCCCTCCAGATGAGTTCAGTGACATGGCTGCACTTGACTCTGTCTCAGGCTGTGAAAATAGGGTTGAGCGTGTGTCCTGCGCAGGGCCGGACTGAGAACCAAAACCGGCCCTGGCAAAGTGCTCGGCCGGCCTCCTGGGGTGCGACCAAGCTCTTTGCCGGGGTCGGTTTTCGGTATGCTGCAAAAACGGCCCTGTAACAAAAACGGCCCCCAGGGCCCAAAACCGGCCCCCACCCTTGCGGCGCACCAAGGTATTGCCCGGTGCCCGCAATGGCAGACCGGGCCTGGTCCTGTGCAATGTGTGAGGTTGGTGACAAGGTGGGTGAGGCCGATGTTGTTCGTGCTTTTGGGGAGGTTGACTGTGTTACTATCATTAGGGTCGGTGAGGTGAAAATTAAGGTCTCAGAGGAAGATGAAGTGTTCAGTGTCAATGGCTTGTTGTGCAATGAAATTGAGGATGACTTTGCAGATGCTGGGTCGTCTTTGTGGATGATGGCGATTCCACCTCCTTGCTTGGGAATGAAGTCCCGGTGTGCTATCTTGTAGCCGTAGGGCGTGGCTATGTCGGGTGCAGATGTAGGACTGAGCCAGGTCTCAGTGAGGAAGACAACGTCGACAGTGAGGGAGGTGATGGTATCCCATATCTCAGTGGCGTGTTTGCTGAGTGATCAGGCGTTGAGCATGAGGCAGTGAAGCTGTCCAGATGCAGTCGTGGTTGGCATAGCGGGGCAGTTGTGTGTGCGGGTACTCTGATGTTCTAATAGAAGAGACAGTGTTGGTATGAGAAAGGTCCAACTGTTGAGTGTGGAGAGCTGCGGCAGCAGTTAAAGTTGCGGAATCTAACATTCAAGGCTATGAGCTCGCCGCCGATGTATCTGTGGTTGGGGGGGGAGGTCCAGGGTTCCTGACGCTGGGCGTGGTCCAGGTGCGGACAGGCACCGATGTGCTTGCCTTTGGTGCGCCCACTGCACGTGTCCCCTGAGGGCCCACGCTGGTGCCTCGATTAAGTAGGTCCTGGGAGGGGAGAGGGGCACTGGGCGGTATGAGCAGGAGGAAAAAAACAGCAGCAACGCATGAAAAATAAGTGGACAGCGGGGGTAGACAAACAGTAGAACAGTAATAGAAATAAAATATCCTAAGGTTACAACAGTTGAACAGAAGTTTGCACAAACTAAGGGTTACAACAGCAGTAGGACGGTATTAGAGATCAAATATACCAGGGCTACCACAGTATGGAGCGCAGAGAGGGAATTACAAGAGTGGAAAGAACAAAATAACATCGAATGATGGGGCTCAGAGGAACAGTGCAGCGGAGCACAGGCGAGGCACAGGCAGCGGGGAGCAGGCATAGGGGACCTGCCTGATCCTGGGCCTGCTCCCCAATCAGATTAAATCAGGGAGCAAGCATTCTTTGCTGTAGTGCCTGCACTTTGATGCTTTTCGTTTAGGAACTAGGATTGCAAGGCGGGGAATGTCAGAGGGTAAACATCTCCTGGACATTTTGCTTTGTGATTTCCATGGAAGGAAACAGGGCACAGTTTGAAACATCCAATCAAACATTGACTATAGAAGGGCATGTCCAGTCATAACATCACCATTAGCCATGCCTGCTGCATGCTGAAGGGACTGGAGGAACCGAGGAATGACTGTCTGTGAAGTCAGGGCTGAAGGTCTCCTGTGGCTGCGGCAGGCAGTGTCGGCCTAGGAGGGCCTTACCAGAAAAGGTGGGTCCTCTTACTTTCCAGAAAATGCTCGTATTTCGATCAATGTCCAGTGGCCTTATTACGTCATATTCTTTCCAGTGGGAAGCAGCAGGCCAGAGTGAATAGATGGCTCCGTGACTTCAAGGCTCACTGCTGACCACTGATTGGTTTCACCTGCAGAACACAAGTACAAAGCACCATCAGGCCAGTTCAGACTTTCTTCCTTCCAAGGACATTGGGTAGCAATAAATCGGATTATGGTGCCACCTGCGACTTGCAGAACTTAGAAATTGTAAACACTCCTCTAATGTGCGCTGAAATGCTGTGTACATGACACTGTCATTTGTTTTTCTAAACCCAGTAAATTTCCTCTGTTGGCAAATGCAAAGTGCTCAGTGATAAGAGCTTACCAGGAGCAGCGAGGGGAAGAAAGAAGTCAGATAGATCAGGGACAAAACAAACAAAAGATACTAAGTGGCTCATTGTGGCTTCAGCGGCGGCTCCTCCGCTATGGCGGAGGAGCGTGACCCCGTGCCCCGCCAGCAGCAGCAGCCGCAAAACGTGAATAAGAAAGCGATAATAAAACATGTTTGTTTTAGTTTTATTTTCCTCCATGCTGTGGAGTCTAGGGTGCGGGGCCAGGGGAATAACAGGCACAGGGGGAGCGGTAGGTGCACTGTTGTCAGTGCGCATGACGGTTTGGCCGGATGTGTCTATACGGCCAAACCGTCATGCGCACTAAGCAGTCTTCAACCCGAGCTCCAGGGCTGGGTTAGAGAGAGCAGGCACAGGCTCCCAGTCTCCCTGGGAGTAGACATCGACGGTGCTATGGCCAATCCTGACGCTGCTCTCATGCTGTGAGAGCAGCGTCAGGATTGGCCACAGTAGAGTCTGGGAGCCAATGCCTGCAGTGCAGCCGAAGGGCGGTGTTGAGGCGGGTTTCTGGTAAGTTTTATTTTACTTGTTTTTTCCCCTCCTGCCCCGCCTCTTTACCTCAACACTTGCCGCGACTGCGTGGCTTGTTCATAGAACGGCTGCAGCGAACGCTCTGCTCGGGAATGTCTTATGCACTGTTGACCTCTCACTTCTTGGACCGCATTAGACCCTGATTTTGCTCAATGTGTCACTGTTCATTGTTGCTGTCATCAGTCTCTGAGTCCTGATAGGAAAGGGGGCAGTCGCCTTGGATTCAGAGAGGTGTCTGTCCTGCAGAGTCTCTGGTGACCTCCAGCAGCTACTCCAAGCCTGGCTGTCAGGCTGGGCCCGGCCTACAGCCTGTGCTGCCATAGGAGAAAAGGACCTACTACCCGTCACATATGTACCCCTTCGCAACACACACTTGCAACCAAGAACATACATGACACACACAAGAACAGTTCAACAAGTTATTTGTTTTACATGAACACTGCACCCTTACACGGTGCATGCACTTATATACAGGGAGTGAACAAAGTCAAAAGCATACCTCTCCTAAATACTTGTGAAGCAATAACATGCTGTGTGCCTTTGTGTCCCCTCCTTTAGGTTTTCGTCTAAGTGTGAGGCTCCAGATAGCCCCCAGTGAGGCTGCTCTAACTAAAGCCCTTGTTGGAGCTCGCCTCCACCCTCACCTTCAGGACTCCCTGTAAAAAACCTCGGGATTTGGTTTGATGAAAAACAGAGTTTTTGTAATCACATCAATAAGCTGACTGGTACTTGTTTCCAGTGCTTTAAATGGAAAAAAAGTGCAGGTACTCACCAAAAGGAGCAGTGGGTGGAGTTTAGGGCGGGGCTAGGGGGGACAAGGGGCAAGGTTAGCTTTTTCACAGTGCCAAGGTTGTATGCACGAAATCTACATGCATTTTATCAACCCGCTAAGGATTACATGCTGCTTCAGCCTGCCTTAAAACGAACCGGTGGCCTACAGCGCACTGAGCCATCTGTCCAGTACTGGCACTCTTTTGTAACATGCATACGTCACTTTTCTCTTGTAACATACTGTTTGCTACCTCTTACATTTTGTTTGCTTTATATACTTGAGCAAGTGCCACCATTGCCTCATGTAACGTTTGTTCCTGTGTTTGTGTCTGCCATTTATTGCAGTATTATACCTCTACTTGTACTTTGTACGCTTTTGTAACCTGCACACATGTCACTTTTTCCTCCTGAAATGTATCGTTTGCAACCTCTTGTATTTTGTTTGCTCACAATTGTCACTTTTGCCTCATGTAACTTAACGTTTGCTTTGGTAATTTGTTCACTTGTAATTTTTCTCCTCATGTATCATTACTGTTCCTATTGTGAAGCGGTCTGACACCTTTGGGTAAAGTCTGCGCTATATAAAAACGCATACAATAAATAAACAAGTCTCTCCTGGAACATTTGTAAACCGGAGTTAGGGCCAGAGCTGACAACGTCTGTACTGGGGAACCGGGTGCCAATTTCCACATTTTTGATTGGTCTTAAGGTATGTCCAAGGTCGATGAAATAGGAATCAGCGAGTGTGGAAGTGGAAGTGTGCAAGAAAGCAATTCAGATGCGTGGCGACTGTAAAAGCCTGCAACAAAAGAAGGAGAAATGTCCGGTCAAGGAAGAGTGTGTACTGTACTGGATACTAAAGAAAACTGGGAATCATACAGCAACCAGAAGAGGTAACACCAGGCTGAGAAACTCCCATCAGCCCACCCTCATGCGGAGCATCATCATGTGGGATTTAGATGGTGAATCCAAACCTCGCCCAATCCATCAGTTGATGGTGCAGAGATGGATATCATTAGGTTAACTCTAGCCAAGGTGTGTCTCAAGTGGTGCTAATGAAGTGCAGTGCTGTGAAAAGGTGTGAGTGAAAATCTAAAAATGGCTACTAGGGCAAAAAATAAAGTTTAATCAGGATTGTCCTACTGTCATGATTAAAATAACGCCCGGTAGTTTGAAATTATAACTACACAGTGGCATAGTGCAGAGAGGCCGACATGTTTCAGCCAAAATGGAAACTACTGTCCGGCTTTCTTCAGGACCATAAAGAAGGAAAAGCTACTGCAGAAGTGAAAAAGAGTTGTGTGATAGTGCATTTATTAAAGTTCACTTTATCCTACCAGGAACTTGGATCCCCAATGTACTCTGGTGATAATGAATAAGTTGTGCTTTCCTATAAAGGAAAAAGAGACAATGCACAAATACATAATATGGTTGCTTACATGTATCCATGTGATCATAAAGAAAACAGTACAGAGAAACACACAAACGAAGAGAAAATACACTTCGCTAAACAGAAGCGTAATTAACTCCTGTTATCATTAATCTTGTCGATTTACATACATTTATGGAATAGTATACTCACCCAGCATTGTGTGGGAGATAACCTCACCTCACCCGGCAACCGCTCGGGAATATGAGGCCCGCTCTATTATGTAAAGAATAAAATATGGACACAATCAATACAATTTGTTAATGTGCCCAGCATAATCGCTCTAATTTTCTTCACATTTAAGTAGCCCAGTTGTCTGAAAAAGGCACCCTAACAATGACCAAAGAGGCTGACTGGATATAGGGATTGGCTAAAAAGTGTAGAAATATCTACACTCTAGATGCGAAAGAGAGTGTCAAAGAACTCCTATGGTATTTAGATCTCAACTCAAAATATAGATATGAGCTAATCCAACAAAAGTAAAATCTAGTATTATGTAGGTCCAGGACTGGAACATCCTCCTCTCCAAAAAGTAAATGAAGGGCTAGGTTCTCTTTGCACGAGAGCTTTTCAGGTGAGAGCCCTGGATCTACCTATCCGTCGGTACCCCTCTCTGGCGTCCGAGAGGAAGTGGAGGTACCGGTAGTGTGCGTAGTCGCACTTTTTATACTCCCTTTTATTGGTTAATTGCATCAATTTCATGCCCGATTAGTCACTCCATCTATCTGTGCGAATGCGCGAGTCCGCGATAGAGAAGCCGCTAATCTTGCAGCGCATGAGTGATAGCTGTCGCGCCAATTAGCCAATCCATCTATCTGCGCGGGTGCGGGATAGAAAAGACGCTAATCCTGCGGCGCATGCGTGACAGCTGTCGCGCCAATAGAGTATCCGCAGTAACTGAAGCAGTCTTGTTCGTGTTTTATGCACATGCGCGGTATCGCTATACTAGCCTCGACAACCAGCGCATGCGCTTTGCGTATTAAACCGAAGCCTGGCCGCACTCTGACGAACTTAGTACATTGAGCCTTAAATACCGCATGGCCGACCAGAGTCAGGATCTGATCAGTGGCGCATGCGTGAGCGGAAATAGAGGTGTGTAGCTTATTATGGCCCGCTACAGTTCTCGAGAGCCACCAAATGTACTGCACCAAAAAGAATTGTTTGGCGATCAGTGCTGAATCATAACTAACCCGGGACTGAGCGTCAACGGGTTTGATCAGTCAAAGAATAGTATCACGTATATCGACGTGTGTGGATTGGTCGCCATCATTACCAGATTTACTTTATGATGGCCAATCGTCAAAAAAAACATCTATACCTTGTTAAATTCCTAAGAGCTTTCCAGAGAACTATTAAGTTAGAAATCTCTAATCATAGGGCAGAACAGAGGTATATTAGAAAAATGTGTTGTTCGTGTGTTTTAGTGCTTTTTACTATGGGCACTGTTACATGAGTACATCGAGATACAGGTAGTGTAAACTTTGGTTTTGACTGTAAAAGCCTTCCCATACGTTCTTTTGTTATGTCCTGAACAGTGCCTCCCACCTCCACCCATTAGATTTTACAGCCCCCTCTTAGCCCCACTGTGAAAGATCTTTGGATAAGCAAAGGACTCAGCAGACACACCCTTGCTCTGATTTACAAAGCCGCTCACGCTGAGTCCTGGTGACTGATTCCGTGCAGTGCTTGAAAGGTGCTGCTGTAGTAAAACTTGATGGATAAAAGGAGCGCGCTGCCTCGGTTAAAGTCAGATCCCCATGAGTACCGGTACTCTCTCTCTTCTAGAAAAAAGTGCCGGTACTCAAGGGGAGAAAATGAAGAAGTGCCAGTACTCAGTACCGGTGAGTACCAGCCCATTAAAAGCACTGCTTGTTTCAGCATCTTGAAACTTCTCCGAACATTTCTGCCCCTTTTGCCTTTAGCAGCTAAGGAAACGGTTGTTCGAGCTCTTGTTACCTCTCTCATTGATTATGCGAACGCACTGTACGTGGGCCTTCCCGCATATTTAAATGATAAACTACAGGTGGTTCGAAATGCCGCTGCTCGTTTACCCCGTGACCTCCCCAAACGTACCAGTGTTAGACAACATCTGTGGAATTTGCACTGGTTACCGGTGAAGGCAATGGTCACTTTTAAAGCCCTGGTAACAAACCAGTCTAGCTATCCAGGCTGAAGAAGACTGATAGCCAGAAACCGGTCCTTGGATGCTTGATTCCGGTCTAGGAAAGACATGGCTTGGTAGTTCGGGCTGGACTGTTCCCATGAGGCACAGGGTCAAGCCTGATTTGCATATAGCCATTTTCTGACCTAGGGTGGTGTGGAGTGCAAAAAAACGCTGGATTTAGGCCCAGATCTTTGTACTGGGGTAAGACATTGTTCTGCATTCTGTCAATCAACTGTGTTTCTTGCTGTTTTTTTCTGGTAACAAACCATGCTGCGCTCAGGGGCGGCTCTAGGCACATGGCGGCCCTGGGCAAGGAGCGTAGGTAGGGGTCCCCCGAAGGAACGCAGGCACAGAGGTCAGTGAAGAGGGGGGGTCCTGCTGCGCTGTACGAGTATGGCCCCCTCTTCCTCAGGAAACGCTTTCAGTTCTACTCCCCCAGCAGACACCTGCGTTCCTCCAACAAGCGCTTGGCTGCTGTCCCTAGATTCCGCTTGAAAAGAAAGGGCAGTAGTTCCCTGGCCTATTTAGTGGCTTAGGCATGGAGCTCCCTCCCTCTTGACTTGCGCAGCTTGCAGAACCCTGCCCTTTTTAATAAGAAACTAAAAACCTTCCTTTTCAATTGAGCTGGTTCTGTGTGTTCAGTTCTTTTCATCTCTTTTCTTTTCTACTGTTCTTTCTGGGTTCGCGCCGGGACACTCTTCGAGTAGCTGAGCGCGTTATAAAACTGCGATAACATAGAGGTGGCCTGACGGCCCCTTATCGTCAGCCGTTGTTATAGTCCCAGTTGGAATCGGATAAGTCCCCTCCCTGCCTGCACGTTGTTGCTAGTTTCTAAAGGTGACAACGTGCCAGCACTGTTGAATGTGGCCCAGTGTCTGAACATTACACTAGGATGATTTCATCATAGTTTACAGCGGAGCCCAACTTCTCGGCATGGCAGACGGCGTCCCCCCAGTGAAAATAGTGGATGGACGCCGTCTACCCGTATCTACCCGCGCTGCCGCATCATATGTGAGAGTGTTCTGGTCTCTGAGTGGTCCAGCTACCGCAATGCTAACAAGACTGGCAAGGCGGGAGTGAGGCTGAGCAGTGACTCAAGGAGTTGATGTGGGGCGGAAACACGTAGATTTGAGCCAAGACACTTCTAGCATTTACAAAGGAGATTAATAGAATGATAAAATCAAGAATCAATAAAACAAATTCAGGGGTCCGCATTACACATGCGGCACACTTATAAAGGTGCACCATGCGCATTGAAGGAAAGTGCCCACATTAAAGGAAATGCGCTGCCCCTAGGGAAGGTCCGAACCCGTGCTGCCTTGGGGGTAGCGCATTCACGTGAAATACGGAGCGGCTGCTTTACAGTCAGTCTGTGTTTCACGCCCCCATGCAAATATGGGCACACCCCTTGAAGGTAGCACTGGTGCTTTAAGAGCGCCAGCGTTATTGATATTACAGAAGGGGCTACACAAGCGTCCGCTGCCCCTTCTGTAATACCAAAGGGCCTCATTTATGAGAATGACGCATCGCTGCGTGAAAGCAGCGATGCGCCACTTCTCAGTGCGCACTCCTTGCGACATTCCTGATGCGTCATATTTAATGTATGACGCATCATGTCGCAAGGAGTTACAGATACGTCAGTATTTCTGGCGTATCTGTAAGTGCAAAAGTGACGCATTGCTGGAGTGTGTCACAAAAGTGACGCAACTCCAGCAATGCGTCCGTTCACATGGGGCAAGCCCCATGTGAAAGGGCCTGCTTCAGTCTTATGCCTGCTGTGAGGCAGGCGCAAGATTTTGACGCAACAGCGTCCTAGAAGTGACGCAGTGAAATCTCATAGATTTCATGGCGTCACTTCCATGACCCTTCTTTGTGTCAGTACGCCCCCCTTGCATACATTATACCTGGCGTGGGTATAATGTAGCGCAGGGGTTTACAAAGTGACGCATCTACCTAGATGGGTCACTTTGTAAATATGGCGCAACAAGGCGCATTTTTTACGCCACTGGTGCGTCACAAAAAGTGACGCACCGGCGGCGTAAAAGTGACGCAAAGCCTCATAAATGAGGCCCTAAGTGTCATGGGGGATGCGCAAAGTGGGCGCAAACACCCCGTTGTGCCCCGCGGGTACTTTATGTAATCCGGCCCAGCATGAGGACCACTTTTAGGTATAAGGACAGCCAGAAATGTACTAAAACTGTTAGCCACTTAACAAGCTAAATATGTCACATGTCCAACAGCGCTGCTGTCAAGGTTACTCCGCTACGTGGGCCTTCTTTTGTGTTTGGTTTTGCAGATTTATCTAGTGCATGCTCAACCCGAAGGTATTGGAGCGCTTTCCATGAGCATCAGTTACGTTACACAAGGAGACATTCATTTTTGGTAGGCACCGGGCGATTACGTGATTTGCCCAGAATCACAGGATGCTGAGCCGAAGCTGGGACTTAAACCATGTTCCGCAGCTCCAAAGTCCGCAGCTCCAAAGTCCGCAGCTCTGGCTTCTCCCCTTGTTAGGAAATCATGATCAGGGGGCGAGTTAGCACGGGGCATTTGTAAGTTTGTATCTTGTAAAATTGTTCATGAGACAGAGATACACTGTCCTGCAGGGCTCGAGTCGGGGTACCACGCGGGTGGACGTCGTCCCCCCACTTATTTTACCGGGAGCTTGATAACTATAAACTGCAACTGAGTGCAAGCCACCTTTCGTGCGTCACTTCCTGTCGTGACGTCAGCGTCCCCCCATTTTATTTTTAGGACTTATGCCCTGCTGTCCTGGCACAGTCCATGAATGAAGGGGCCCCTCCTGCTCCACCCCCTTCAGAGGAAGGCTGTCCCTGCAGAGGCGCCCTTGAGTGGAGCCAGGGGGCCCCACAAAACCAGGGTTAAAGGTTAAGAGTTTGAGGAGATGCTACAAAGTAGCATTATGGGATGACGTATGCGTGATGCATGCAAGTCTGAAGACACCCCTTGCCCCTGTGGGATCACTCATATCAGGACGGTATTGGTTAGGAATACACTACTAAAGGAAATAAACTAATAACATTTACATGTATATACTAACAGGGTGCTAATTCATCTTAAACTAATTTGCTATTACTTGTTAAAGTGCCATTTCCTGGCTTCTGTTAACCCGGCCTCAGTTAGGCCTCGATTCCATTTTGTTCAATATGGATGTCCCCCCTGCGTATTCACAGTTCATTGTTTGTGCACCACAAATTCAAATTAAATTTAATTGATATAGGGCCTGATTCACAGAACTAACTTAAGACAAAATCCTAAACTTACTACTTTTGGTATTCACAGAAGTTAGGATTTTGTCTTAGTTTTGTCTTAAGACAAATTTAAGACAGACTTAAGACAGACTTAAGACAAACTTAAGACAGACTTAAGACAGACTTAAGACAGACTTAAGACAAACTTAAGACAGACTTAAGACAGACTTAAGTTAGGATTTTGTCTTAAGATTGTCTTAAGTTTGTCTTAATACAAACTTAAGACAAAATCCTAACTTCTGTGAATACCAAAAGTAGTACGTTTAGGATTTTATCTCAAGTTAGTTCTGTGAATTGGCCCCATAGATCTCATCAGAGACCCATAATATATACAATTATAAATACACTAGCAGCCCGTACCGACGTTATCCGGGTATGAATTGCTGCCGGCCAGTAGTATATAGTTTTGTAGGATTTCGTTTTGATAGCATTTCTTATCTGTGACAGGCCTGTGAAACGCTCCGATTCACAGTGCAGTGCTGATGCACTTAAGAGTGCGCGTTCATTAGTGTGTGAACTCGAGTTTCCCTGCTTTATTTTTCCTTGCAATATTATATAGCGCACACTGGACAACATGGCATGAGCACAATTTACATTACAGAAGAACACATTCATTTGTGGTAGGCATGGGGAGACAAAGCGATTTGCCTGGAATTACAGGATGTTGAGCTTCGAACGTAGCTCCCCAGTTCTAAAGTTTGCAATTCTAGAACTTGTGGCGGGAGGTGTGTCTAAAAGTGTATGTCGGTGCTGGCCATCAATGAGAGAGACCTGTGCGTTTTTCAAATGGGTGGTGAAAAAATATGAGTATGTTGCTGGAGATGTGGGCTGCCGTGCCACCAATGTACTTACCGGGGGAGGGTAAACACCCATTATTACGCAACTTTCTTTCCGCATACCATCACTCCGCATAATTTCATTACGAAAGTACCATGACTCCGCAATGCCATTATAACGTATGGCATTACATTTTATATGCTTTTACCACGCATACATTTACAACGAAATTCGTTGTAAATGCATCACTGCTAAAAACATGTTTTTTTTAATGTTTGGATAAGGTAAGTATGGGTATAGGAGTATATGTTTTGGGGTACTGAGGTATATATTTTGGGGTGTTTGGGTATTTTAAGGGTTCAGATATAGTTTTGGGTTATGGGGTACAGGGGTAGTTTTAGGGTTTAGGGATAGGTATGGGTTTTGGAGTACATGGGTATTTTTAGGGTTCAGGGCTAGGTTTGGGTTTTGGGGTATAGGGGTATTTTTAGGGTTATGGGGAAGGTTTTGGTTTTGGGGTACAGGGGTATTTTAAGGGTTCAGGGCTAGGTTTTGGTTTTGGGGAACAGGGGTATTTTTAGGGTTCAGGGCTAGGTTTGGGTTTTGGGGTACATGGGGTATTTTAGGGTTCAGGGGTAGGTTTGGGTTTTGGGGTAGAGGGTTATTTTTAGGGTTCAGGGGTAGGTTTGGGTTTTGGGGTACGGGGTATTTTTAGGGTTCAGGGCTAGGTTTGGGTTTTGGGGTACAGGGGTATTTTTAGGGTTCAGGGGTAGGTTTGGGTTTTGGGGTACAGGGGTATATTTAGAGGGTTAAGATGGCTTAGTGTTTAAGGGTGTTGGGGTTTTTTAAGGAGTGAGGATGGGTTATGATTATGGGGTGCAGGGGTATTCAAAGGGAGCAGGGTGGGATTAGCACACGATATGAGACATGGCATGAAGGGCGGAATGTACCACACGCCCCCAGCGTTTGTCACACCCCCAGCACACGCCCACAGCACAACGCAGACACGCCCACAAGGGACTACTTTGCTGGCACGGTTCTTTTACCTTTTAAATGTATATGGTGGGCGTCTGCATAGCCTATGTCCTTCTGCTGCAACTGCCCTTTCCAACGCTGTATTGGGTGTTGTGATTGGTGCTGTGGTTCCTGAGATCACCCGCCTCAAAGGTTTGGCCTCTCTCTTTATTATATTAGTATAGATTGATGAAAAGGACAAGTTAAAGAAGCGAAAGACTCAATACAAGTATGCTATTAATAAATAGATCAATATAATTTAAAAATCTTATATAGATTGCAGCACACAAATTCATCAGGTGGTGCCTTTGCTAAGGTAATCAGATCATTGACTTTAAATACAATATATTTAAAACACAAAGGTTTTAGAAAACGGTTCCTAGCTTCCATCACTGTCTTACAGGGACAGACTAAAAGAAGAAGCCTAATCTTGAATCCTACCCTTATAGAGTTCACATGTTTCAGTCTTGTCAAACCAATGCTTTTAAAACGTAATTAAAGAGAAAATGTCCAATCTTAACATGATTGAAAATACTCTTTCAATGCAAACTTCAGGTATTCTGGATTCTGCTTGACCGATAAACTGTCAGAATAGGGTTTGTAAGTTTCTGCTGCACACAGTCAAGCAGAGTCATGTTTGTTTATTTCCACTGATGCTGTTCTTGCTGTTCATGAAGAAACCTTTCCATCACGGACACAGCAATGTTGCAGTTTCTCAAGGCCCTTCCACCAGTTCACTGCAATGTTTTTTTAGCGTCGCTCGCGCTAAATAACACGCGAGACACAGCGCTCATGTAACCCTGTCTTTAATCTTTTAGTTACTGCCCCGTAGATGCACGTGCACACGCGCCACCCCCTCCCGTCGTCTTCCTGCCATGCCTGACCTGGAAGTCCATGATTCGGTCAGGCATGGCGACGCAACATCTCCCCCTTTTGTAAAATGTCATTTACCTCGGGTCACTAATTTTAAAGTTCTTCAATGAGTCGGACCGGCCTTCGCGTGATCCTCTGCGGCCGGCGGGGAGGTTGCTGTTCCTCTGGTTCATCCATGTTGATTGCATGAAAACGTTCTTCGAGACTGTCTGCTCCTGGGTCTGTGGTGTCTGTGTCTCTGTCCACTTCCTCGTCTCGACGGTATGTCGCTGGATTGCACTTCTTGAAATGCGAGACATTTCTTGTGGTTCTCGTTGTTGTGGAGGCTGCTGTGATCATGGTTCCTTTTTTCTTCACTACTTGCAGCCGGTGAGCATGATATCGGCTGTCGGCTTTGGTTCTCTGTTCCTGCTTCACTAGTACCCAGTCTCCTTCTCGGATGTTGGATGTCTTCACATGGCGCCGATTCTCAGTGTAGTCTTTCACCTTTGCTGTTTTATCTCTATCAATGTTCATTAATGTCTCATGGTCTGTGGTCGGGAGTCTGGAGCAGAATCCTGGTGCGCGGAGATCTCCCAAGCATCAGGGTAGCAGGGCACCGGTTGATGGTACTGTGTGGTGTTGTGTGGTAGGCTCTCAGTACTTCATTGAGCGCCAGTTGTATATCCCGCAGGGACAGTTCTGCTTGTTGTATTGTTTTCTTCAGTGTGGCCATGAAGCGCTGAACCTTCCCATTGGTTTGAGGCCAAAGGGGGGTGATTTTCCGATGTCTAAAGTTCAGGTGGTCTGCGAATTCTGTAAACTCATGTCCATTGAAAGGTGGTCCATTGTCCGTTTTTACTGTCTGTGGAATCCCCCATGCTGCAAATATTTAGTCAAGGATGGGTATGACCTCAGATGCTCTTGTGGACGATAGTTGGTGTGCAATGCGAAAGCGAGAGTATTCATCCATGACAACGATGACATATTTCCCAGATTTTAGTGGGCCGAAGAAATCGACGGCTACTTGTTGCCATACGCTGTCCGGGAGATCAGACATTTGCAATTGGGCGTGTGGTTCTTCTCGCCGCACTAGTTGGCATTGCGGGCAGTCTTGAAGCGTGGCCTCTACCATCTGGTCAAGAGACGGGAACCAGACTCTCTCTCTCAGTGCTTTCTTTGTGACCACTACATCCCTGTGGCCTTTGTGGGCTAGATTGATAGTCCCTTGTCGTAGTTGGCGAGGAATGACAATCCTCCTATCCCTCAGTAGCAATCCATCTGCACTGATCGTGAGGTCATCCTTGACGTGTTTAAAGGATGAAAGTTCTTGAATGTTGATATCAGTGACGGCTTGGGAAGTCTCCAGATGTCTCCATGAGTCTGCTCGGATGTGCTGCCTAACGTCTTGGAGTGTGGCATCCTTGGCAGTGGCTTCAATAATAGCGTCTAGTGGAACGGCAGGTGGGCGCGCTTGATCAATCACAAAGTGAAGATATTCCTCAGCCAGCGAAAAGCGTGTCTGTGTCAATGTGTGACGATGACATGAAATGTAGTCCACTGGATTTTCTGCCTTTCCCGGTTTGTGGATAATGGTGTAGGTATAGTCCTGCAGGTAGATCCCCTACCTTTCGATCCTTAGCGGCATCTTCGCTCGCGGGTTGCCGAAGATAGTAATTAGAGCCTGATGGTCGGTAATAAGGGTGAAGTGCTTCCCGTAGACAAACAAGTGGAAATGTTCCCACACCCACACAACAGCTAAGCTTTGCTTCTCGGGTTGCGAGTATGCTTTCTCCGGGTCGATGAGGCTGCGGCTGGTATAGGCTATGATGTAACGCTGGTCTCTTTCGTCATCATACTGGGCATGGATGGCACCCAGGCCCACTGGACCGGTGTCAACTGTGACTTCTGTTTTCCTTTTGGGGTTGAAGTAGGCCAAGTGGACGGCGCCTTTGATCTTGTTGAAAGCATGTTCACATGTGTTGGACCAGTGGAAGGGTTGCCCTTGTCTTGTTAGCTCTCACAGTGGGTAGCTGAAGGTTGCATAGTCTTTAATGTATCTGGCATAATAACTGGCCATGCCCAGGAATGACCGAATGTCACTGACATCGCGCGGTTGCGGTGTGTCAGGGAGTGCTGAGACCTTGTCGGGGTCTGGTCTCATGCCATCTTTAGAGAAGATGTGGCCGTAGAATTTGAGGGTTGACTTGTGAAATTCTCACTTGTCGCTGATGAGTGTGAGATTGGCACTTAGAAGGGCATGGCACACACGGTCTAGGACTTTGTCGTGTTCTTCAAGTGTCGTGCTAAATACAAGTATGTCGTCGCTGTAGTTTAATGAGTTGGGAATGTGGTGGATCACATGCCGAACAGCTTCTTGAAAGATTTCTGCTGCAGCTGAGATGCTGAAGTTGAGGCATTTATATCTGAAGAGTCCTTGATGAGTGGTGAATGTGGTAACGTATCTCGATTTCTCGTGGAGTTCGAGCTGGTGGTATCCTTTGTTGAAGTCTAATTTTGAAAAGACTGTTGCTCCGCTCAAGCGGGTAATCATGTCACTAATATTAGGTCTGGGATGTCTTTCCCGCTCTATGGCTGTGTTTGGGGCACGCATGCCCACGCACAGGCATACTTTGTTTTCATGCCCTCGTTTGGGCACGACTACCACTGGTGACACGCAGGTGGTGGGTCCAGATGAGCGTTCTATAATGCCGGCTCTCAGTAGATCTTGAAGCTCATCATCGACTGCTTGCTGGAGGTGAAATGGTACTTTCCTGTGGGGTTGGGCCACTGGCGTGACTTACTCGTTGATGTGTAGTTTGACTTTGACATTGGCTAATTTTCCTAGTCCTGAGAACAACTTCGAGAATTTGTTGATTATGTCAGGTGAGTCATCCACTTTGAATAAGATCTCTACCAGCCTCAGCAGTTCTGCTGTGGGTAAGCTGAGTAGGTAGCCAGCCGCTTCAGGGCCTTCTATGACATGAATTTGAGCTTGAATTGCTCTATTCTTGTAAGCTAGCGTTGTGGGAACACTTTCTAGGCATGGCAGTGGTTCCTTGGACATCCAGGTGTAAACGCACACTGCAGACTGTTCCAGCTTTGGTTTCGGGCACATCTTTTCATATTTTGTTGAGCAGATATAGTTCAGTGATGCTCCTGTGTCCAGAACAAACTTGGCAGAGTAGTTTCCCATTCGAATATCTAGTCTGGGGCATTTCTTCAGCCAGTCTGGGTCGGCCACCACGCATTCATATTGGTCACTGTCCTGCGATATGGGAGTGAGTGCGGACGATTCTCTTGATGTCGACCTGTGAGAACAATATGACGCCTGGGATTGGGTACTTCAACTAATGGCCTGAGGTGGAATGCAATTCGGCGATGTCTCAGGGCTACTGGTTGGACGGTCGGGTTGATGTGAAGGTGTACCTCCTTTCCGGTGAACCTCCCAATGCCTCGGAATACGTCCGCAAATTCCGTTATCAGTTGCTGGATTGATTCCTGGTGCACTCTGAAGGCGAATGTGACCACTCCGAGGTCTTCTGCTGTCGGCATCCTAAAAGCATTCCCTGCCCATCTTCGGAAACAAACACGTTGGTGGTGATTGACCGATCGCCATGTGAGATGGATGTCTTGAATTTTCCTCTAATTCTTAGCGGGTGTCCTGTCCATATGCGAGCACAGTGATGGCCGAGGGGCTCAGTACTGGCGGTGGATCCATCGTTTGGTGGAGAGCAGATGCCATTAGATTTATGGTCACTCCCGTGTCCACTACTGCCATGACTTCTTGCGTGCCCACTTGGATGTCACACTGATGTAGTCGCCGAGCTTTTCGAGTGGTGTTGCCGACCATGTGCACCCTGTGCACCGTCCGTTCCTCCTCCCCGTCATCGTCCATGTCACTCTGGCTGGGGTCTGCCTACGGCACCGTGTTCACCACCTGTCGTGGTTTGCGAAATTTCTTAGAGCGACAGACTTTTTCAAAATGGTTAAAGCGCCCACACCCAGAGCATCGTTTCCCTTTGGCAGGGCACTCTGCTGGGGGGTGTGGTAGTCCTCCACAGTACCCACATGTTTTTTGCGGCGCCCCCGGGGCTGCTCCCGGGCCATTTTTGGTCCATTTTGTTGGAGATCTGACGGTCACTTTGTTGACTGGCTCAGCCTTTACCGGTGCTTGGAGGGCGGCCTCCATGTGGGCCGCTCAGGCCTTTGATAGTTCTTTAGTGCGCCCTAGGGTCAAAATGTCCGCTAGCGGTTTGCCGGATTCCTCGAGGATGCGCTCCCTGAGCTTGACCGAGGCACAGCCCTGGATTATCTGGCCACGTATCTCTTCGGTGACATCCGCAAATCCACACGTTGAGGCCAGGCTCTTTAATTGGGCATGATACGTGTCCAATGACTCCTCCGGTAGTTGTCGGGCCTGCCGGAATTTGAATCGCTCATAGTCCTGGTTAGCCATGGGCTCAAAGTGTGCATTCAGAGCATTAATGAGTGAATGGTGATTTTTTGGTGGGACCTCCACTAGGGTTTTAGCTATGTTGTGTACATCTTTTCCTCCCAGGTGAAGGACCATGGCGCGTTTTTGCTCTTTGTGCACTTTGGTGGCTTCGAAGAATATCAAAAGGCGATCTACCCAGTCCTTCCACTATGGTGCCAGGGACGAGGGGGAGCCTTCTACCACAAATGGCTCGATGGGGGGTATGGTGGCCATAATCCCAGAGCTAATATGCACTTCTGCTGAAAGTACTAGTGATTAGGCGGTGAACTTGCTGTCCCCCAGTCTGATTTGGTAGTGGGTTGTGCCAATGCTTGATGGTTGTTGGGGCCTCTTCGGCCTCTTCCCTCGGCGGCCCAAGGGCCTCTTATTGCCCTTTTCCAGCACTGGAGTGACGGGGTTCTCCCTATGCTCCTGGGAGCTGGAAGTGGTTTCAGCGTGCTTCCCCGGCAATCTTAGGCTGCTGCTGGGCCTGGGGACACGTGCTCCCTCGTGGCTGCTCCCTCTCTGAGCTCGGGGACCTGCTCCTCTAATCCCCGCGGCCTGCACGATGCTTATTGGTGTGGCTGTCGCCTAGCGCTTGGCTCTCCCTCCCTTTGCGCCTCTTCACACCTCGTGGCGAGGCTGTGCGCTTAGCTCGGGGTTATGATTGCCGGGCTGAGTGGCGCACTACATGGGGGGGGTGTCATCCGGTCGTTGCGGAATGCGTAGAGAGGCGCGGTGAGCGGCGGAGTTTATCGTGGCTCACCTCGGGCTTCTGCCGTCATGTAGGCCTCTTCGTCAGCCTCCGGGGCACGAGTGCCGCAAGTGGATGTCTAGGCTCGTGGCCGCCGCCGATGCTGGGATTCTTTCCACGTCGCACGGGGGTATCCCACCCTCGTCGCTAGCTGTTGTGTCCCTGGCTGCGGGACACCTCGAATAATTAGGCCCTGCACGTGGTAGTGTGAAAGAATGGCACAGACACAGGATAGTGTTACTCTGGTCTGCCCGGCGTCACCAACTGTTGTGCGTCAGGGCGGAGACCCTTTTTATTTGCTGACATCACGTGCCCAGGCGTCCCACGCCCGTTACGTCACGGACGTGAGAACACTAGAACACAACAGGGACCATTGTCCATGGGATAGGCTGGCTTGTGGGGGTTAGTGCCCAGGCATTGTCTCTCAACTCACCTATAGTCCCTGGGGCCGGAGTTTGTCATGGTGCTTGAGGTGGGGCAATGAACAAAAAGAGTTGGGAGGTCTATTGAACGATGTAGCTGAGTCTATGTGGTCCTACTAAAGTGACCCTTTTGGATTGCACTGTGCCAGTCCCAATGGTCACATGACACGAATATATGTTAGATATCCTATCAGCCCACCCTTCTGGCGGAGCCTCGTCATGTAGGACATCCATCCAACTGTGATGCTTTGCTGTATTCTGAATTAGGCCTAATTCAGAATACAGCAAAGCATCACAGTGATTTTTTCACACTGTTTACACTTCTTTTTAACCTGGCGTCTTGGTGAATATCTTTAATAAAAACATTTTTTTCTTTGCCTTGACCGTCATTTTAAGATCACCTAGTGTTCACTCCCTGTTTTGCACTGCACTTTTTCAGCACCATTCAGTGGCACGGACACCTTCATAAGATGAACCAGTAGTGTGTGTTGTCTGGCCAATACATCAGGGCTTGGACTCACCACCCTGGTTGGATGTCCTACATGACAAGGCTCCGCCAGAAGGGTGGGCTGATAGGATATCTAACATATATTCGTGTCATGTGACCATTGGGACTGGCACAGTGCAATCCAAAAGGGTCACTTTAGTAGGACCACATAGACTCAGCTACATCGTTCAATAGACCTCCCAACTCTTTTTGTTCATTGCAGTTTGATTAGGGGTATTGAGTTTGGTAGGTCTATAAATATAGTCCCCTTGACCCTCCTTAACTTTTGTTTTCCCGCTTGAGGTGGGGCAGCATGCAGAGGGCCCGCGATGTGTCGCCGCACGGCCTTGGTTCCTCGCCGTGGCACTCGCTGGGAAATTCTGTCTTCTTTTTTCCACCCGTATTGACCGCCGTCTGATCTTTGCGCCGGACACGCACGTGCGGTTGCGTTTTGTTTTGATGGAGGGCAGGATAGTGGGCGGTGAGCTGGTAAGTTTTTTTTTCCCCAAGTTTTTGCATCGGGACTCCGGACACATGGACACATAATTCAGGGTTGATCTGACAATGGTGTAGTAGGTCATGCGGGGACCGGGCGGGGCCCTGCTCCTGTCCTTGTGTTTTCCCATACACCTGCCCGTTGGGCACCTCGCAGCTTCCCGTTCTGCTCATCTGCCAGTCGGGAGGATGTGTCTCCACCCCCCAGCTTCTGAACTTAGGCGCCTGTCTGGCGTCGGCGGTTTGGTGGTTGCATTCACAGGCATCCTCCGTCGTGTGGTGGCGGATGCGTTCCGGCGCTGACCGGCCCCTTCTGTTGTGGTGACTGTGCCTGCACCCCTGCCATCGGTCGCGCAGGCACGTATTTGGGGCCTTAGCTGGGCGGGGTGGTGCCACGAGGCACAATGTTTCCCGGTCTGGCCTGAGGCGAGCTGCAGGCTTGGTCACGGGCACCTGTTACATTGATGTTAACAAGTAGTCGAGCATTTTACCTGTTCTTTTCCCAGCCATGATTAAATGCTCTGTTGAGCGAACAGAATCCTGACCTGTTGCGTGTTTACATTCTCATTTTCGAAAGCATGAGGCAAATATTCAGGTATAACAGACTGTCTGAGCGGAAACATGCTGTTGCATCTTGTTTAAGTTACACGTTTGCTCCTGTAGAGAGACAAATTGCGTGGTGAGTTGTGTTACATCTGGTATTGGTACAAGGTCTTCAGACAGGTGCGGGTGTACAAACTCAGAAATCGGGTGCTGACCCCCAGGTGTGTAGTTCTTTACCGACTCGTGTAAACAGCCACATGGCTGGTCTATGATTCCCAAATTCACTTATGTGTTCAAACGCACGCTTGTCTCACACCACTCGATTTCGTGTGACTTTGTGTACGTGCACATTTGAGAGTCGGATATTAGGTGGGATGGAGACTAGGTTGGAAACCCTTTGATTTCTTAAAACGAGGGACTTGGTCGTTAAAACACAATTTTGTATTTACTAAATGGGTTTATCGCGTAGGGGAAATATTTCCAAATCTGTTTAGGAATTACAACTGCTAGCTGCGCTGTTCACTCGCATGCCTGCCCCAGATGTCCTGCACCCCCGTCGACTGCGGGGCACAGGACCGCAGTGTCATTTCTACTGTGATAAATTGTGCTCTTCGATTTGAGGACGGGATAGGCTGTGGGTCTCGAATGGCTTTTATCTCCGCGCTGCTTCTGTGTTATTGTGGTGGTTATAAAAACGGTCAATACTGAGCTTTCTATTTGAGGAATTGGAGATGCTCACATTTCAAGTGAAGCACATTGTGTCCTTCGCTGCATTCTTCTGTAGAGAATGGTGTCTCGGGCAGTGCAGCAACATTGTCATGGTGTCCGAGGCTTTAAGGGAAAGCTTTTCAATACTATATACAAGCCATAGTGCTGCTTATTTATCTTAAGCAACTAACAACCATTGACAAAGCCAAGAACCCTGACATGTTGCAGGTATGATGTTCTTGCTCTGTCATATACCTGGAATGCAAGGGCAGAAACAGCATCATACTAGTCGGGCGACACAACATGCTATGCAAAGAATTTTGCTTGCACGGGTTAAGCCATCCCCTTAATCCTCGTAACAGAGGAGAGAAGGTTTTGCGGTTATTGCCTCCGAGGGGCTTTTAAAGTTTAGTTATCCTATCGCAGCAAATGTTGATGGTCGGCTGGGGAAACAAAGACGTGCCTGATGTTGCCGGGGCGCACATTGATTGGCAATGCTCAGCTAGATATTTGGCCCTCTCCCCACCTTTGTGTTAAGTTATGATCAGCCTTCTTCAGGCTCACATAATTCATGCCACGTCCTCAACTTATCACTGGCGGAGAAGAATGCCTGCATCCAGTTAAGAATACTTTTATGTAGAATGCTTATGTGAAACACATTATTTAATCTTCAGTTAAATTGTCGCAGCGCCTGGAGCCCAGTGACCCCTAGTGGTTTAAGCCTGCTGCTCATATGGGCTCCGGTGCCTACTCGATTCACGGGTTCACACTCTGCGACTCTGGGCAATAGCTTGCTTAATCTCCACAACGGCCCCTCGCAGCGGGATGCCTGGCTTTCACCTTGCGGATACTCTGCCGGGGTTATCTCACAGGGGAATACCAGGACGGGTTCCCTAAGCAAGCGCTTAGAAACCGCTTGGTGATTTGCACTATATAAATTCCTGTACATTTACATTTACATTTGTTTGGAGACAGAATGGGGGCACTGGGGCACAAACAGGCAACTTGGGAACTGGAAAGCCAGTTTTGGGTCCCGGCATCAGTTCTGCACCGAGTGGCCCGGGGAAGATCACTTAGTTCACCATGCCAGTTTATGGCTTTATCGGGCGCATTGCAGCCGTGAATTACCAAGGGGCTCCATTCTGTGGTTTCTGAGATGGAGAACATTGCACGGCATCGGTGGAGAAGTGGAGGTTGTGTAGGATTAGTAAGAATTTGCACCCCTGCTCAGTGCCAGCAATGGGGTCTGGGAAGGACCCGGCTGTTACAGGGCATGGTCAAGCACAGTGTCTGGCAAACCGCAGCCTACCGTATTCTCAGGGGGCACTCAAGCTTCATGCAGGTGGCCTTGTTCATGGGTGGATCCTTCAGCGGTCCCTTGGTGAGTGACTTGCACAGTGGGTTGGGTTTGTGGTGCCTTTCCTTTGGAGTTGGGATGTTAGGTGTAAACCTCGGTGTCCTGTTTGGCGCCTGGATGGCGTGCGCTGTAAGAAGCCTGTTTCGTATTATTGCATTGAGCAAAGATTTCGCTGCTTGGCTAACAAGGTCCTTTGGCCACCAGGAGTTATGCATGTGGCCCTTCTCAATGTCTTATTGATGAAGGTGCTACTGATGACAAATGGTAAAATGGAGGTCGGTTTTGGCCGGGACTCAGCAAGTATGGTTTCATCTTTCTCACCTAATACTTGTGCATTATCGGCCTAGAAGCCAAGTAAACTTCACGGGGCTCTGCTCACACCAAAGTGGGCCAGGATCACACATAGCCAGGATGAGAGTGCGGTGTCAGTCATATATGGCAAATTATAGAAATATGCCAGAGGCAGCGAATATGACATCACAGTGTAGAACCAAGAAAAGCCCACCTCAAAGAGGAGTAGGAGCTTGGTGGTAGTCTACTCTTACCCTCCTTATATAATAAAGTGGACCCGGAAACCTTCGTCTGCAGACAGAACCACCTTTATTACAATAGCCCAGGCTACGGAACAGAGTCCCAAGCTAGTCAGAGACAAAACCCAGGAGGCTGCTGCTTTACTCCACAGCGAACAAGCCTTATATGCATTTTTATTCCACTCTTTTGGCATTCCGTCCATTATTCAATCAGGGCGGTGTTTATAGTTGATGACCCGATCAAGGCGGTGTTAGTAGTTGATGACCTGATCAAGGCTCGGCATTCAGACCATTGTTCAATCAGCTTGATCAAGACTCGGCATTCAGACCGTTGTTCAATCAGCTTGATCAAGACTCAGCATTCAGACCATTCTTCAATCAGCTTGATCAAGGCTCGGTCAGTCAGACCACTGTCCAGATGACCTGATCACGGCATCAAGGATGTTTACCAAGCAGGGAGCAGAAGTTGAAAACAAGCTTGTTTACACAGGGCGTAGGTGTCTCAGGGCTTTCTGTTGATGAATTGGCTAACTGCAAAAAACAGGGGGCTTGGGTATGTGATAGTTTTTTTAGCGTCAGCAGAAATGGAGGCTGTAGGCAGGGTTTTGTCAGGAGATGGCAAGAAATGGAGGAATGTAAGGAAATTAATAGGAACTAGCAAAAACCTATTTTCTTCAGACCCTCCTTTTGCCATTGAGTGGCAAAACATGTTCTTAGGAAATGTCTATCTGCCTTAGGTCACCAATCTCTTGTTGAAGCATTATCCTTACGTTGATGTCATGTGTACTGACCGGGGAATTTTTAAGGGCCTGTGTACACATAGCACAAAGCATAGGCAAGCACTGGATACACAGGCAGCATGAGATGATGACTGCTGTTTCCAAGGCAATTAAATGAGGATCCCCCATCTCCATCTGGAAAGGAGGCCCCAAATCCAGCCCATGGGGGACCAGTCATCTTGCGGTTGATGAATCTCAGGGGAAAGTTTATGCAGACGTTGGATATTTTGATAGACTGATGGAGCGTTATCAAGTATGTAAATGCAGCAGCTGGAGCCAATTGGTTTACATCCACCACCACGGTCAGCGAGGATGATGTCAAGTACCATTCGATGTTGTAGTGTCATCAGGCGGTCTGCCAGAAGCTCTGCGGTGATGTTGCCCAATGCCCCTGCTGTTTCATTAATGGTTGCCTCCACCACTCGGGTAAGGTGTCGTATGTTGCGGCTGCTGACCATAGGACCCAAGAATGGCAGGAAACATTTGAATAAGTCCCCCGCCTCCTGTCCTGCAGTGTCATCGGCCTCAATTACTCCCCTAGGCATACGATGGAGGAAGTGGGGTTTGGTCAAGTGATGTGTTCCAACAGCAGTAAAGGTAGGGGGAAGAAGAAAGGCCAAATAACACACACCTGACCAATTTCCTGGAAGCCAGGTATAAGCAGACTGTCCACAAACGAAATAGGTATTTGGAGAAAATATTAGGAGTGGTGTTGAGGTAATATTCAGTGTACTGACTATGGCGCAGTCACTGACTCCTAACTCCCGGGTCCCCAGTCCTTTTATAAACACTTGGCCATGCGTGTTGATCACATTGAAAGCCTGCAATTTGGTGGGAACTTTGCGTCTAGACCGAAAGCGGGAGAAGATTATTCTACTTGAGGTGTTGAACACAACCATCTCATTGCGTTCAGCATGAGAGATGTTCAAGATGTCAAATGTCGTAGTAGGGCAGAAAGGATTACTGACATTGCCTCTTCTGTTTCGGGTGAAAGTGTCATAGAAATCGCCAATGATGGAGCTCGTTGTTCCATTGATTGTATTTGCATTGGTGACGAGCATCCTCCAAGCCAGACAGGACCCAAAAACAGAAAATGGATAGACGAAATAGGGGACAGTGTATGTCATAGAGTGTGGCATGAGCCCACATACCCAACAGTTCGAGGTATTAATCACAAGCTGATGCTGGTGCAATAATTGTACAAAAGTATTGTTCATGAATTCCAGGCGTCGTGATAGTTCATGGGGTGACAAGGTGGCGTGGAGATGTTCTGCAGGTGTCGGTGTCGTAGCCAGAGGGGCTGGGGGAGAGGTCAGTAACAGAAACCATCTCACAACCAGCAGGTTGAGGAGAGCAAAAAGTATAACTATCGTGGAAAGGAAGCATTTATTGTTCAGAAGTTTGACATATTTCTTGTGCGCTTCAGACCTTCGGACCGCTGCCATTGTGCTCAGCCTGTTGTCACTAGCGGCTGTCTGTGATTGGTGGTTGCTTCACTGGATGTGGATACCAAGAGTCCTACAGACTTCCCATTGGTCCAGCATACCATCACCGGTCTCAGCCAAATATATCACAGCCCTCCAGCCTGACCGAGTCAAGGGCCAGCCCCTTTTCTTGGTCTCAAGTTGTAGCGAGTGGAAGAAGGTATGGAGTGGTCTGGAAATAGAGCTTCTTGTTCCTTCCTCTGGTTCTGCAGAGGAGGTATGACTGGACCCCCTAAGATTCGATCAGTTTCGGCTTCCGTAGTGGTGTAATGAAGCTGAGCATCACTGAAAGGGACAAAGGTCAGTACTACCTCTGTGTCGCAATCCGGCAGTCCTTCTTTCACCCATTGGTCGTACGGGAGGGGGAGAGGCACCCTTTTACAATGGGTAGCATGTACCCAGTTCTTTCTCCCTTCGACTTTTACAGCAGTGCGGGTGGCCAGAAGAACCTGTCGGGGGTGCGACCAGCGGGGCTCCAGACACTTGGTACATTGAAAATTTCAGATCACCACCCAGTTACCTGGTTGAATGGTGTGACCTGGGCCTTCGCTCTTGTCGGGGATAGCAGCGTGTACCTGATGATAAGGAGTATGAAAAGAATTGGTTAACTGGTACAGGTAGTCAGTCAATACTGGGAACTTGACATCAGACAATTTCTTTGGCCTTGGTACGCCCCATACATTAGCTGGTCTACCGAATACCAATTCGTAGGGAGATAATCCTATCCTTGAGTGGGCAGTCATCCATACTGATAAGAGAGCAAGGGGTAGGGCATCTACCCAGGTAATGCCTGTTTCCGCCACTATTTTGGCCAATTTTAATTAAAGTTCCCCATTGTATTTCTCCACCAATCCGGCTGACTGGGGGTGATTAGCAGCATGAAACTTTTGTCTGACACCAAGCCCGGAACACACAAACTGGACCACATTGGCTGTAAAATGTTGGCCATTGTCCCTCCAAATCAAACGGGGAAACCCAAATCGGGGAAGTATTCTTTCAACAAAACTTTGGCCGCTGTAATAGCTGTGCAATCCTTGGTGGGGTAGGCCTCCACCCATCTCATGAAAGCACAGACCACTACAAGGACATATTTCAAATTTGCCCATCTGTCCATGTGGACATAATCCATCTAGATGGCCTCAAAAGGAAACGTAGGTGGGGAGAAGCCACCAGCGGGGGTAACTTTACCTTTTCCTGGATAAGGCAGATCATACATGACTTAACCACTCAGTCAGCATACAGGGGTATTTTTTCATTATACCATGATGGCTCTAGTAACTTGCATATTCCCTTTGCACTGATATGGGCAGGGCCATGGGCCATAGTGACAACTGGGGGGGACATGACTGTCTGGTAACATCCATTGCCTCCCTTCGGATATACGCACCCTACATCCCTCTATCTCTTTCTCTGCCAGATGTTCCTCCCATGTGTGCAGTTCTTTTGCAGTGGCATGAGATTGATTCTCAACCACACTCTGACTAGTATTTTCCAACATTCCTCCTTCCACCACCCATCTGGCTGATCCTGTCACAAACATTCCATCTGATTTACTTAGAGCAGTCTGTCTTGCTGTTTGGTCTGCAAGGACATTGCCTTCCCCTACATCATCAGTCACTTTCTGGTGGGTTTTACATTTAATCACTGCAACTTTTCTAGGTAATGTCAAGGCATCTAGAAGTCTGTGTATCAGGGGGCCATGCTGTATTCTGGTCCCATGTGAGGTGAGAAAATTTCTTTCTTTCCAGAGTCTACCAAAATTGTGAGCCACCCTAAAGGCGTACTGACTGTCCGTATATATATTAACAGTCATGTTTTTACTGATTTCACAAGCTCGTGTCAAGGCCATTAATTCAGCCGCTTGGGCAGATGCCTGTGGAATTTGTGCTGTCTCAACTACTGTAACAAGAGTAGTGAGGGCATATGCAGCAGATGTAGTTGCAACCGGATCTTTTAAGATATGAACCATTTATGTATAGTGTTCCCTCAGCGTCTGTTAGGGAGGTGTCTTGTAGGTCCACACAACCCTTTGTCTCTTCTTCAGTCCGTAATATCCAGTCATGAGGGTCCCTTGTGTCTCAGTAGGGAGTAGTGTAGCTGGGTTTAGAGTATTACATCTCCTAACGTCAATGTGACTGGAAAAAAGAGTGAGCTCATAACCTGTAAGTCGTGCACCTGTAAGGTGTTGTGTCTTGGTGTTGTTGAGCAAGGTATCTACTGCATGTGGGACCATTAAGGTCAAGGGTGAAGACATAACAATAGCTGTGCTCTGGTGGACCATAAGTGCAGCAGCAGCAGTTGCGCGTCAACATCCAGGGAGGGCTCGGGCTACTTGGTCACGTGTAGCCGAGAAATAAGCACAAGGGCGATGTTTGTCTCCAAAAATCTAAGTTAAGACCGCGCAAGTGCAGCCATGTGTCTCATGGACAAAAAGGAAAAAAAATTGCCATAGTCTGGGGTGCCTAACACTAGAGTTGTACATAAGGCATCTTTGAGTGTCTGAAAGGCAGCCACATGCTCAGTTGTCCATTGAAAACCTCTTTCTGGCATATCTTTAGTAGTGAGAGCTAAAAGAGGTTTGATAATGGCCGAAAATTTAGGGATCCATTATCTGCAATAGGAAGTGAGGCCTATAAAGGCACGTACTTGTTTCTGTGTCAAAAGGGGGGGCATGGAGGTAATAAGGGACACTCGGTCAGCGGTAAGTTGTCTTCCCTCCTTCGAGAGGAGGTGGCTGAGGTAGGTCACTTTTTCTTGACAAAATTGCAATTTGTTCAAGGAAACCTTATGATTGTGGGAGGCAAGGTGGTGAAGCAGAAGTACTGTTGCTTGTTCACAAAGTGTAGCAGACGTGGCTGCAATTAAGAGGTCATCTACATATTGCAACTGAGTGGCTCCTGCTGGGAGCGTCAGGGAGTCCAACTGATTCTTGAGAGCCTGACTATAGATGCTAGGGCTTTCAGTAAACCTTGGGGGGCGTGGCAGAACCGGAAACTCCGCCCTCCAAGGGAGAAACCAAAAATATGTCTACTGTCCAGATGTATGGGAATGCTGAAAAACGCATTCTTTAGGTCAATAACAGAAAAATGAGTGGCGGTCGCTTGGACCATGGTCAAGAGAGCTGTGATATCAGGGACAACGGGATACTGTGCGACCGTAATTTTGTGGAGAGCCCGCAGATCGATGACAAACCAATACATTTTGGGGGCTGTGGGAGAGGGATCAATGCATTTTTTAAGAACTGGAATAATTGGGCTGTTACACTCATTACCACATGTCTCCTTAACTACTCCCGTCTTCATGAGATCTGATATTATAAAAAATAGGGCAGCCTCACCTGCCTGGGGGAGGCGATACTGGCGAAGCCGGGGCAGTTGAACACCTTGCTGGATACGGACAGTATGCGGAGCAATGTCTAGAAGTCATACATCAGTGTCAGAAGTGGCCCAAAGTGATGAGGGTAAGGCCTGCAGAACAGGAGGGAGGGGTCCAGAGAGGAACATAGTGGCGTAGGAATCTGGTGATATGGTAAGGGACACGCCATCAGGACTACAAGAAATGGTAGCATGTAAAGCCTTTAATAAATCAATACCCAGCAAATTTTCATTACATCCAGTCGTGAGAATCAAAGGAGCATCCGTATGAGCTGGACGAGATCCAGCGAGAGAGGTTTAGAGACGGGATTGGTGACAGGGACCCCAGAAAAACCCACGCAGACATTGAGAGAGCCAGAAAGGGGTGCCTCCGGTATCAAGGTGTGCGCAACAGAGGATCTAGTAGCCCCGGTGTCTAGGAGAAACATATTTTTATCCCCTGCAACTGACATCCGGACATAAGGACCTCGCTGATCCACAGGAATCGGCACTCTTACATTATCACTTTCCTGGCTTTCCTATGGCTGGTAGATACCTGTCTCATCGGTCTCATCATAATCATTGTTAAAGTATGTCCTAGTGGCCTCATACCCATTGTCAACCCTGTTAACTGTACCGTGGCGCGGACCCGTACAGGCTCGAACATTAGGATCTGGTGCACGCCTCTGCCTAGGAGGTCCCATATTCCCTTCCCTTTGAGTTCGGGCCTAGTTTCTCCTGACTGAATATTCTGATCTAATACCAGGCATTCACTGACCCAGTGGCCATAAGCCTTACAGTAGGCACACTGGTCTTTATCAACGGGACCTACCAAACGGATGGACTTCTGCAAAAGAGACTGAAGGGGACGCTGGTGCAGCCTCTGTAACTGGTCCGAAGGCGGACCTTGGCCCCTAGCATTTTGCCCCGAGGGTGGATAAGCTTGTTGTAACAAAACTTTTGTTTTAAGGTCCTTTTCTTCCTAACCTCTTTGTCTTTATCTTCATTCTCTCTATTCTCATGATATTGGGCCATGGCAAGGATGCCTGCCATAGTCTGAGCTGACCACGTACTCTCAACCTTCTTATGGCAGGCCGAGAGATCTGGTAATAAATTAGATACAAATTTATCAATAAACACTGAGCCCGAGCCAGGGGCTCTAGCGTCCAATCCACGGTGACTTTTGTACTCAGTTTCGAAGCGGGTGAATAAAGCAGCAACAGACTCATCCTTACGTTGTTTACATGCATTTATCTTATCCCAATTAACAGCTATTTTGGGCAAAAGGGTCTTCATGAGTTGCAATAGATGGCCTGGGAGAGCCAGAATAGCCGGATCAGGCTTAGTCCCTCCCTATCTGTCAATCTCCATCCTCTCAAAGTCGGTCCAGTCACCATGCAAAGCAGCATTATGGTTGCATGGCGTATTTTGTCCCATATGTCGGGTGGTACTACTGACACGAACAATAAGTCAATATCCTCTAAGGTAAGAACACCAGAGGAAACAATCTGACGTAATTCCTGATAGTAAAGAGCCGGATTCTTACGGGGGTCTGGAAATTGGGATTTCAATTGAAGAACATCCACTCTTTTCCATGGGACATGCACCCACATCCTACGCCAGTGGGCTGGCGCTGCTCCAACACCCTGGTTATTGGCGAGCACTGCAGGGATGAAGACAGGAGCTGTCTCTCTCATAGGCATAGCTTTGTCATTCGGAGATGGTGGAAAAGCCGTTGTGTCTCTGAACGCAATCATGGTAACAAGGGCTTCATGCATATCATCTCCCTGAACATGAGCCTTGGCAATAGTTAGTTTTAAATCAATCAATCCCCTAGGAGTATCTATGAACAATGCTTCGTATCTTTTCATTATAAGTGTGCACATGTACTCGGCCAGGTCTGTTTGTTGTATGGCCGTCCATTGTCTAAACGTCGACCAGATATCTTTAACGTCATAAATATTACCATTATTTACCCAAGATGCACATTGTTTCCGCATAGTGTCCCTTTCACTACCCCCAGCGAGTTCAGCAGACCTCAAAGACTCCTTTCTAGGGGTACCGAAGAATCCAAACAGGGTATTGGGCATAAGAGAGGACCATCTTGTTTGGTCCGGAGTGGCATAAGAGTCACCAACAGGGGTACCAATAGATTGATTATCAAGCAGACTGGAAGGTATGGTCGGGGTTGGGTTAATAGGTGGGTCGGTATGAACTGTCGGAGGAAGGGGTGCTGGCAGGAAGACACGAATCAAAGGATCAGGCAGTGGTACAATGGGTGGGGCAGCCTCAACCACGACTGGTGGGGGTGGAGCATTAGGAACATTTTGAGGAAGAGCGGGATACATAGGAGCCGGAGCATAGGCAGGAGGTGGACCTTCAAGAATAGCATTCAACAAGTCCCCCTCTTCTCCTTCAACCTCAAGGTCCCTGGGAGAACAAGCGGGGTAACATTTTGTCGCCTTAGCCCTATGATGCCTATCTGCCATTTCAACCCCTTCCTGAACCTTATTTTCTAAATGCGCTTTTGCATGATCAGCCATAGACATCCTCTCTTTCTTTTTATTCAACGTGTGCTTTTTTCTAATTTTTTTAATTTATTTCTTTCCTCCACAATGCAGTGGCCTCAAACATGGCTTGACGAGCCCATTTGCGGAGCAGCTGCTCCTCCAGGCTCGAAAGGGCCTGGAGATTAAAGGAGCCAAACTATGGCCACTGTAATTCAACGTTGCTTCGTTTCATATATTTTACCCATAAGGAAGAAAACATGATAGCAGATGGCCCATATTTAACATACATCTCATAACTTGGAGTTCCTTCTGGAGGAAGCGGGCAGGCTGCCTCCAGAAGGGAGTCCTCGTACATACGCAACAACATAACTTTCGTAACTTACTACTGACTGGCATATTTTTTACTTCAGGCAGACAACAGTGGGAGAAAAACACTCACCTTACTGACTTGGCTTTTGCAAAAGTCAATACAGACAGAAAACAGAGCACAAGTGGTGGATGATCAGTCCACCCTTACCAAAAAATGTTGTTCTCTTCTGCAGACGTAGGCACGAGTCCAGATCCAGACAGAGTCCGCAGTAAAGGGGGCACCAGGGGGACGCAGTCAGGTGGCCCAGACCGGATGGGGAAGACTGTGTGCAAGACTTTTAGTCTACCGGACTCAAATGGACCCTCGGGTAGGGTACCTCCGTCGAACTTCCACCACGGGCCCCCTCACGACCACCGGGCCAGACCTACATCTCCGTGGTGTTCCTGTTCAGGCGCCATTTGTAGAACCAAGAAAAGTCCACCTCAAGGAGGGGTGGGGGCTTGGCGGTGCGGGAATCACCCGAGTCTACTCTTACTCTCCATATATAATAAATTGGACCTGGAAACCTTCGTCTGCAGAGAGAACCACATTTATTACAATAGCCCGGGCTACGGAAGAGAGTCCCAAGCTAGTCAGAGACAAAACCCAGGAGGCTGCTGCTTTACTCCACAGCGAACAAGCCTTATATGCATTTTTATTCCACTCTTTTGGCATTCAGTCCATTCTTCAATCAGCTTGATCAAGGCTCGGTCAGTCAGGCAATTGTCCAGATGGCCTGATCACGGGGTCAAGGATGTTTACCAAGCAGGGAGCAGAAGTTGAAAACAAGCTTGTTTACACAGGGCGTAGGTGTCTCATGGCTTTCTGTTGATGAATTGGTAAACTGCAAAGAATAGGGGGGTTGGGTATGTGATAGTTTTTTAGCGTAAGCAGAAATGGAGGCTGCAGGCAGGGTTTTGTCACGAGATGGCAAGAAATGGAGGAATGTAAGGAAATTAATAGTACCTAGTAAAAACGTATTTTCTTCAGACGCGGGCAGGTGACTGTCCAACAATGAGTCAATGGTCCCCCTGCCCTATTATGATAGGACCACTGTGCAGGCGGTTTGAAAGTGCCTACTGATGCTGGGATTGGGTCTGTGGCCCAGGAAAAGTGACACAGCACAAGCCGCAGTAGTAAAAGGCGCTTAGTGCATATCCATGCACCGTGTGCGAGGCACCATGTGGTGCCTCGCACACTGTGCATGGATGTGTGGGGGGGCAATACATGTGCCCTCCCTTTTGGGTCGCCTTTCCATGCTGGTCGGACTGTCCTAAAAAGCCAGTCAGAAAGGGAAATCCTAATCCCTATGGCAGTCCCTGCTCAGACACCACCCTCGTGGTAGGGACCGAAGTCCAACCACCACCCAGACGGGATCCTTGATCCTGTTGGAGATGGTGGTCTGTCCCCCAGACCGCTGCGGTTCAACCGTCCACATCGTAATGTGGCAGGCAGATCGATGCCCTGGATATCGGTGGGACCGCCACCGATCGCCTGTCGGTGGCGGTCCAACCAACATCCAAATGAGGCCCATAGTTTTAGTTCAAAATACTGAATTCTAGACAACTTGTGATATGTATTGTGCCCTGTTTTATCCTGATCTGGAATTATGTTCTATTATGTAATGTTATGTTGGGATGTTCGGCGGCATAATGCAGCAGTATTATTTTATTATCTTGTTATTTTAACAATGGAGAACACAGTCTGGTAAAAGTTACACCTCATTAGTTCCAGTTTAATGCATGAATACAGCAATCAGCAGCTGAGAGGTGACTGGTTAATCGTTCAACATTTTCTGCCACTTCGCTGACCCACGTGCAGCATTTTTAGTTCAGCAACCTTTGATTCTTTGAGCTAGAAACACGTTTTTGTGATATTGGAATATCATGTAGCAAATTCTTTATTATGTGGCAAATGCGTCAAATCCATGACTATGCCGAAAACGCAGCAGCGGCAGAATTGTAGAATCCCGCTGGTGCTGGTTGTGTTATGTTATGTTGTGTTATGTTGTGTTATGTTATGTTAAGTTGTGTTATGTTATGTTATGTTGTGTTATGTTATGTTATGTTATGTTGTGTTATGTTATGTTATGTTATGTTGTGTTATGTTGTGTTATGTTATGTTGTGTTGTGTTATGTTATGTTGTGTTATGTTATGTTGTGTTATGCTATGTTATGTTGTGTTATGTTGTGTTATGTTATGTTATGTTGTGTTATGTTATGTTATGTTGTGATATGTTATGTTATGTTATGTTGTGTTATGTTGTGTTATGTTATGTTGTGTTGTGTTATGTTATGTTGTGTTATGTTATGTTGTGTTATGCTATGTTATGTTGTGGTATGTTATGTTGTGTTATGTTATGTTATGCAGTGTGGTTTCGGAATATTGAGGTCACAGAATATCAAGGACCAAAATATCGACAGGTAAGTATGTATGTTTTTTCTTTACCTAAGGAAACATACACAGGCCTTGAGGATATATTGTGTGACCTCCATATTCCATACTACAATCTATATTGCTAGGAAAGGTTGCCCTCTGGGGCTTTCACTACAAGCCCTACCACAGGGCAGCCCACATTTGTTGGGATCATGGGTTGATGTGGGCAGATGCATTCCTAGGGGTCATGAATAATACTTGTTTACAGTTCAATCTTGTACTGTCCTATTTTGTTCTTGTTTCTTGATCATGGATGCAAACTATCTCTGAATATTTGTCTTTAAATGCAGTTTGAGTAAAAGAGGATGCTGCGGTTTCATTGCACTGTGATGGGTTCCCCACTTTGCGTACATCTGTCCATGTGTGTAGACTAAGGGGCATATGTACAAGGACTTAACGCCACCAGAACGTCACTTTTTAAGACGTTCTGGCGGAGTTAAATCCATTGCCTTATTACAATGACGAACCTGAAAACAGACATAGGACGCCACCCGAATGATTGCACAAAAAACAACTTGGTTACGCTGTTCAATTAATTGTTTCCCGAAATTTGGCCAACTGATGTGGTCCTACAAATCTACATTTAAGATTCCTTTTCTGTTGACACTGTGCTCCACATCCATTGCCGTTCACAGCCATCTTAATACGACTCTTTTTCAGAAGTTCCAGGGAGTGTTTTCAGCATTGAAATATTCTGTACTGATGATGGTCTACATGACGACTGCCCTTTAGACCGAAATGTCGACACTTCCATCATCTCCGGAAATGTTGCATTGGCACAAACTCACGACCATTCTCTATTAATTAATTTTGGTTGTTTGCTATATCCACTAGGAGTTCATGTTTTTAGTTGTGAACTGTAGAGAAACTATTGCTCATCTCTGTTCATTACTATTGCTTGAATTCATTTTTCTGTATTTGTCTCCCCAACTTTATGTTCCTTTAGTAAATATAAATTCTCTGAATATATTTCCTTTCTCTGTGTGTTCTCTTTGTACCTTCCACCGATTTACTTCGATTATGTACGTAGATTGATATCCTGTGGATACATTTGAGTGTGTTACATATGTACAACTCACAATTTAGACCGACTATTTTCTGAAATAAGTCCCTTGTAGCATACTCTGATCTAAATTATTTACAAGGCGGCGTTAAACTACTTAAAGTGGCTTAAGGCCACCTGGTAAATAAGGCCCCCTTTCACGCTATACTTAGCATGAAAGAGGAGGGCAATGGGTCTTGTGGTAGGCATTCCACTGTAGCACCCATTGATTTTGACACTGCTCCCTATTTATAAGGGTGTTGTAAATATGGGGCAGTGCCAAAATTAAGACCAAAAATAAAATAACCTAATGATTAATTTCTCCTCGTTTTTGCTGTTTCTGTGTGCGCTGCATTGTGCAGCACACGTAGAATCAGCAAATCACCAAGAATGGTGCCGGAAGGTGTCCCTTCTTGCACATAAACAATCATTGAAAAAATTGCGATTTGCAACTTCTATATTTTGCTGCTCAAAGCAGCACACATAGGAGTTACAAATCGCCATTCTCGATTGCTTATGTGCAGGAAGGGACAACTTCCTGCACATGAAGAACCATTCCCCCTAATGCAGGCACCCTTGCACTATGCGTCAAGGGTGCCTGTGTTGACACCAGGCAGCTTAATTTAGCGCCAGTGCTAGGGGAAACACAGGAGTGCGCTCTATCATTGTAAATACGGTGCATCCCTGCGTCTTTGAACAGACGGAGCACGGACTTAGCAATTTTGGAACTAACCTGTGCTCTGCCAGCTCATTGTATATCTGCCCCTAAGGGAGGTGAGTGTTCACCCGGCCCAGCCCACTTATGGGCGTATCTTTAATGTTGACCCTAATCGTTTGCTTCCACCATCTCAGGGCATGTAGGGTTATGCCAGCACTTTGTATCCATCATCTGAGATCATGCATTGGCATAGCAACATGACCATCCCCAGAAGGAAAGATGTAGGGAAGAGACTGTGATTTCCTGCACCCCACCTCATGGATTGTGCTAGAGTGGGATGGCACGTGGCTTGGCCACGTGCATGACTGAGTAACTTACTACAGGCTGTGCTGTCACTGTGCACCCCCTCTGAGGCATTACACTCAGTAACTTTGCAGGGGTCAGGAATGTACCCTATAAGAGTGCAACTCTCACAGACCAAGTGTAAGTCCATAACTGTTGTGATTACGTTTCAGCCTTAAAAATGGGACTCATACCTACTCCCCAAACGCTGAACGCTACCATCACTCGAGCCCTGGCAGTGCTCGTCTCGAACCCTTGGCCGTGGCCTGAGTCTGCAGCAGGACAGCTCCAGAGACGCTCTACCATTGGTCCACACTGGGGAAGGGCCCGCCCCCTGCACGTGTTATTATGAGTCACCTGCTCCATGCCCCGCCCCCCTGCAGTGGCCAAGGGCTGGGACGCTGCAGGGGCACACATCTGCGGCTGCCTGGGCACGTGCCAGCAGGCACATGTGTTACTGCTTCTGACGCTCAGCACTCAGGATGTTTTGTAATTTAAAACCCTCTACGATGGTATTTTGGGCACACTCTGCTGCAGTCAGGAAGCACTCTCGCGCCACAATTAGAAAGTGTTTTTGTGGTAAATGTGATTCACAAAGTAACAACATGATCAAAAGGGAAACAAGGCTGTAAATCCATGGAAACCGGGATGACTGCGTCCTTGAGAACAGAAGATGAGAGGAAACCTCACACAAGCGAAGTCCGCCGGCAACATGTGGCCCTAGAATATGCCGAGAATTCAGGGAATGTGCAGCCTCGGATCAACCCTGTTGGCAGGACAAGTTGGCACGTGGAGGGTGAATGAGTGGATGGAGCCAGCCATGCCAGGGCAAGCGGCACCTGAAGAAGCAAGCGGTGGTGCCTTATTGGTGCTGAATGTTTTCGAGTAACACCGGGGAGGGGGGGGGCAAGTAACACCAGGAGCAGGTAGGCAGAGCTCATCCACCATTAGTGATACCTTATGGATGCTGAAGGTCTTCGAGTATCTCCAGGGGCAGGTAGGCAGAATTCATTCACCATTGGTGAATCCTTATGGATGCCGAAGGTCTTAAAGTAACACCGGGGCAGGTGAGCAGACCTCATCCACCATTGGTGATAGCTTGTGGGTGCCGAAGGTCTTCAAGTAACACTGGAGCAGGAGGCAGAGCTCATGCACCATTGGTGATACCTTATGGGTGCAGAAGGTCTTCGAGTATCTCCAGGGGCAGGTAGGCAAAACTCATCCACCATTGGTGATACCTTATGAGTGCTGAAGGTCTTCAAGTAACACCGGGAGCAGGTAGGCAGAGCTCCTCCACCATTGATGATACCCTATGGGTGCCGATGGTCATCGAGTAACACCTGGGGCAGGTAGGCAGACCTCATCCACCACTGGGGATACCTTATGGGTGCCGAAGGTCTTCGAGTAACACTGGAGCGGTAGGCAGAGCTCAACCACCACTGGTGATACCTTATGGGTGCTGAAGGTCTTCGAGTAACACTGGAACGGTAGGCAGAGCTCATCCACCATTGGTGATACCTTATGGGTGCCAAAGCTCTTCGAGTATCTCCAGGGGCAGGTAGGCAGAGCTCATTCACCGTTGCAGCTCACTTAAGTCCACCTGCGTAACAGAGGTGGTCCTATAGACCCACAGAAGGATCCTTCACAAGTGTGGTGAATATTGGGTGTTTCCTTCTAGAGGGGGAGACCACTAGGAAGTCATTTAACTCTCACAAATGTTTAACTTTGTTGTCATTCATAAACCTTCTAAATGTTTTTTTACACCATTGTATTGTAATTGCATGTATATAGTGTTTATTACCCCAACAAGGCGTCAAAGCGCTTTTCGGCGAGTAGCACGCTACTCTGGGACCCATAGAGGATTAGTGTTGAATTAGTGTAGTGAAATGTAAAAGTAATTTTAAGTGGTGGATAGGTTAGTCATTCATTTGGATTCGGAAGGACAGTAGAAGGATAGAAGAGGAAAAAAGGTTTGTATATATATATATATATAGTGCTCGTTACCCCTGATAGGTTGTTGAAGTGCTTTTTTTTCCGGCGAGTAGCACGCTAATCCGGAAACCCATAAAGGATTAGTGGTGAATTAGTATGGTGAAATATGAAAGTAATTTGAGTGGTGAATATTATTCAGTTATTCTGAGTGAGAAGGATTGCGGAGGGATAGAAGGGGAAGAAAGGTTTGCATTCATATAGCGCTTATTACCCCTGACAAGGCGTCAAAGGGTTTTTTCGGCGAGTAGCACGCTACTCCGGGACCCATAGAGGATTAGTGTTGAATTAGTATAGTGTAATATGAAAGTAATTTTAAATGGTGGATAGGTTAGTCAGTTATTTGGATTCAGAAGGATAGAAGAGGAAAAAAGGTTTGTATTTATGTAGCACTTTTTACCCCTGATGGGTGTTGAGGTGCTTTTCTGGTGAATAGCATGCTACTCCGGAACCAATAAAGAATTAGTGTTGAAAATTAGCATAGTGAAATATGAAGTCATTTGAGTGGTGGATATGTTATTCATCATATGTGAGCACCTGTTCTTAGAGCCAAAAAAGTATGGTAAGAGTGCATGTGTGTTGTGATAGCCTTATACGTAATGTGAGTGTAGGGAAACCTTTATTCACAAACAAATGTATGGTTCTCCTCAACCCTTACTGTGAACCAATGGACAATCCATTTAATATGAACTGAGATACACTAGGAAATCAACAATATTCACAGATGTAGGTACTGAGTCATGATTATTGGGAATCCATAACCCTAAATATTAACGAGTTTATGAAGCCCATAATTGTAAGCCTACAACTTGCAAAGCTATTGCTTCCCTTAGGAATGGTCCACATTGACTCTACAGACCTAGATCCTGGTACATGTATGTTGTCGGCCTGGAGGTGCCTGAGTGCAATGTTCCTTCAGCCACCTAAACATACCTGAAAAGCCCCCCGGCCATGGGTTAATGAAGAGAGACGAAGCTGGAGCCGCCTCGCGCTCAGGGACATGCAGAAAAGGAAGAATGGAAAGAAAAATTCAGACTGAGGCGCCTGATTACATGAACTGAAAAGGTGGAGACAGGCAGGGCAGGAAGTGAATGATGACAATTAGAACTTTTATAATGTTTCAAATGTAAAATTGCCAATTCTTGTAAAAAAATGCTCTTTTACTGCACAGCTAGATTTCTTGGGGCCATCAGGTAAGGCTCTTCGGCACTTACTTTTGTAATAGGAAGTAGGCGTGGACCCCCTACAAGGTTTTCTGCTATGACATCACTGGGAGTAGGCGCAGACCCCCTACAAAGTTTTCTTTCATGAGATGGCTGGGAGTAGACGTAGATCCCCTGCAAGGTTTTATGCCATGAGATGATTGGGTGTAGGCACAGACCCCCTGCAAGGTTTTCTATCATGACATCACTGGGAGTAGATGCAGATCTCCTGCAAGGTTTTCTGCCATGAGATCACTGGGAGTAGGCGCAGACCTCCTACAAGATTTTCTGTCATGAGATCACTGGGAGTAGCCGCAGACCTCCTACAAGATATTCTGTCATGAGATGACTGGGAGTAGGCGCAGACCTCCTACAAGATTTTCTGTCATGAGATCACTGGGAGTAGCCGCAGACCTCCTACAAGATATTCTGTAATGAGATGACTGGGAGTAGGCGCAGACCTCCTGCAAGGTTTTCTGTCATGAGTTCACTGGGAGTAGGCGCAGACCCCTGCAAGGTTTTCTGCCATGAGATCACTGGGAGTAGGTGCAGATTTTCTGTCATGAGATTACTGGGAGTAGGCGTAGACCCCCTGCGAGGTTTTCTATCATGACAAAACTGGGAGTAGGGGCAGACCTCCTACAAGGTTTTCTGCCATGAGATCACTGGGAGTAGCCGCAGACCTCCTACAAGATATTCTGTCATGAGATGACTGGGAGTAGGCGCAGACCTCCTGCAAGGTTTTCTGTCATGAGATCACTGGGAGTAGGCGCAGACCCCATGCAAGGGTTTCAGCTATGAGATCACCAGGAGTAGGCGCAGACCCCACGCAAGGTTTTCTGCCATGAGATCACCAGGAGTAGGCGCTGACCCCCTGCAAGGTTTACTGTCATGAGATGATTGAGAGTAGACACAGACCCCCTGCAAGGTTTTCTATCATGAGCTGACTTAGAGTAGGCACAGACCCCCTCCAAGGTTTTCTATCATGGGATGACTGGGAGTAGGCCCAGACCCCCTACAAAGTTTTCCATCATGAGATCACAGAGAGTAGGTGCAGACCCCCTGCCAGGTTTTTTATCATGAGATGACTGAGAGTAGGCGTAGACCCGCTGCAAGATTTTCTGTCATGAGATGACTCAGAGTAGGCGCAGACCCACTGCAAGATATTCTGTCATGAGATCACTGGGAGCAGGCGCAGACCTCCTGTGAGGTTTTCTGTCATGAGATCACTGGGAGTAGGCGCAGACCCCTGCAAAGGTGTCTGCTATGAGATCACTGGGAGTAGGTGCAGACCTCCTGCGAGGTTTTCTGTCATGAGATGACTGGGAGTAGGCGCAGACCATCTGAAAGGTTTTCTGTCATGAGATTACTGGGAGTAGGCGTAGACCCCCTGCAAGGTATTCTGTCATGAGATGACTGGGAGTAGGCGCAGACCCCCTGCAAGGTTTTCTATCATGAGATGACAGAGGGTAGGCGCAGACCGACTGTAAGGTTTTCTATCATGAGATGACTGAGAGTAGGAGCAGACCCCCTGCAAGGTTTTCTATCATGAGATGACTGGGAGTAGGCGCAGACCCTGTACAAGGTTTTCTGCCATGAGATCACTGGAAGTAGGCACTGATCTCCTACAAGGTTTTCTGTCATGACATTACTCGGAGTAGGCGCAAACCTCCTGCAAGGTTTTCTGTCATGAGATCACTGGGAGTAGGCGCAGACCTCCTACAAGGTTTTCTGCCATGAGATCACTGGGAGTAGGTGCAGACTTCCTACAAGATTTTCTGTCATGAGATGACTGGGAGTAGGCGCAGACCCCCTGCAAGGTTTTCAGCTATGAGATCACCAGGAGTAGGCGCAGACCCCACGCAAGGTTTTCTGCCATGAGATCACCAGGAGTAGGCGCAGACCCCCTGCAAGGTTTACTGTCATGAGATGATTGAGAGTAGACACAGACCCCCTGCAAGGTTTTCTATCATGAGATGACTTAGAGTAGGCACAGACCCCCTCCAAGGTTTTCTATCATGGGATGACTGGGAGTAGGCCCAGACCCCCTACAAAGTTTTCCATCATGAGATCACAGAGAGTAGGTGCAGACCCCCTGCAAGGTTTTTTATCATGAGATGACTGAGAGTAGGCGTAGACCCGCTGCAAGATTTTCTGTCATGAGATGACTCAGATTAGGCGCAGACCCACTGCAAGATATTCTGTCATGAGATCACTGGGAGCAGGCGCAGACCTCCTGTGAGGTTTTCTGTCATGAGATCACTGGGAGTAGGCGCAGACCTCCTGCGAGGTTTTCTGTCATGAGATGACTGGGAGTAGGCGCAGACCACCTGAAAGGTTTTCTATCATGAGATGACTGAGAGTAGGTGTAGACCCCCTGCAAGGTATTCTGTCATGAGATGACTGGGAGTAGGCGCAGACCCCCTGCAAGGTTTTCTATCATGAGATGACAGAGGGTAGGCGCAGACCGACTGCAAGGTTTTCTATCATGAGATGACTGGGAGTAGGCGCAGACCCTGTACAAGGTTTTCTGCCATGAGATCACTGGAAGTAGGCACTGATCTCCTACAAGGTTTTCTGTCATGACATTACTCGGAGTAGGCGCAAACCTCCTGCAAGGTTTTCTGTCATGAGATCACTGGGAGTAGGCGCAGACCTCCTACGAGATTTTCTGCCATTAGATTACTGGGAGTAGGCGCAGACCTCCTGTGAGGTTTTCTACCATGGGATCATTGGCAGTAGGCGCAGACCCCCTACAAAGGTTTCTGCCATAAGAACTGTGGGAGTAGGCGCAGACCTCCTGCAAGATTTTCTGTCATGAGATCACTAGGAGTAGGTGCAGATTTTCTGTCATGAGATTACTGGGAGTAGGCGTAGACCCCCTGCGAGGTTTTCTATCATGACAAAACTGGGAGTAGGGGCAGACCTCCTGCGAGGTTTTCTGCCATGAGATCACTGGAAGTAGGCGCAGACCCCCTACAAGGTTTTCTGTCATGAGATCACTGGGAGTAGGCACAGACTTCCTACAAGATTTTCTGTCATGAGAACACTGGGAGTAAGTGCAGACCTCCTACATTGATTTCTATCGTGAGATCACTGGGAGTAGGGGCAAACCCCCTGAGAGGTTTTCTATCATGACATCACTGTGAGTAGGCACAGACCCCCGGCAAGGTTTTCTGTCATGAGATCACTGGGAGTAGGCGCAGACCCCCTACAAGGTTTTCTGTCATTAGATCACTGGGAGTAGGCGCAAACCTCCTGCAAGGTTTTCTGTCATGAGATCACTTGGAGTAGGCGCAGACCTCCTACGAGATTTTCTGCCATTAGATTACTGGGAGTAGGCGCAGACCTCCTGTGAGGTTTTCTACCATGGGATCATTGGCAGTAGGAGCACACCCCCTACAAGGGTTTCTGCCATAAGAACTGTGGGAATAGGCGCAGACCTCCTGCAAGATTTGCTGTCATGAGATCACTAGGAGTAGGTGCAGATTTTCTGTCATGAGATTACTGGGAGTAGGCGTAGACCCCCTGCAAGGTTTTCTATCATGACAAACCTGGGAGTAGGGGCAGACCTCCTGCGAGGTTTTCTGCCATGAGATCACTGGAAGTAGGCGCAGACCCCCTACAAGGTTTTCTGCCATGAGATCACTGGAAGTAGGCGCAGACCCCCTACAAGGTTTTCTGTCATGAGAACACTGGGAGTAAGTGCAGACCTCCTACATTGATTTCTATCATGAGATCACTGGGAGTAGGGGAAAACCCCCTGAAAGGTTTTCTATCATGACATCACTGTGAGTAGGCACAGACCCCCGGCAAGGTTTTCTGTCATGAGATCACTGGGAGTAGGCGCAGACCCCCTACAAGGTTTTCTGTCATGAGATCACTGAGAGTAGGCGCAAACCCCCTGCGAGGTTTTCTATGATGACATCGCTAGGAGTATGCACAGACCCCCTGCAAGGATTTCTGCCATGAAATCACTGGGAGTAGGCGCAGACCCCTGCAAGGTTTTCTGCCATGAGATCACTGGGAGTAGGTGCAGATTTTCTGTCATGAGATTACTGGGGGTAGGCGTAGACCCCCTGCAACGTTTTATATCATGACAAAACTGGGAGTAGGCACAGACTTCCTACAAGGTTTTCTGTCATGAGCTCACTGGGAGTAGGCGCAGACTTCCTACAAGGTTTTCTGTCATGAGATCACTGGGAGTAAGCGCAGACCTCCTACAAGGATTTCTATCATGAGATCACTGGAAGTAGGCCCAAACCCCCAGGGAGGTTTTCTATCATGACATCACTGGGAGTAGGCGCAGACACCCTGCAAGGTTTTCTGTCATGAGATCACTGGGAGTAGGCGCAGACCACCTGCAAGGTTTTATGCCATGAAATCACTAGGAGTAGGCACAGACCCCCTACAAGGTTTTCTGTCATGAGATCACCGGGAGTAGGCGCAGACCCCTGCAAGGTTTTCTGCCATGAGATCACTGGGAGTAGGTGCAGATTTTCTGTCATGAGATTACTGGGAGTAGGTGTAGACCCCTTGCAAGCTTTTCTATCATGACAAAACTGGAAGTAGGGGCAGACCTCCTGCGAGGTTTTCTGTCATGAGATCACTGGGAGTAGGCGCAGACCTCCTACGAGGTTTTCTGTCATGAGATCACTGGGAGTAGGCGCAGACCTCCTGCAAGGTTTTCTGTCATGAGATCACTGGGAGTAGGCGCAGACCTCCTACGAGGTTTTCGGCCATTAGATTACTGGGAGTAAGCGCAGACCTCCTGTGAGGTTTTCTGTCATGAGATCACAGGGAGTAGGCACAGACCTCCTGCGAGATTTTCTGTCATGAGATGACAGGGAGAAGGGGCAGACCCCCTACAGGGTTTTCTATCATGAGATGGCTGAGAGTAGGCGTAGACCCCCTGCAAGGTTTTCTATCATGGGATGACTGAGAGTAGGCACAGACCCTCTGTAAGGTTTTCCATCATGGGATCACTGAGTTTAGGAGCAGACCCCCCGCACGGTTTTCTATCATGAGATGACTGGGAGTAGGTGCAGACACCCTGCAAGATTTTCTGTTATGACATCACTGGGAGTAGGCGCAGACCCTGTACAAGGTTTTCTGCCATGAGATCACTGGGAGTAGGTGAAGATTTTCTGTAATGAGATCACTGGAAGTAGGCACTGATCTCCTACAAGGTTTTCTGTCATGAGATCACTGGGAGTAGGCACAGACCTCCTACGAGGTTTTCTGCCATTAGATTACTTGGAGTAAGCGCAGACTTCCTGTGAGGTTTTCTACCATGGGATCATTGGCAGTAGACGCAGACCCCCTGCAAGGTTTTATGCCATGAGATGATTGGGTGTAGGCACAGACCCCCTGCAAGGTTTTCTATCATGACATCACTGGGAGTAGGCGCAGACCACCTGCAAGGTTTTCTGCCATGAAATCACTAGGAGTAGGCACAGACCCACTACAAGGTTTTCTGTCATGAGATCACCGGGAGTAGGCGCAGACCCCTGCAAGGTTTTCTGCCATGAGATCACTGGGAGTAGGTGCAGATTTTCTGTCATGAGATTACTGGGAGTAGGCGTAGACCCCCTGCAAGCTTTTCTATCATGACAAAACTGGAAGTAGGGGCAGACCTCCTGGGAGGTTTTCTGTCATGAGATCACTGGTAGTAACCGCAGACCTCCTACGAGGTTTTCTGTCATGAGATCACTGGGAGTAGGCGCAGACCTCCTGCAAGGTTTTCTGTCATGAGATCACTGGGAGTAGGCGCAGACCTCCTACGAGGTTTTCGGCCATTAGATTACTGGGAGTAAGCGCAGACCTCCTGTGAGGTTTTCTGTCATGAGATCACTGGGAGTAGGCGCAGACCTCCTGCAAGGTTTTCTGTCATGAGATCACTGGGAGTAGGCGCAGACCTCGTACGAGGTTTTCTGTCATGAGATCACTGGGAGTAGGCGCAGACCTCCTGCAAGGTTTTCTGTCATGAGATCACTGGGAGTAGGCGCAGACCTCCTACGAGGTTTTCGGCCATTAGATTACTGGGAGTAAGCGCAGACCTCCTGTGAGGTTTTCTGTCATGAGATCACAGGGAGTAGGCGTAGACCTCCTGCGAGATTTTCTGTCATGAGATGACAGGGAGAAGGGGCAGACCCCCTACAGGGTTTTCTATCATGAGATGGCTGAGAGTAGGCGTAGACCCCCTGCAAGGTTTTCTATCATGGGATGACTGAGAGTAGGCACAGACCCCCTGTAAGGTTTTCTATCATGGGATCACTGAGTTTAGGAGCAGACCCCCCGCACGGTTTTCTATCATGAGATGACTGGGAGTAGGTGCAGACACCCTGCAAGGTTTTCTGTTATGACATCACTGGGAGTAGGCGCAGACCCTGTACAAGGTTTTCTGCCATGAGATCACTGGGAGTAGGTGCAGATTTTCTGTAATGAGATCACTGGAAGTAGGCACTGATCTCCTACAAGGTTTTCTGTCATGAGATCACTGGGAGTAGGCACAGACCTCCTACGAGGTTTTCTGCCATTAGATTACTTGGAGTAAGCGCAGACTTCCTGTGAGGTTTTCTACCATGGGATCATTGGCAGTAGACGTAGACCCCCTGCAAGGTTTTATGCCATGAGATGATTGGGTGTAGGCACAGACCCCCTGCAAGGTTTTCTATCATGGCATCACTGGGAGTAGATGCAGACCCCTGCAAGGTTTTCTGCCATGAGATCACCAGGAGTAGGCGCAGACCCCCTGCAAGGTTTACTGTCATGAGATGATTGAGAGTAGACGCAGACCCCCTGCAAGGTTTTCTATCATGAGATGACTTAGAGTAGGCACAGACCCCGTCCAAGGTTTTCTATCATGGGATGACTGGGAGTAGGCCCAGACCCCCTACAAAGTTTTCCATCATGAGATCACAGAGAGTAGGTGCACACCCCCTGCAAGGTTTTTTATCATGAGATGACTGAGAGTAGGCGTAGACCCGCTGCAAGATTTTCTGTCATGAGATGACTCAGAGTAGGCGCAGACCCACTGCAAGATATTCTGTCATGAGATCACTGGGAGCAGGCGCAGACCTCCTGTGAGGTTTTCTGTCATGAGATCACTGGGAGTAGGCGCAGACCCCTGCAAAGTTGTCTGCTATGAGATCACTGGGAGTAGGTGCAGACCTCCTGCGAGGTTTTCTGTCATGAGATGACTGGGAGTAGGCGCAGACCTCCTGTGAGGTTTTCTGTCATGAGATCACTGGGAGTAGGCGCAGACCCCTGCAAAGTTGTCTGCTATGAGATCACTGGGAGTAGGTGCAGACCTCCTGCGAGGTTTTCTGTCATGAGATGACTGGGAGTAGGCGCAGACCACCTGAAAGGTTTTCTATCATGAGATGACTGAGAGTAGGTGTAGACCCCCTGCAAGGTATTCTGTCATGAGATGACTGGGAGTAGGCGCAGACCCCATGCAAGGTTTTCTATCATGAGATGACAGAGGGTAGGCGCAGACCGACTGTAAGGTTTTCTATCATGAGATGACTGAGAGTAGGAGCAGACCCCCTGCAAGGTTTTCTATCATGAGATGACTGGGAGTAGGCGCAGACCCTGTACAAGGTTTTCTGCCATGAGATCACTGGAAGTAGGCACTGATCTCCTACAAGGTTTTCTGTCATGACATTACTGGGAGTAGGCGCAAACCTCCTGCAAGGTTTTCGGTCATGAGATCACTGGGAGTAGGCGCAGACCTCCTACGAGATTTTCTGCCATTAGATTACTGGGAGTAGGCGCAGACCTCCTGTGAGGTTTTCTACCATGGGATCATTGGCAGTAGGCGCAGACCCCCTACAAAGGTTTCTGCCATAAGAACTGTGGGAGTAGGCGCAGACCTCCTGCAAGATTTTCTGTCATGAGATCACTAGGAGTAGGTGCAGATTTTCTGTCATGAGATTACTGGGAGTAGGCGTAGACCCCCTGCGAGGTTTTCTATCATGACAAAACTGGGAGTAGGGGCAGACCTCCTGCGAGGTTTTCTGCCATGAGATCACTGGAAGTAGGCGCAGACCCCCTACAAGGTTTTCTGTCATGAGATCACTGGGAGTAGGCACAGACTTCCTACAAGGTTTTCTGTCATGAGAACACTGGGAGTAAGTGCAGACCTCCTACAGGGATTTCTATCATGAGATCGCTGGGAGTAGGGGCAAACTCCCTGAGAGGTTTTCTATCATGACATCACTGTGAGTAGGCACAGACCCACGGCAAGGTTTTCTGTCATGAGATCACTGGGAGTAGCCGCAGACCCCCTACAAGGTTTTCTGTCATGAGATCACTGAGAGTAGGCGCAAACCCCCTGCGAGGTTTTCTATCATGACATCGCTAGGAGTATGCGCAGACCCCCTGCAAGGTTTTCTGCCATGAAATCACTGGGAGTAGGCACAGACCCCCTACAAGGTTTTCTGTCATGAGTTCACTGGGAGTAGGCGCAGACCCCTGCAAGGTTTTCTGCCATGAGATCACTGGGAGTAGGTGCAGATTTTCTGTCATGAGATTACTGGGAGTAGGCGTAGACCCCCTGCAAAGTTTTATATCATGACAAAACTGGGAGTAGGCACAGACTTCCTACAAGGTTTTCTGTCATGAGATCACTGGGAGTAGGCGCAGACTTCCTACAAGGTTTTCTGTCATGAGATCACTGGGAGTAAGCGCAGACCTCCTACAAGGATTTCTATCATGAGATCACTGGGAGTAGGCGCAGACCCCTGCAAGGTTTTCTGCCATGAGATCACTGGGAGTAGGTGCAGATTTTCTGTCATGAGATTACTGGGAGTAGGCGTAGACCCCCTGCAAAGTTTTATATCATGACAAAACTGGGAGTAGGCACAGACTTCCTACAAGGTTTTCTGTCATGAGATCACTGGGAGTAGGCGCAGACTTCCTACAAGGTTTTCTGTCATGAGATCACTGGGAGTAAGCGCAGACCTCCTACAAGGATTTCTATCATGAGATCACTGGAAGTAGGCCCAAACCCCCAGGGAGGTTTTCTATCATGACATCACTGGGAGTAGGCGCAGACCCCCTGCAAAGTTTTCTGTCATGAGATCACTGGGAGTAGGCGCAGACCCCCTACAAGGGTTTCTGTCATGAGATCCATGGGAGTAGGCGCAAACCCCCTGCGAGTTTTTCTATCATGGCATTGCTAGTAGTATGCGCAGGCCACCTGCAAGGTTTTCTGCCATTAAATCACTAGGAGTAGGCACAGACCCCCTACAAGGTTTTCTGTCATGAGATCACTGGGAGTAGGCGCAGACCCCACGCAAGGTTTTCTGTCATGAGATCCATGGGAGTAAGCGCAAACCCCCTGTGAGTTTTTCTATCATGACATCGCTAGTAGTATGCGCAGACCGCCTGCAAGGTTTTCTGCCATGAAATCACTAGGAGTAGGCACAGACCCCCTACAAGGTTTTCTGTCATGAGATCACCGGGAGTAGGCGCAGACCCCTGCAAGGTTTTCTGCCATGAGATCACTGGGAGTAGGTGCAGATTTCCTGTCATGAGATTACTGGGAGTAGGCGTAGACCCCCTGCAAGGTTTTCTATCATGACAAAACTGGAAGTAGGGGCAGACCTCCTGCGAGGTTTTCTGTCATGAGATCACTGGGAGTAGGCGCAGACCCCCTACAAGGTTTTCTGTCATGAGATCACTGGGAGTAGGCGCAGACCCCCTACAAGGTTTTCTGTCATGAGATCACTGGGAGTAGGCGCAGACCTCCTACGAGGTTTTCGGCCATTAGATTACTGGGAGTAAGCGCAGACCTCCTGTGAGGTTTTCTGTCATGAGATCACAGGGAGTAGGCGCAGACCTCCTGCGAGGTTTTCTGTCATGAGATGACAGGGAGAAGGGGCAGACCCCCTACAGGGTTTTCTATCATGAGATGGCTGAGAGTAGGCGTAGACCCCCTGCAAGGTTTTCTATCATGGGATGACTGAGAGTAGGCACAGACCCCCTGTAAGCTTTTTTATCATGAGATCACTGAGTTTAGGAGCAGACCCCCCGCACGGTTTTCTATCATGAGATGACTGGGAGTAGGTGCAGACACCCTGCAAGATTTTCTGTTATGACATCACTGGGAGTAGGCGCAGACCCTGTATAAGGTTTTCTGCCATGAGATCACTGGAAGTAGGCACTGATCTCCTACAAGGTTTTCTGTCATGAGATCACTGGGAGTAGGCACAGACCTCCTACGAGGTTTTCTGCCATTAGATTACTTGGAGTAAGCGCAGACTTCCTGTGAGGTTTTCTACCATGGGATCATTGGCAGTAGGCGCAGACCTCCTACAATGATTTCTATCATGAGATCACTGGGAGTAGGCGCAAACCCCCTGCAAGGTTTCCTGTCATGAGATCACTGGGAGTAGGCGCAAACCCCCTGCAAGGTTTTCTATCATGACATCGCTTGGAATATGCAGACGCCCTGCAAGGTTTTCTGCCATGAAATAACTGGGAGTAGGCACAGACCCCCTACAAGGTTTTCTGTCATGAGATCACCGGGAGTAGGCGCAGACCCCCTACAAGGTTTTCTGCCATGAGATCACTGGGAGTAGGTGCAGATTTTCTGTCATGAGATTACTGGGAGTAGGCGCAGACCTCCTACAAGGTTTTCTGTCATGGGATGACTGGGAGTAGGCGCAGACCCCCTACAAGATTTTCTATCATGACATCAGTTGGAGTAGGCAGAGACCTCCTGCAAGGTTTTCTGCCATGAGATCACATATCCCAGTAATACCGCTGCCTTCCTTTCCTCATGGTCACGTGAAAGTCATTTAGAGGTTACCAGGGGTCGCAACTGCGGCTGAGGTTTCCCCTTTGCGACCCCTGGCAAAGCCCTTCCAACCCCTAGTCTAAGAGGTAGCTAAAGCAGTGTGGAAACAGCTGTCAAGCAGGGGTCTCATGTGCCTTTCTGAACACTTTTTATTCTGCAGTGAACGGAAACCTCGCATGCCTGCTGTGGGGGTCTAGGCTGAGCTGCCTTTTGTTGTGAAGGCTGTCTAAACAGTTTACAAGAGCACTGAATGATGTGTTCAAAATAACAAACTGGCAACATCATTATTAATTTACTGCTGCACCTTGAGGGGCGGCAAAAAGGTGTCTCTGGCACATTATCAAGCCCTTTATCGCCGCGTTAGCTGCACTTTTCTGCCGCTAATGTGGCGATATTTTTATCACACTATTAACAAGCTGCAGCTAATGGGCCCTAGCGTGAGTTTTGTGATGATAGCAGCCGTTTTTTAATCTCGAAGCATGTCAGCGATATATATCGCTAATGACATGCAAAGTAGGCGTTCCTGACTTAAACTCCATTGAAACAGTCGCAAACACAACTTCCCTCTATTATCAATGCCCGCAAAGCGATAAGAAAACTTGCACTCACCGCGCTTATCGTTGGAATTTAACACCTGAAAAAAACTTGACTTACCCATCTTGTCAATGGTAGGTGGATTGTTAGGTTAAGTACACACTTGAAGAACCGGGATTTAAACCCAGCGGCGCCAGGGACACGCCCAAAGTCTTCAGATTCTCCTGTCTTGGCAAACAGAGACACGGGATACTTCATGGTGACTTCAAAGATCAAATGTATTAGCTGCAGCCAGTAACAGAGGTCCTAGAAGTACAACACGGTGTATGTTCTCAGGAGACTGTTCAACTTTACAAAGCAGGTCGTCCCTTTTTATGCCAAAAATTGTGCTTCAGGCAAACATTCCTTATTTACAGTTAACCAATCCCATGTATACATGGTCAAAGTATTGCATGATGACAAACCCACATTTCAGTTGTCCAGCCCATAATAAATTATTAAACAAACCCAACATTCTTCTTTAGACAAGGCCGGAAAAACCCATCATAGAAGGACCACAACCCACATCATAAATAGGCCATAAAGAAGGAACAGAAACAGATAGGAGTAGGATAAGGCATGTTTGTGTGCAGTAAAACTTTACGATGTCCTGTCTCTGATCCTTAATCTTGATCAGCTAAAGGGCAAGAACTGGTTTGGCAAGGTCAGCTTCAGGCAACAGGGTCAGTTCACTCAGGTCAAACAGAAGTCAGCACAAACTCAAGCTAAGGTGCATGTGTCCCACAGACTTGTTCAGCCACAGTCATAGGCCTATGTGAGGGCAACCACATAAAATGGCTGCCATGCACAAAATGGAACTCAAGGGTTTCAGAACGGAATCGTCAAATACACATTGAATCCATCGGTGTAATATGACGAAAACACTCATGCTTGCTGAGCTCACTGTTTACGGTTCGCTGTTACCAAAATCGTAACGGAACTACGACCTTTATGACCCAGGTTCAGAATTCACGGAACCTCACACTTGCCTATTAGCAAGCTTTTCATTAGCGCAGTTGATTTATCGCTGGAATTCTCATGCTATTGCTGGTTTTACACGCTATCGCTGGATTACCTAGCGCCTTTGCAATAGCCGGTGATAAAAAAAACAGCGCTAAGCACCCTTTGCGATAATTTTCGCATTTTGTTGATAATATGCCCCTCAATTTCTCTGGCTGTCCATGGCTGCTGTCATGTGAGAAGGAAGTAAACAGAGTGGAAAAGAGAGAAAAACAGAGTTATTAGACTACACAAGGGAGGAAGAAGTCACATTAGACCAACAGGTGAGACAAAGACAAGTGTGTGAGAGAGAGAAACTGCTCCTGAAAGATATTGGAGCGACAGAGACAGGAATGAGAGAGGGAATGGCTAATAAGAGGTGATGAAGACAGAGACAGGCATAAAAGAGCCTACAGAGAGGGGAAGAGAGGTTAAAAAAGTGATAAGAAGTCAGATGAGAAAGACACAGCGAAGGGAGACAGAAATAGAGGGAGTAGGTAGGTGTGAGAAAGATGTTATAAAATGAGAGAGGCTAAAAAAACAGAGAAGAGGGACACAGAGAACAGACAACTGAGAGAAGGAGGAGATAGCTGACAAACTGGAGGAAAGATACAGATGGAGAATGGGAGAGAGGCGTAAGAGAAGTAATACAAAGAAAGAATGGGAGACAGGCGTAAAAGAAGTAATACAAAGAAAGAATGGGAGACAGGCGTAAAAGAAGTAATACAAAGAAAGAATGGGAGACAGGCGTAAAAGAAGTAATACAAAGAAAGAATGGGAGACAGGCGTAAAAGAAGTAATACAAAGAAAGAATGGGAGACAGGCGTAAAAGAAGTAATACAAAGAAAGAATGGGAGACAGGCGTAAAAGAAGTAATACAAAGACAGAATGGGAGACAGGCGTAAAAGAAGTAATACAAAGAAAGAATGGGAGACAGGCGTAAAAGAAGTAATACAAAGAAAGAATGGGAGACAGGCGTAAAAGAAGTAATACAAAGAAAGAATGGGAGACAGGTGTAAGAGAAATAATACAAAGAAAGAATGGGAGACAGGCGTAAAAGAAGTAATACAAAGAAAGAATGGGAGACAGGTGTAAGAGAAGTAATACAAAGAAAGAATGGGAGACAGGTGTAAGAGAAGTAATACAAAGAAAGAATGGGAGACAGGCGTAAAAGAAGTAATACAAAGAAAGAATGGGAGACAGGTGTAAGAGAAATAATACAAAGAAAGAATGGGAGACAGGCGTAAAAGAAGTAATACAAAGAAAGAATGGGAGACAGGTGTAAGAGAAGTAATACAAAGAAAGAATGGGAGACAGGTGTAAGAGAAGTAATACAAAGAAAGAATGGGAGACAGGCGTAAAAGAAGTAATACAAAGAAAGAATGGGAGACAGGTGTAAGAGAAGTAATACAAAGAAAGAATGGGAGACAGGCGTAAAAGAAGTAATACAAAGAAAGAATGGGAGACAGGCGTAAAAGAAGTAATAAAAAGAAATTGCTGCGACAGCTCAGAGAGCGAGAGGGATTCAGGCAAGAGAGAGGTTTAATAAAGAAACTAATGGGATAAAATAAAGAGCTCAGAAATGGGCAAATGTATGCATGGACTTAGGGGTCAACAGAAGCTGAAGCTGCCCCCTTGCTTGTCCCATGTGACAGCTGGCACTGCTTTTCTGACCCCTGGCTTCAGAGGTGGCAAAATCAGCGCCAAGATCACAGGAGCGTCAGGGCTTATGCCTCCTTGTTTATTGCTTGTTTTTATAATACTGATAATTAATAATTCTTTATATGAGTAATACAAAATGAAGCACCTGGAGTGGGAGCGCTACATTCGGTGACAGCTGAGGTTAATACAATGAAATGCTTTTAAATGGATGTTGCACCTGTGTATGCAGGTGAGAGTGTGTTTGCATAGGAGAGAGTATGCCTATGTGTAAGCATGTGTCCCCATATGTGTGTATGTGTATCTGTGTGTGGCTGTGTGTGAAGATGAGTGAAAAAAGGTGAGTGATAACGAGGCACACTGAGTGTAAGTAAGCAAGTATATTTGAGCCAGAGTGAGTGAGAAAAAAATGACTGGAAGTTAGAAATTAGTTTAAAATGAGTGTAAATGCCTGAGGGAGTGTGAGTGAGAATAAGTGAGTGAGAATAAGTAACAACGACACAAAGAGAATACGAGCTAGTGCATGTAAGTGAGAAAGGTATGAGCGAGCAAGAGTAAGTCAGAGAAAATGAGACTGTTTGGGAGAGTAGGAATGAATGCAAGTGAGTGAGAAAGTATGAGCGCGTCAGAGTAAGAATGAATGACAATGAGTGAGTGAGGAAAAGAGTGGGTTTAAGAGAGTGAGAATGAATGAGTGAGTGCAAGTGAGTGAGAACGAATGAGGGCGAGCAAGAGTGAGTGAATACAAGTGAGCGTGAGTGAGAATGTGGTTTAGAACCTGTAAGGCTGTAGTTGGTCCTGACATTCTCAAAGGTAATTCCTGACATATAAACGCACCTGTTAGAACTTGGGGTCGCTAGTTGGCTGAAGAGGTACCTTAGGCCAAATAGGGACCCTTGCTTCCATGTCAGGGAAAGGGGAGGACACCTTTTCGGATAGCCCCAGCTCACCCCCTCGTAGCTTGGCAAGAGCAGCCAGGCTTATCTTCAAGGCAAGTGTGTAAAGTATTTGCAACCACGCTCTCAGTAACCCAATGATGACACCACAAATGGACTCCATACAAGTTTCATAAAAACAAGTATATGTTTATCAAAAAAGATATACTATGAGACCACACGATATAAATCCAACATATGCATATTTGGAATATTCATCCTGACCAGTTATTAGGCCAGCCAGCCCTTGTTGGTTCTGGCGATATTAACCACGTGGCTGCTGGGCGTTTCCCCCACCCCTGTGCTGGAAAATGCCATTTTAGTGGCACCATGACGAGCTCAGCTCGTCATCAGCACACGACACCCGTGGGTGATGACGAGCTGAGCTCGTCATCAGCATCGAAAGGGTTAATGAGCAATTATAGATGATCCACTGCAGTCCTAATGAAATGCTATGCAGTTCGTAATGCAAGAATCAGGCACTTCGCCATGTAAAAATAATGCAGTTTGTTATGCAACAATCACGGAGTTTGTAATGCCAAAATAAAGCAATACGTAAAGCAACAATGAGGCAGTTCGTTATACAAACTAATGCAATGCGTAATGCAACAATCATGCAGTTCGTAATGCAGAAATAATGCAATGGGTAATGCAACAATCAGGTAGTTCGTAATGCAGAAATAATGCAAAGTGTAATACATTAATCAGGTAGATCGTAATGCAGAAATAATGGAATGCGTAATACACTCCAGCACCGATCACGGTGCTTTAGATGGTCTCTCCGCCACTCGTACTGACTCGCAGTCTGCTTCCACCAATAAATGCCCCCAACACAGGTATGGTGTAAACCAAAGTGCAGCTCCGTACTCCCGCTCCTTTACTGCCTCTCCTTGGCAAGTATGGGCTGCAATACGAGCTGAAGCAGACGATCGCGATGCAAGAATGGGAGAGGCCGAGAGCATCTCTCTCTGAGCCCGCACCCCATCCCAGGCGGCGATACATGTTACCTGAGGGGTGCAACTTCGCTCTCCTCCTCTCGCGACTTGGGCCTCCAATGCGACTTTGTGGATTTGGGGCAGTGGGACTCGGGCCCTCCTCTGGCGGGGTTGGTTTGAGATCCCGCTCTGGCAACAGCGGGCTTGGGCTGGCGGCACAGCTCTTCTGGGGATGCTGGTCTGGGCTGCTGGCGATAACGAAGATCTCAGACTGCAACAGGGCACACACATACAGCGTGGCTGAGACTCACTTGAGCTTCGGGTGTGCACGATCACAGAGCAATCATCACAAAGGTCTAAGGCTGCATGAAGCCCACGCACACAGCGTTGCTGAGACTCACTTGAGTTCCGGGTGCACACGATCACAGGGCAAACCTCACGCAGGTCTAAGGCTGCACGAAGCCCATGCACACACCGTCACTGAGTATCACTTGGATGCCGGGTGTGCACGATAACAGGGCAATCCTCATGAAGGTCTCAGGCTGCACAAAGCACACACACAGCGTCGCTGAGACTCACTTGGATTCCGGGCACACACGATCACTGGACAATCCTCATGAAGGGCTCAGGCTCCACAAGGCACACTCACCCAGCCACGCTGAGACTCGCTTGGACTCCAGGTGCCCACGATCACAGGGCAATTCTTACGAGGGTGCAAAAAGCACATGCAGACAATGTCGCTGAGACACACCTGGAAACTTTTGTGTTCCTAAGTTTCCACAACAGGGAGCCAGCTCTCCTTGGGCCCTTGGAAACAAGTTACCTCCGGACACAGCACACAGCAAAGTCCTTTCAAGCAGGGGGGCACAGCAGACAGCAAAGTCCCTTAGCCTCGCATTGGTTAGATCAGCAAACTGCAGGCCAGCCTCAGAACACACAGCAAGGGTCAGTCATTTTCTTCAGTCTCTTCAGCAGTTTCTTCCTTGGCAGAGGTTCCTCTTTACCACAAAGTAGTAGTTTCAATCCTTTTCAGTCTTGATCAATCCAATCCAACGTTCAGGGGTTTCAGCTCTCATAGTTATACCACTCTAAGTCTTTGAAGTCTTTGTGCTCAGTTGGGCACTGACCCTGTCCAAACCAGTTTTGGGTGTCTCCTTGCTTTGACACCTTCTTCCTTTGATAGTGGGGGTTTGGATCCTTAATCACTCAGAAGGAGATGGAGCCATTGTTTTATGGCAGGAACCCAGCCTCTTCACCTCCAGGGGCTACTTCTCCCCCTACACTCCAGATGCAAGTCAGCCTGTTGCTGTCTCACCTCCTCCCCTGGGGCAAGACATTCTCCAGATCCTATCACTTTCAGATCCAGACAGTCAATCCACAACCAGGCAGAGACACACAGAAATGTTAGAGCACAAAAACCCAGCCACTTCTAAAAGAGTGGTTTCTAAACACACAATGCAAAAACCACCTTCGCAAAAAGATGTGTTATTGAATTGTGAGTTCAGGCACGCTAAACTTCACCTTTCCATTTTAAGCCTTTGGGAAGATAGGCTTGAAACATATTACACAGCCTCCCCATTCTGTCCTGTGGGCAAGATGGCCTTTCAATAGTGAAAAACAAAATGGAGAGTATTTCACTGTCAGGACATGGTACACACCTCAGTACATGTCCTACCTTTCACATACACTGCACCCTGCCCAGAGGGTACCTTGGACCTACCATAAGGGTGCCTGATGTGCATAGAAAGGGAAGGGTAAGGCCTGGCAAGTGGGTGCACTTGTCAGGACACATGGCTTTTAACAAACTGCGCGCAGGCACTGCGCTGGCAGGCCTGAGTTCTATCTTTAAGGCTACTTGTGTGGGTGGCACAATTAGTGCGCCAGGCCCACTAGTAGCATTTGCATTACCAGCGCTGGCACACATAGTGCACTTTACTAGGGACTTTATTAGCAAGGCAAACATACCAATCATGGACCACCAATTACAATGACACTTTACACAGGGAGCACTTGCACTTTGACACTGATCAGCAGTGGCAAAGTGCCTAAAGCATCTACGTTGGCAACACCATGTCAGAAAAAAGGTCTAGGGGGAAAGCAACACTTTTAGAGAACTTTAGCCAATAAGGGCCAAGTCCAACAGCACCCATTGCAAAGTGCTGGCACTGGCATACCGCAGGCAATTCTTGACATAGTGGCACGCACCCATGAAAAATATACTTGGTAGAAGAGGCCGGGCTCACTCACTTCACTCACTCATTACAATTCACACCACCTTCAAAGATTACCAGTCGGCACTGCTCGAACAGAAAGTAAACAGTGCCTTGGTGAGCGCAGGTTACTTCCTGCAACTTTCACTGGAAGCAGGAGAGTATCACCTCTGTCCTTCAAGGAGTGACCGTTCCACACAAAGGATCACAGATCTAAACGTGTTGACCATAAGGATAATGCGAGTCATTAGCATAGGTCTTATTATCCTTCCTGTCTATGTCAATTAACACACATGAGCATAATCATTGTTTTTTTTATAAATCTCTAGTTTCCTTTGCCTGTGTCCTATTAATACATTTCTCAGTGTGGGTCACACTGAGGGAACTATTGAATCATGACAGTTTTCAGTGTAAATTTTCTTTTGTGTTATTTGGTGCATTGTGGCACTATATGCTCTTTAAACAAAAACATATTTTCATGTACAACATAAATAAATGAGTAATGTTCTCCTGGCATACCAAGTGGTGCCTAAGATAGATATTTGTCTGTTTTGTGCTAGATTAATCATACAATTATTATTACAATTCAAAGAAGTAATGTATTGTGATGTCTTCAAGGCTAAGGTCATGTGACATTGCTTTCTGGGAAGAAGGAGTCAAAGGTCAAAATGTCCCTTCCTGTTGCTTCATTTAGCTCAAAGGGTGTGATGTCACTTCTGCTACCCCTGCGATTTTGGTGAATCAATTTCCATGGGCGTGGCTTGAAAACTCTCATAGAGATGAGCTTATGGCTCCTCGCTCAAGTGAAGAAATAAAAAAAATGTAATTAAAAGCACACCTACTGTCTGCTCTCCTAAGCCAGACACAGTTACTTTTAATAAAACACGTATAGAAAGACTGACCCAATATATATTGACAATCTTTGAGGAGCTGTTGATAAAGTGATGCATTCCGTCGTCACACAAGGAGGCGATAAATGTCACCCTGTTGAAGCGACATACACCAGGTGCATCTACTGCCTCCTATAGAGCCTGGGCCCTTACAAACAGAAACACTTAGGGCCTCATTTATGACAAATTGCTGTAGGTGGGTGCAGCAAGTCTTTTTCCTGCGCTGCCCTATGCCAATGTGAAAGGGGAGGAATGCACAATATTTATGAAACACGGCGCGTTCCTGCCTTTTACCCCTGCTCTGGCTCACAATAGGACCAATGTAGGCACCATTCACCATGGTGCAAGGGGGCCTCTGTTGCAGGCAGGATGGTTTTTGTGCAGGAAGGACCACAAAAACAATCCACAGAGGCAGCACACATGGAAAGAGGTAATAACGAGGAGAAATACAAGAGTTTCACCTCCTTATGCTTGCTCTGGGTAGGGTGAGGTTCTGGCGCTGTCCCAGATGTACATGATTGAGTAAATCTGGTGATGGAGCACTATTTCAGAGCATCATTTTCCACCCATATGCCACTCTAGACAGAGAACAGCCATTTACAAAGGATCCTTGGTCCTTCTCCAGTGGAACCAGTCCAGCCTGATTGCTAGGGCAGGGCTCCTGCAGTCAGGAACACGGTCAACGGGGACCGGTTTCAGTCCTCGTCATCTGTATGTTTGCTTTCCTGTCTCGTGCTCGCCTGCAGCTCTGGATCACTGCCCTGGAAAGGTTTGGAGAAGGAATCAGGTTAGACTTGCTCTGTGTGGATGCTTTTTTTGGTTTGTTGGTCCAACTGGGCTCATGGACTACGACAGGCACAGGGATTCCGAAGGGTGAACTTGTGTCTCTGATTAAATGGGTCCCTGGGGGGTCTATTTACCAGAGCCTTGTGCAATGCTTGCAGCATGCAATTTGGTACATGCACGATGCAAAACTCCACGTCATATTTATGAAGCCATGCAAAGCCACTTTGTGTGGCTTTATATAGCTTCATGCATATGGAATTATGCAAAGCAGCGCTGTGTTACATTACCCTGTGCAAGGGCGGTGTCCCATGGGCGTTGCGGAGGTGTTACCAGGCAAATACCATGTTTTTTTACGCATTCACAGATCGACCAAACATGCTAAACATGGGACTGCACCAAAAGGACACACCTATCAGGTAACGAGTACCAAGGAGAAATATGGGTATTTCAAATGATTTTTTTCTATTTCTATGCAGAAAGAAGAAAACGCCTCTCAGGGTTGCTTTTGTGCAGGAATGTGCCCTTTCCTGCACAAAAACAACCTCGCATGCAATGCAGGCGCACTTACATCAGGGTGCCTGGGGCCTGAGTTGGAGCAGGACTGCTGAAACAGCACCAGCGCGGGGGATTCCTACCCTTTCCCTGTGATTCAGGGCAGCACTGCAAGGTGTCTTGCTGCACCCCGCTGCGCCACCATTCCCATAAATGTGCCCCTGGGTATCTGGGCTCTGTGTTCAGTGTGCAGCTCGACCTATTGGCCAGACCATTGTTCGGTGGTGGTCTCATGCCATGGTCAGCTGGTACCGCAGCCAGCGGGCCAGAGGCGGTGTCCTGGACAGATGCAGCTAAGTCTGAATCAGCAGCTGTCCGGTGGGGCTGTATGAAGAGGCTGTTATAAAGGAAAGAGAGTACCCTCTGGACCCAAGGGAACTGGGTAGAGTAAAACAAAGAATTTTAGAGTGTTCCCTGGGTTATTGATTATTGTTTAGAGAGACACTATGTCACTGTGTAAATAAACGGAGGTTATCACTCACACATCCACAATCAATTACCCGTATGTATAGCGTTAGTGTATTGCATCCCATCTAATAGTAGAACCACAAGAGCAAAATATATTTGGCATAGAACAATTAATAAAATTATTAAATCTTTTTTATTTGTTTTAAAAAAGGGCATAAGTGTTTATACTTAGACGATATGATCATACACATTTCATTTTTTAATACATTGCCTATGCTCATTTATTTCACATTACAGATTTAGACAATTTTAATAGGACTAAATTAAAAACATGTAACAACACAATTCATAAAAATTATAATGATAAAAAACCCTTATGTAGGGTGTCGACGCGTTTCGGTGGATAAGGCACTTGACCCCACCTTCTTCAGGACAATTAACAAAACATGGATCTGAGCATATATAACCCTGTATTCATTATTAACTTCAGATACATTCTTATTCAAAGGTTTTGTCAGGATGCTCTTCCTCTATTTTCTTATAATGGAGATTATAGGTGTACTTTTTCGGTAATTTTACCGAATCGTTATCATTACCGAATCGGTAAATTTACCGAATCGGTAATATTTACCGATTCGGTAATGATAACGATTCGGTAAAATTACCGAAAATGCAATGTAGGTAGCCAATGTTCCATCAGCACATGGCTTACAGAATCGGTATTTTACCATGGAATACAAATCCATGGTAAAATACCGATTCCTGTGTACATGCACATCTGTGCATGTACACATGTGCCATGTGACAGACAGACGTGCCCTTTGCCACATTGCACACATGCCCGTTTTGGGGGTGCTAGAGGGTGAAGTGACACCCCCTACACCCTTGCAAAATTCGTTTTTTACCGATTTGGTAAATACCGATTCGGTATTTGACTTTAATCCTATGGGCTTCAAAGGCCCATAGGATTCAATAGCAAATACCGATTCGGTATTTACCGAATCGGTAAAAAACGAATTTGTAAGGAATCGGTAACGATTCCAGATGTTGGGACCTACATCCCATTTACCGATTTTGAAATACCGAATCGGTAAAATTCGGTATTTCAAATTCGGTAAATGGGATTTACCTACATCGGGCCCTTAATCATTTTATTAATTGTTCTATGCCAAATAATTTTTGCTCTTGTGGTTCTACTATTAGATGGGATGCAACACACTAACTCTATACATACGGGTAATTGACTGTGGATGTGTGAGTGATAACCTCCGTTTATTTACACAGTGACATAGTGTCTCTCTAAACAATAATAAATAACCCAGGGAACACTCTAAAATTCTTTGCTGTATGAAGGGGCTTCATTTGAACCCGTGTTTGCCGGTGGCTGAAACCAACACCCATGGGGACCGGCACTTATTTTCCCATCATTGGCCACTGACCCAGAGCAAGAGGAAGGAAAGGGAGAAAAGGGACGGAAGAAAAGGAAGAAAGGAAACTGTGACAGGGAGAAAGCAGGGGTGAAAAGTTCTGCAAGAGAGAGGAAAACAAAAAGGAAATACAGGGTGGTGGAAAACATGTGTATGAGCCGGAATCAACTCCCTGCTGTCTTTAAATTCGGCAAACACTGTGTGACCCTGCGCTCATTAGTTTAACAATTAAATACCGCTTTATGAATAATACAGGCTAGTTTAATTATATATCAACCGAGTGCTCAACCGCTCACTTTGCAGCACAGTAAGGTATAATTATGGTTTAATTGAGAAATAATGGAGTTTACATTAACTCAGATCACGTGTTTACAGAGACGGGCGGCAGCTGGCCAGATGCCAAGGTCTCAGCTCATGAACTTCACAATTAAAAACACAAATTGAAATGTAGGCACGGATCGTCTACATGCTCAGTGAACGCACCCCGTGGCTGCAGCGGTCCGTGATGGGCCCTTCGCCCTGCCACTGCACGCGATGGCACGGTGCCACCCCCTCAGAATAGTTCCAGATGTTTACTTTGGCCCGGCTGCTGCCAGGCCTCTACGTACACCACAACACAAGCTCCGGCAGGCTCTGGTGGCCTGTCTCCCTTGTCAGGCGTGATTCACGGCTCCCCAAACAACAGGGGAAACTAGCACGGCGCTGCCCGGCTCCTGTTCTCTCCCAGTCATGGCGGCGCCCTGGGCAGCTGCCCAGGGCCTCGGAGGGGCGGCACAGTGCAGACTCCATGACACGCACAGCACATGACCGAGACAGACTGCTGTGAGAGCTTAAGGACTTCCGGGTTATGTGGGCCATCGCCTCTTCTGTGCGTCGTGTTCTTTGTTTACCTCTCAATAGGCACTTCAGTAAAAAGGAAGGCTTTTATTTTTTAGGTTGGAACCACCAAGACATGAACGTTAAGTGAGATTTAAATCCACAGAAAGCTTTAGGCAACGGACTTGTAGAAAAGCACCTCACAACTATACTATAGTCTGATTAAAGTGGTGGTTCAGGCACCTGTTGCCTTTTGGTGCCACTGATCACAGATTCCAAACTCTACTTTATAAAGAGCAGTGCACTTGAACAAAAGAACTTTTTTCAGTCTTTTTATATTTCTTTCAATCATTTACTTTCAAATCCAAATGAAGTTTCACAAAACAATAAGCATTTACAATGCAATACGTCTCGCCTTTGCAAAAGTTAGAGCTATTGGCATTGTGTTAGACCTGGCACCATTGGCGTGGGTCTCCCTTCCATTTTTGCTGCTGCCTCATGTATTTTTGCTGGTATTAGATGCTTTGGGCACTGTGCCACTGCTGTCCAGGGCCACAGTGCAAGTGCTTCATACTGTAAATTGATGTACTAATCAGTGGTTACATGTTTGGCTATTTGGTTTACTTATCAGACCCTCGTCTAGTGCACTGAGTGTGCCCAGGGCGTGTAATCCAAATGCTGCTGGTGGGCCTGCAGCACTGGTTGCGCCACCCACAGAAGCAGCCTTGTAAAATGTGTCTAAGGTCTGCCATCGAAGAGCCTGCGTGCAGTCTGGTACTGTCAGGCTGACTGGGCAAGTGCACCCACTTGCCAGTCTCTAAACCATCCCTTTTCTTCATATTAGTCACCCCTATGGCAGGCCAAAGGGCAGGGTACATTGTAAGTATAAGGTAGGACAAGCCCTGATGTGTGTGGCATGTCCTAATAGTGAATTACAGCAATTTTCGTTTTTCACTAATGCAAGGCTACCTGTTCTCCATAGGCCAGAATGGGCTGTTAGAGTTATCACATTTTATAATCCTAACTGTCTCAGAGAACATGGTAGAAATTCGAGTTTAGTATGCCTGAACTCAGAATAATTAAATACATCTTTTAGTGAAGTTGTGAAGGTCTTTAATTTCGACTCCATCTTACATTCGCCGCCATTTTGTGTTGCCTTTACACAGGCTGCTCGATGAACGAAGTATCTCTGCCCTTGTTTGACTCTTTTCGCCTTTGGCGCAAGGAAGCCAAGCAGAAAGAAATTAAACAGGCAAAAAGAGATAGGAAAGAATGAGGCATGACTGTTATACAGGCTGCCCAACAGTTTAAAGATAATGAAGTAGATCATGCGATAGAGATCTCAGATAGGCAACATCGCATGGCGATTGATAAATGTTACCCGGTGCTGCCGACTTCTTCCCCGAATCCCGATGCTGATCTTGAGAAGGATCCTTTAATGTCTTACTTGTTAAGATCGCCCCCACACTATGTACAAGGTGCTACTGCACCCCCGCTTTTGTTACCCGTCCAGCAACCTGTTATTCTCCCACCAGCTCCACCTCCTGCACCTCCACCACAGCCCTTTGTGGCAACACCACTCCCGCCATTTCCATTGCCTCCAGCTCCCTTGCTTCCAGCTCCTCTGCCTCTGACTTCTTTGCCTCAGCCTCCTTTGCCCTCGACCTCCGTTCTACTTGTTGCCTCTTCTCCTGCTCCGTCTCCTACCTTATCTCCTGTTTTTCTGCCAACTTCCCCTTCTGTCCGTCAGCGAATGGTTGAGACTGTTTCTGGTCTCTTTTCTTCTCTCTTTGGGTCAGTAAGTCTGACTCCTGTTCTTCCCCGTAGGCAGACCCATAGCTTACTTCCTGATTCCCAAGAACGAGATGCGTTAGATCTCCTTGCTCGCAGATGGATCATGCAGGGTCCCGAGTATACCGTGCAAGACATCATGGAAACCTTTGAGCAGTGTGATGTCCCTACACAGAGATTTGTTTTTGACACCATGTGTGGCATTTTAGGTCAGGAATGGGAGGCTGCAGGATTGGTGTTGGCTCCCAAGGGTTTGCTGGATATTAGGACTGATTTTGATAAGGGAATTATTGTGGGTCCTGAGGTTGGGAATGCTGTACGGACACTTATCACTTTTAGATCAATGTTCTTTTCCCGGTCTTCTTCTGAAACTGATCCTTCTGTTAGGCGCAAACTGAAACACTACCCTATGCGAGAGGTTCCCCCAGTGTGGAGAGAAGCGGTTGCAGCCCAGGATGGTAATCAGCCTATACCAGCTCACTTCCAACGTATATGGGTACATGTACCTTGGAAGAGATCTGAGGTGCTGGCCCTTAAATAGTCCTTAACTGACCCCCGTAAAAACCCTGCTGGTTACTACAAAGAATTATCTCAGGCTGTTGATGCTTGTATTATGAATTTGGCTGACATAGACATGTTGATGGGAAATGTTGTCCCACAACCATTGTGGGCTAGGATTCGGAAAGAGGACCACGTCCAAGAATTAGGAGGTGATTGGAATGCTATACTGGCTGCTGATAGACTCCAGGTGGGTGGTACTAAACCCGATAATTTAGTTGCAGAACTTTTTGGTAGAATAATCACCTTAATGAAAACTATGATGCTCGCTCTGCGAGTTAATTGGGATAAGTTAGCTGCCTGTAAGCAGAAGAAGGATAAGAGTGTCTCCGACGTCTTTACTCGTTTTGAGGAAACGTTCCTTGATCACAGTGGTCAGGATATGAGCACAGAGGGGGGACAGCGATTGTTCGTAAATACATTTGTATTTAATTTGCTTCCTGAACTCTCTAATAAATTAAAATATTCTGAAAGTTCATGGGCTGTTTCTTCTTCAGCCCAAATATTGGCTACTGCCCAGTATTACGAAAATAGGGATAAGGAGGAGAAGGACAAATTGGATAAAAAGACTAAAGAGTTAAAGACGAAGGTTCTTTTGCAACAGGCTAATCCTCCTCGTCCTGCTCAGCGCCAGTTTCAGCTGACTCCCCAGTTTCAGAAGGTGTTTCAGAAACCTGAGCCCTTTGTTCCACGGCCTCCACTGGGTCCTATCAATGTGCCTATTGCAAGGAAGAAGGTCACTTCAAGAATAATTGCCTGATTTTATTGCAGCGTGCTGGTGGTACGCCTGTGCCGCGAGGCCGAGGTGGCTTCCAGTCAACACCTAGGGAGAGGGGGCGAAGTACAATGTCCCAGGATCAACGTTCCTTTCTGCCTCAAAATTTCCATGAATTATTTTGATCAGCAAAATACTCAGTCTGCCCATTGTTATAATGACGATTATTATATGGAAGATGAGAATCAGGGTTTCTCTAGCTAGGACAGCCGTAGACAAAGTGAGGGAGTCATTTCAGTTCCAGTGGACCAAAATGGGCCTTATTTTAATACACAAGCTCAGATGCACCACATATTAAATTTGTGAGCAATCTCTATCACAAACTTATTACAAAGACAATACAAGTAATGTCCAATTCTTTAGAAAAAAAGATCCACTTTATTTTTCCATTTGTGTTCAAGAACAGCGTTGCGCTTGGTGTGTTAGAGCCATTTCTCTTGGATACTGGTGCAACAAAGAGTTCTATTATCCACTCTAAACTCCCTGGGGCACCTTTGTCTGGCTTAACAAATGTTTCTGTAGATTTTCTGGCGCCCCAGTTCGTAACCCAGTTTCTTGTCCTTTGCCTATCTCCATTGGTCCTTATGATTTGGAGGCTCCTCTTATTTTAACGACTGGTTGTGGTGAGAATTTGTTGGGGTTGGACTTGTTAAAGAGACTGTATGCGACTCTGCATTTTTCTCCTTCTGGTGTACATCTTATTTTAGGTAAGAGATTGACCTCCCCAACATATTTGTCTAGAGACCAACTCCCTTCTGAATTATGTTCCCTGCCTGCTACTCTTTGGGCTACAGGCCCCAATGATGTTGGTCTCTTGCAGATTCCACCCTATGTTGTCACCCTCAAGTCCAATGTTAGGCTACCTCGCATTCCTCAGTACAGAATTTCGAGTAATGGTGAGAGAGCTCTGATGGCTATCATTTATGATCTGGTTGAGAAAGGTGTGGTTGAAGAGACTAGAGGAAATGTGTGCAATAGTCCTGTTCTGCCTGTCCTTAAACGTACTGACTCTTCCCAGCCACCTGTTTATCATTTATTTATTTATTTATTCAAAGTTTTATATAGCGCGAACAAGATCCTTACAGATATCAGAGCGCTTCACAATGGCAGGGTAGGGGCAGTAGGAAAGAACAGAGGTAATGGGAGCAATGTAGTAGTCACTAACATGAAAGGATAATAATAAAATAAAATACATAAAACATATCAATATACAGTCAGGTGAACAGGTAATAAAACGGCACAAGTCATGGATCCCATTACATAGGTGTTCAGGTACACCTTGGGTGTGTGGCAGGCTTATACCAGTGTTTTAGTATAGAGAGCGCACTGAGTGAGGGCATCGGGAGGGTGAATCAGTGACCCAATGTGTCTCATATATTGGTCGGTAGGACGAAAGAAGCGTAGTAGTGTCACCATCAAGTAGAGGTATAATGCCAAAGGACAAGGTGAGCATTGATACAAGGCAATGTAGAGTCTCTGATCCACTACCTATAAGGTTCCGGAGATCTTGGCCAGAAGGATGGTTTTCACCTCTTTCTTGAAGAGTGCAGCGGAGGAGATACGCCTAGTTTCAGGCGGGAGCGCATTCCAGATCCTGGGTGCCATTCCTGAGAAGGAGCGCTTGTAGGTTTTCTCTTTCCTGAATCTACGGGGTTTCAGGAGTAGATTTTTTGAGCTTCTATTGGACCTCGAACCTCCTGATATGGACAATTTTTGAGCAAGGTAGTTGGGTGCATTGTGGTGCACGGCCGCGTGTGTCATAACTGCAATTTTTAGTTGTATTCTGGCTTCAAACGGCAGCCATTTTAGGGACTTTAAATCTGGGGAAATATGCGAATGTTTTCTTGAGCCAGTAATGAGTCTTGCGGCAGCGTTCAGGGAGGCTCTTAAGGGTGCTGTTGTGGATAGCGGGAGTCCGCTGAGGGTCACAATTCCGTAGTCGATTCGAGGGATGACTAACGCTTGTACAGCAGTTCGGAAGTCTTCAGTCGGAAGGAAGGGTTTGATTTTCCTCAGTGTGTTTATTTGGAAATTAGCTGCTTTTGTGGCTTTGCTGATGTGTTGCTGCATGTTGAGCTTGGCGTCCAGTGTGATGCCTAGGGATTTCGCTGAGTCCACGATGGTGGGTTGGACATTGAGTGCTGTTAGGTTGTTGAGCCATGTTTGGGTGGTGGAAATTTTCGCCGGGGGTGAGATGAGAAGGAACTCAGTTTTCAGAGCATTTAGTTTGAGGTGATTATCGGCTAGCCAAGATTGAGTGTTAATAAGCGTGGAGTTCAGATGTTTGATATCTTCCGGAGATTGAAGCTTTAGGTACAGTTGTGTGTCGTCGGCGTACATATGGAATTGGACATTAGAAGCTTGGAGCAAGGTGGCGAGCGGTTCCATGACGAGGTTGAACAAAGTGGGGGAGAGGGAGGATCCTTGTGGAACACCTAGATCCGCAGGCACAGGTGAAGATAGCACATTATCGATCTTGAACTTCTGAGATCGGTTGTGTAGGAAGGACGAAAACCATTTGAGAACCGTTCCCGATAGACCCATTCTAGTGCTTAGCAGTTCCAGCAGGTTCTCATGTTTGACCGTGTCAAATGCTGACGAGAGGTCAAGAAGGATGAGGAGACAGGACTCATTGCGATCAAGAATTTGGAGGGCGTCATCAATTATGTGTGTCATAGCTGTTTCCGTGCTATGTTTCGCTCGGAATCCTGATTGATGAGAATTGAGGAGGTCAAATTGGTCAATGTGTCTTGTTAGTTGGAGTTGGACACATTTCTCCAGCAGTTTGGCCAGGGTGGGGATATTGGTGATGGGTCGGTAATTGTTTAGGTCAGTCGGATCAGCTGTAGGTTTCTTGAGTATAGGAGTGACTTGCCCCACCTTGAGGGAGTCCGGAATGAGGCCTTGTTGCAGGGAGCAGTTGATGATTTTGGTCCAGAGAGGGAGGAGCAAGGGGATGAAGTCTTTTACAGCATTAGCAGGTAGAGGGTCTGTGTGGTGGTTAGAGGGCTTCAAGGTGCAGAGCAGTTTGTGTATTGTTTCTTCCGAGTAGGTATCGAAGTACTGCCAGGAAGCCATGTTTTTAGGTTGAGTGTTAGCCATCATTTTGTGATCAATCTCCGGCAGGTCAACAAGATTGTTGTACCCCAGTTTCCTGTCGTCCCAGATATCACTGCTTTATTGACAATGATACCTGCTTCGGCTGCCTGGTTTTCGGTCATTGACCTTAAGAATGCTTTCTTTAGCATTCCCATTGCGGAGGAGAGTAGGCATATTTTTGGTTTCTCTTTGTGAGGCCGAAGTTTCCGGTTCAAGCGTGCACCTCAAGGCTATTGTGAAAGTCCCTCCATTTATAGTCAGGCTTTGAAAACCCAGCTCGATGCTTTCACTTTGCCTCCAGGTGCCACCCTTATTCAGTACGTAGATGATCTGTTGGTTGCTGCTGATTCTGAGGATGTTTGTAAACAAGTTACTGTTTCACTGTTGGATATTGGATATTGGAGGGGTATTTGTAAAGCGCAGACGTTCGCTCCGAAGGGAGCATCTTGGCGCTATGAAAACCTGGGACCAGATCAGAGGGAGGGCAGTGGGGGGTTTAGATGGCTGCTTTAGTCCAGTCGTCAGAGAGATTAAAAATCCATGTTTTGAGGTGTTTCCTAAAGGGTTTCTCTTGCGTCTGGAATCTAAGATGCTTTGGCATACTATTCCAGGCTCTGATAGCTAGGGTGCTGAGAGTTTTTCCGCCTTTGGTTTTTAGGTTGAATTTGGGGAGGGTCATGAGGTTTTCTTGAGAGGATCTAAGAATGCGACCCGGGATGTAATGAAGGAAACGTTTAGCAAGGTAAACTGGGCCAGATTTGTGGAAGGCTCGGAAGGCTACAACGAGAATTTTGAATAGGATTCTCTTGTGCAGGGGGAGCCAGTGGAGGAATCTGAGGGCAGTGGAAATAGAGGATTTACGTGGGAGTTTTAAGACCAGACGCGCGGCAGTGTGCAGGACACTTTGCAGTTTTAGTTGGGTGGATTTCTTGGTCCCTGCCAAGAGGCCGTTGCAGTAGTCCACCTGAGAGAGAATGAGGGCTACTGCAATGGTCTTTCTGGAGTCGAGCGGGAGAAAGTCGCAGAACTTTCTCATGGATTTTATAATGCCAAAGCATTTACCCGCCACGGTAGTGGCATGGGAATCAAAGGACAGATCGGAATCGAAGATGACTCCGAGGTTTCTGGCCGATGAAACTGTCTGAGGTGGAGCAGCAGAGTTATCAGGCCACCACAGAGCGGGACAAAAGGATGCGTTCTTCCCAATGGGCAGGATTTCGGTTTTGCTGGAGTTACAGCGAAGGTGGTTGTTATCCATCCATTGAAAGACCGCTGTGAGGCAGCATTTAAGATTGAGTTCGGCCAAGTTGGAGTTGTCTTCGAGAGGGATGACAAGCTGAGTATCGTCGGCATAAGACGTGACGATTATGCCGAACGATTCTATGAGTGAAAGCAGGGGGATGAGGTATATGTTGAATAGAAGGGGACTTAAAATGGAGCCCTGGGGTACTCCACACGAGATTTTTTTTTCTTTGGATTGGAAGGGGCCCAGTGAGATGGTCTGGGACCTGTCACTGAGGAAAGACCTGATCCAGGCTAGGGCTGAGTGGGTAATGCCGATACCCATAAGTCTGTTTAGCAGTATGGAGTGGGAAATAGTGTCGAAGGCCGCCGTGAGGTCAAGAAGGATCAGGATGGCCTTCTTCCTCTGATCTTGAAGGTTTTTAATGGTGTCGGTCAGCTCGATCAGGGCGGTCTCGGTGGAATGTCTAGACCGAAAACCGGATTGCTGGGGGTGAAGTAGGTTGTGGGCATCGAGGAAGGCCTTAAGCTCTTTATGGACTAGTTGTTCCGTGATTTTGCCCAGTGCGGGTAGCAGGGTGATGGGACGAAGGTTAGTTAGATCAGAGGGGGGTTTGTTCGCCTTTTTCATCAGAGGTTTAACCGTACCTTTTTTCCAGGTAAGTGGGACAGAGCCCGATTTGAGGGAGAGGTTGATTATTTCGTTGATGATGGGGTTTATTTCATCAATGATGATATGGAGGATCTTGGGGGGACAAGGGTCAGAGGGAGAGCCTGATTTGCATGAGAGAATCACTTCTCTGGTTTGAGTTAGAGTTACCGGAGAGAAATGAGTGAGGCAATTTGTGGTCGGGCGAGATTTGTCAAGCTCTGAGAAAGAGAACACCGGGGGGGAAGGGGGAAAGTTGATGTGAATGGAGCTTATTTTTTCCTCGAAGTAGTCGGAGATCTTATCGCACAGCTCTTGTGACGGGGGGATCTCTGGTTGGAGGGCTTTTGGTTTGGTAAAAGACTTTACTATGGAGAAGAGGGTTTGTTGTTTCTGATTGGCGGCATTGATGGCGTTTACATAGTAGGTTTTTTTAGCTGATTTTATAGTTGAGAGATAATTTTTTCTCAGGAGTATGTAGTTGCTACGGTCGTCGTTGTCGTATGATCTACGCCACTTGCGTTCTGCTTTCCTGCAGAGGAGGTGGGCGGCGGTAAGGTCAGGAGTATACCAGGGTGCTTTGTTGTTCGTTTTTTTTAGGGTGTTGACTTTTTTATTAGGTGGACATCGTTCGGAGATTTCTTGCGAAAGCCATTTATTGAAAAAAACAGCATCTTTATCGATGTTTCCAGAGGAAGGGGGGGCGTTAGAAGGGGAGAGGGGGTGAGAGATAAGACTTGCCTGCACAGTTTTCCAATTAATGGAGTGAGTGTGTTGGCGGATTGGTTTTTTGCAGTTAGAAGGGAGGACATTGAGAATGTGGAAAGGGATCAGGCTGTGATCCGACCAGATTTGGGGAATGGGGGGTGAGGTGGAGATGGCTGGGAAATTAGAGCAGACACCGTCCAGGGTATGACCAAGGGAGTGTGTGGGCAGCTTGACACTTTGTTGAAGGTCGAAGATGTCCAATGTCTGCAGCAGGTTACTGGTGGAGGGGTCGGTCGGTATTTCCAGGTGAAGATTAAAATCGCCCAGAAGGGTGAAGTGAGGGTAGCGGAGAAGGAAATGACCGAGTGCGTCGTTGAGGGAACCGAGGAATTTCGTCGCATTTCCCGGCGGGCGATAGATCAGCCCACCTGAAAAAGAGAGGGTGTGGCTAAGCTTGATGGAAAAACCTAGTCCCTCGGCATCGGTGAGGGGGTCGAGGCAGAATGTGTGGCAACTGAAGGAATTCCTTAAAATGACCGCGACACCTCCACCTCTACCTTTCAGTCTATCCTGTCTGTGGAAAGAGTACCCTGAGGGGAGGGCGATGGCAATGTCAGGGTTACTGTCTTCAGTAAGCCAGGTCTCGGTGATCATAAGGCAGTCCAAGTTGTGGTCAATAATAAGGTCGTGGATGTCCTGACTGTGTTTACACATGGACCTGGCGTTAATTAGACCTCCGGTGAAACAAGGTTGCGTAGGAGGGGTTGGCTGATTCGTGGCGAAGTTGAGGGTCCAACGACAATTGTTACAACTAGTGGGACCAAATGTAGTTGAGAGGTCGAGTTTGCAGGGGCAGTCCGATCTGCCTTGAAGTTTGCGAAGGACATTGGGTGCATACCTGATGCCAAGAGGGTGTTGGGCAGGGGTTCCTGCGCCTGGCGCGGTCTTGGCGCGGACGGGCGCAGACGGGCTTCCCTTAGGCGCGCCTTCGGCGCGCAAACGGCGCTCCCGCTGCGCTCGTCCGCTGCGCGACCTCTGAAAGCACATTTGTAGGGGCAAGGAAGGGGGCATGGCCTAAAAAGGGGGCGGAGCCAGCGCGCACGCTGCATCACTTGTCTGACCTTCATCATAAGGTTCCGCCCTCTAAATTACAATATTGTCGCCAAGAGGTTACCTACTTAGGTCATCTCTTGTCGAAGGAGGGACGGCGATTGACCCCAGAAAGAGACCAAGCAATTGCACAAATGTCTGTACCATGCACACAGAGAGAGGTGCGTGCCTTTTTGGGCATTACCTCTTACTGTAGACAATGGATTCCGAATTTTTCTTTGTTAGCGAAACCTTTGTTAGCACTTCCCCTTAAAGATACACCCCGACCTCTCCCTTGGACAGAGGAATGTCAGAAAAGTTTTACTGATTTGCGCACTTCCTTGCGTTCTGCTCCTGTGTTGGGTACTCCGGATTACAGCAAGCCTTTCACACTTTATATGCATGAGAGAGAAGGTTGTCCGTTGTCAGTTTTGACACAACAATTTGGTGATAAGCAACGCCTGTGTGCTTATTTTTCGGCTACATTAGACCCTGTAGCTAAATCATTACCTAGTTGTCTGAAAGCTACAGCAGCAGCAGTTTCTATTCGCCAATCTGCTGGATTGGTGCTAGACAATACGCTTATTGTCATGGTGCCACATGCAGTGGATACACTTCTAAACAGGACAAAAACTCAGCATCTTACGAGCACCCGTTTATCGGGGTATGAGCTGACTCTCTTGGCTAGTCACGTGCACATCAAGTGATGTAATACCCTAAATCCAGCTACATTGTTACCAATCCCAGTAGAGAAAGACATTCAAGAGCAACATGATGGTTTTCTCAGTACAGAGGAGGAGACAAAAGGTAGGATTGATTTAAAAGATACGCCGCTCCATGGGATCCCATGGGTGGATGGTTCGTGTTTTAAGCTCCCCAATGGTGAAACGACTGCAGCCTATGCTGTTACCACTTTGCATACAATTGTGGAGACAGCACGCATTAGGCAGAATTCATCCCAAGCAGCTGAATTGATAGCTCTGACTAGAGCTTGTGTATTGGCTAAAGGGAAGAGTGAATGTGTTCACCGACAGCCAATATGCATTTGGGGTGGCCCACAGTTTTGGCCGCCTTTGGAGGAAAGAGGATTCTTTACCTCACATGGTACTAAAATACAGCATGGCCAGTTAGTAAATGACCTTTTGGAATCACTTGCTTTACCCACTCAGATAGCAATTGTGAAGTGTAGTGCGCATAAGAGGATCACTGATGATGTGGGTGAAGGAAATGCTTTTGCGGATCAGATAGCGAGAGAGACAGCAAAAGATGTGATGAGTCATATGTATGTTGCTGGACCTGCTAGATGGGTCAGTCAAGGAGGAATGTGTGAGGACACAATAGAAAGTGTGAAAATGATTCAGGAAGAGGCTACAGAGAAAGAATTGAGTAAGTGGAGAGATGGTACGGGAATGTTGGATGTGACGGGCTGTTGGATAGAATTGTCGGAACACCAATGCTGGCTGTTACCAGACGCCTATGTACTTCCAGTAGTAACTATGGCGCATGGTCCAGCCCACATCAGTGCGAAAGGAATATGCAAGGTTTTGGCTCCGGTATGGCAGAATGCAGGGATTCCTAAATGTGCAGACAATCTTGTTAAACATTGCATTGTTTGTTTGATGCACAACCCAGGAAGAGGGACACCAACCCCAGCAGGCCATTTTGCTCCCCCAACGTATCCTTTTGAGGTACTGGAGATAGACTAAATTCATATGGAGAGATGCAATAACCTAAGGTATGTCCTTGTGGTGGTGTGTGCCTTTTCTAGATGGATAGAGGCCTACCCCCTGAAGGATAATACTGCCTTGTCTACAGCCAAGGTCTTTCTGAAAGAATACTTCCTGAGGTTTGGTTTACCTCGAATTGTCTGGAGTGACAACGGAAGTGAATTTGTGGGTCAAATCATGCAGAAAGTATGTGCCGGTCTTGGTATTAAGCAGAAATTCCATGCGGCAAACCATCCTCAGTCAGTGGGTTTGGTAGAGTGCTATAATGGCACTTTCAAGCTTAAACTTGCGAAGATACAAGCCAGCACAGGTCTTGCCTGGCCCGATGCTTTACCTTTAGCCCTCTTGTCAACTCGAACAGCTGTTCATTCTCGTGTGGGACTTAGCCCATATGAGATTGTGTTCGGACGCCCGGCTAATGTCTGGGGTGTCCCTAGACCCAAGAAGTACTCTGACATAGAATACCCAATGCTAATTGACTATTTGCATGACCTCACCACTAAATTACGTGTTCTCCATCAGCAGGTACAAGACACCTTGCCGCAGGCTTCCTCGGATCCTGGGCACACCCTCCAACCTGGCGACTGGGTGGGTCTGAAAAACTTCCAAAGGAAGAGGAATTTGGAGCCTCGCTGACAGGAGCCGAGGCAGGTCCTCCTGACGACACGTACAGCTGTGAAAGTTGTTGGGAAAAAGAACTGGATCCATGGTGTGCACTGCAAAAAGGTGCCCTTGCCTTTGCCTTTCGATCAGTGGGTCCGCGAAGGTATAGGTGATTGTGAAGGAGAGAGGGTCCCCTGGTTTGTACCTTTTGGTGATGCACACCTAGAATGGACTCAGTCTGAGAAAGAGGATGATGACGTTTTGCAAAAAGCTCTACCATTGCATCTCAGAATAGATAAAACTGATCCAGAGACACTTTTTCGAGACCAAACTGTGCCAAATAAGGACAGATATAATTTGAGGCCTAGAGTGGCAAAAGACATTTGAAACCTTTTTCCTTTATAAATTGCATTTGAAAATTCTGAATTATATATGTGATACTGGATTCATTCTACGTTAGGTTGCAGGGTCGTGGTAGGAGACTTGGTTTGTGACCTGAGTAGTGGCAATAGGTCTGCAGGACTTGCAGTGTCATAGGACGGCTAATAACCACAACTGAGTGAGAAAGGAAGATTGCCACGAGCAACACTTTAGGGGACGACTTCTGGTGAATTAGAAATTGATGAAAGAACCAAAATGAAGAAGAAATATTGTAAATTATTATTTAATAGATGTGGCGTAGTGCTATGTGTTTTATTGGCTTGCGTGGGTTGGGTTACTCACACTTTGCAGCCAACATCTGTACCTATATCTACCTCCCAGCCCATCACTACTGCTTCCCCACACCAATTTCATACGCTACCAGAGCATGAGCAAATTAGGAGAATGGAGTATTTTAACAATTCCTTCATTCAATTGTTACACCAGCATCAATTGTTGATCAATACCACTGATTGCTGGGTATGTGGACTTTTATCCCATAATACAGATAAAGGAATGCCATATTTAGTTCTACCCTTCTCCCTAAAAGGATCTGCTTGGGCTTACACCTCTATGTTTGCCAATGCCTATGAGAACCAACATCGACATCCTGTTGGTCCGTATAGGGATGGAATTGACGTTAGTCATGACGCACTAATAAAAGGAATAGTGGCTATGTCAAAACATTATAAGAAATTCAATGAATTCCCCACTGACGAACGACAAGCATACATTGATTGGAATGTGACACATTATGTCACTAGTCTTACAGGCAGAGCCAAAAGGAAAAGATCCCCACCTATATATACTGTACCCCACCAAGGTCACTTATGTCTCCAAGGAAATGGTCAAAGTCCTAAGGCCCAATTGGGAAAGAGCACTTGTAACATCACATATACCTATGCATCCATGCATCCCAAATGTCTCCACCACTCAAGGGACATATTTTGTTTGCCACGACAGAGCCTATACATGGCTACCAGCCAATTTCTCAGGAACTTGTTATATAGCTTTTCTCCTCCCTCCAACATATACAGCTCATTCGGGACATCACAAGACAAGGTACGGTAGAGGGATTATTGCTTTGGAAGACACAGCAGGACAAGAAGGAGGCGACTTCCTCAAGGGATTCCTCCCATTTTGGGGCCCTATGGCCAATAGTAGGAATATCAGGCATCTCATTCGAGTAGTTGAAGCAACCATAAATGAAACTGTTGGAGCACTGGGTAATATAACTGCCGAGCTGCAGGCGAATCGCCTTATGACATTACAAAACAGAATGGTGTTAGACATCATTCTTCCAGATCGTGGTGGAGTCTGTAAATTGATCGGATCCAGTTGTTGCATTTATATACCTGACAACGCCCCTACAGTATACTAGGCCATCTCTAAATTACACCACATTGCTGAGTCCATCCACCAGGACGAAGGAAATTGGTCTCTGATGGGACGGTTTTGGGGACTACTGTCCACATGGGGATGGAAGGTATTGACTTTTGTTAGAGTAGTTTTGGCCATCATATTTTCGTATTGCCTTTGTTTGCAATGTGGCCACGCAATCTGTGGTCTTTGTGCTACTATGTGTGTCCCAAGACCCATGTCACAGAAAACAGAGAATATGAAGATGATGTTGCAGCAACAGCTTGACGACCTCATGACCATCGACATTGATTCAGATTAGCGTGAGTCTTTGTGAATTGCCTGCGTAATGGCAAAAGGTAGGGTCTGAGGTTCTTTAATTTCGACTCCATCTTACATTCGCTGCCATTTTGTGTTGCCTTTACACAGGCTGCTCGATGAACGAAGTATCTCTGCCCTTTTGGACTGCAACGTGTCGAAAACCCCCTCCGTCCTTGTTTTGAAACCAATCTCAGACACCACCCGGCCTAACTAATGCTTGTCTGGACTACCTAATCCCCGTATCAACTGTCTGTTAGCCTTTGGTATTCTTCTCTTGCCGTATCTTATCTTTTTGGCCTTCGCTATTCTCTCCTTGTGTTTTCTTATTTCACAACCTTTCTTTTGAAGCATACAGACATGTCCTGCCATTGCAACACTGAACCATGGGTACCAGTATTGATTAACTCTGGGGGCTGGATAGCACACAACATGTAAGCAGAGAGCATTCTGGTTGCACAACACCTTGTTTTCAAACTCTTCTGATTGGCTAAAACTTTGTGCATTGGGTGTATGTTTATACAGATGTATTTTGGCTATAAAAGTTTGTGAGCCACGGAGTAAAGTGGCAGCCTTCTGAGAACCTACTTGGTGTACTTCTTGGACAACTGTGCTTAGCTGCAGCTAATAAACTTGGTCCTTCTACGCCAACAGAGTATTCCGTGTTTCTGTGCAACAAGGCAGGTGAACTCGAAGATTTTAGGCGTGCCCTGCGCCGCCAGGCCCAAAGGCCCGGTTCTTCAGTTGGTTTTAATATTCTGTGTTTGCAAATACCACTTTTAGAAAGTAGGTATTTGCTTGTCTAACCATTCAAACCTGCCTCTGCTAGGTTGTGTATTCCTATGTCTGGTTTTGTGAGTGACAGGGCTGGGGAATTCCAGGAGACAGGCTGAGTCATCTGGTGGTGAATAGAGAGATCTGCATCTAGATGGGAGGGAGGAGTTGCACCTGAACCTTGAATAGGGCTGTGCCTGCCTTCCACAATGCTGGCCCCACCTCCTGGGGAGCGGCTGATGTCTCTGCCTAGCACACTGAAAGAAGAGAAGGAGTCCTGTAAACAAAGTGCTCCAGGACTGTACTTGCCTTCCACAATGCTGGCTCCACCTCCTGTAAACAAAGTGCTCCAGGACTGTACTTGCCTTCCACAATGCTGGCTCCACCTCCTGTGAGGCTTCGGATGTGCTTGCCCTGCACTATGAAGGGAAAGGAAAAGTCTGGTAAGCAGAGTGCTTCAGAACTGGTTCGGACTGGGCAAAGGCCCCTCTCCCCTCAGAGAACAAAGGATTTTGGGGTATATATATTGGGACCCTGATCCCATGAAATTAGATCACTTTTGGACTACAAGAAGAAACCTTTACTGAGGAGAGGAACCTGTAGAAACTGAGGTGAGACTATTCCCAAGCTGAAGTGCTGCTTGGGGGATTGGCTTGCAGTGGTTGCCTTACTGCCAAAGAAGGAGAAAGGAACTTTTAGTACTTTGCTTTCAACTTGTGAAGGCTCTCCAAGGGCTTGGAAAAGAGCTTGCCTCCTGCTGAAGTCTCAGGTACAACAGACTTCAACCCCCAGCTCCCCAGAGTTCTTTTGGAAGTGCCTGCTGCAGTTTTGGGCCTTCTGAGGAACTGTGTGTCCGAAGGAGGGTGCCGCTGGAACTGTCGCACTGCACCGCATCGGAGAGAAGCGTGCCGCAACGAAGAGGAAGTGTGTCGCCGTCGCTGCTGCTGCTGTCGCAACTCCGAAGAAGGGTGTCGCCCTGTAGTTGTCGCATTGCACCGCAGAGAAGAGTCTCGCAATGAGGTTGGAGCGTGTCGTCGTCACTGTGCCTGACGTCACAACTCCAAGGGAGGGTGTCGCCGCTGGAACTGTCGCACTGCACCGCATCGAAGAAAAGCACCTCGCATCCCTGAGAAGCGCGCCGCCATTGGAGCTGCTGCCGTCGCATCGTGGATGTCGCCGCTGTAGGTGTTGCATCGTGCGGAAGCTTCAGGCATCGTGAAAGAACAGTGTGGCAAGTGGAGCTGCTGCCATCACATCGCGGAACAGGGGTGTCGCCGCTGCAGTCCACGCATCGAACTGAGAACTTCTCGCATCCCCAGAGAAGTGTGCCACATCTGGAAGATCTTCACGTCTTTATTTCTTTGTGTCTGAACTTTGCCCCATTTCCCATCGCTGTGACATTGCTTGTTGTCGAAGCGCAACGCAACCTAAGGTACGTTGACGCAGAGTGTCGCATCTAAGAACTAAACCGAACTAAGCTTAAATCTACCATCTTAAAGTAATCATAGTGTGTATTCTTGTCGTTTATGGTCTTGTGGTAACTCTATATAAAGTCTACCTAACACATTGTAACTTACAAACTTTTTATTTATCTGTTGGTTTTTAAAACAGATAAATAAATGGCATTGTCATTTACAATGCCAACAGCTTAATCTCTCGAAAATGCGAGACCTGTTGCATTTGCAATGCAATAGGTCCCGTATTTAGCAAGTTTGAGCTATTGACATTGCAAATAAGAATGCGTTTTATTTATGTTTCAAAAACCAAAACATAAATAAAAGGTCTCTCACACTGCTGTCTCTCACACACTGCTGGCTCTCTTAAACACACTGCTGTCTCTCTTACACACACTGCTGTCTCTCACGCTGCTGTCTCTCTCACACTGCTGTCTCACACTGCTGTCTCTCTCAGATTGCTGTCTCTCTCACACCATGCTCTCCCTAGGGCATTAGTTCTAGCTTCAGAAGCTTTTATTTTGGGGGGAGGAATGTTGGGAGTCAGATCTCAGCCCAAAGTCCCAACCCCTCTTCATGACCTTGTGCCCTATTGCCTCGTAAACGCAATTGGCGTATGATTTTGTCCCTTCATAAACACTTCCCCTATAAGATCCTTCGCCCAAAACCCCTCGCCCCATTGTGAAATGTGTCTACAAGTTGGCATTCCGGGACAGTAATTTTGTGGCAGTCAATGGATCACTGCAAAAATGCAGAGTACAATTCATTCATTTTCTAGTCCGCTGCAGGCAGAAAATTGATCATGCAACAACTGAGATTTTGCACCAGATGCATATTTGCATACTACAGCTAAGAAAAAGAAAATAATTGCCCACGCAAACTGAGCCACACACACACACAGAGCCACACACACAGAGCCACACACACACAGCCACACACACACACAGAGCCACAAACACACACACACACACAGAGCCACACATACACACACACAGAGCCACACACACATAGAGCCACACACACACACAGAGCCATACGCACACACACAGAGCCACACACACACAGAGCCACACACACACACAGAGCCAACCACACACACAGAGACACACACACACAGAGCCACACACACACAGAGCCACACACACACACACACGCACACACACACACACACAGAGCCACACACACAGAGCCACACACATAGAGCCACACACACAGAGCCACACACACACACAGAGCCACACACACACACAGAGCCACACATACACAGAGCCTTTGGCACCCTCCCCAAACTCCTCAATATGCAGACTAACAGGACAGCCGTGCTTCCACTGCAATACGAACAGTCACCCACTGGTGGCAGCCCTCCTGGTGAGACATGCCTCGCGGGCCGACACTGACAGCATGGTGGGGATCAGAGGGAGGGAGGGAGGGATTCAGGCAACACTCGCTACCTGCCCCCCTGCATACCCGGCCCCGTAAAGAGATGCGGGGGGGCTCGTAGGAGGGGGCAAGATGGCAGCCGTGCACTCGGCCAAGTGAGCTGGTGATGTTTCTCTCCTGGACAATGCACCCCTTCTAAGTATTCACAATTGCTGGGGGCGCCTGCACTACGAGATTTGGACCTTCAAAATTACTGCATTGAGTATCATGCTCAGGATTTTTTCGTATTTCGCTGGCACTGTATCTGGCAGCGCATCGAGGATTTGGCTCAGTCCGGCTCTCTATCGCACTGCATATTTCTGTCCTCGCAGCTCGTTGAGGTCGTCCCGTGGCTACATGGCCCCTAAACTTTCCACCAAGGTTGTCAGGCCGAAGAGGAGACGCCACCGCAGATGGAGCCCCGGGCAGCAACCAAGGAGCGTCCATTCCGAGCGGTAAGTCGAAGCAGACTTTACCTGCTTTTTTCAAAACTCCGGCCGTAAAATCAAAAAACCCTGTGGATGTTTGGGCTTGTAAACAAGTACACTCCAGTTCCCCTGAAACGATTAATGGTGTGCCCCTGCACACGGTAGGAGCGGCTTCTACCCTACCTGATACTGCCCATGCTTCTGGTGGTTCTGTCGCAAGTAGGGGGAGCGCGTTGGCACCCTCATCTGTGCAAGGCCACTCCTTCCCAGAGGGGCTCGGTATGGTCAATCCAGCAGGTGTTAGTGGCAGAGATGGTCTAGAAATTAGTGAGCCACAGCCTGAGTTTGGTATCCCAGTGAATGGAACTGTGGGAGTTGTAGTCCAGCAAATGGAGAGTACTTCTATTTCCTTATCTGGGATGCATGTTCAAAGCGAAGCTGTGACTGCTGTAATTACTCCCGTACAAGGGGCTCTTCCTGTCTGCCCTGCTGATGCTAATGAATCTTCCAGAGAGCTTGAAGGGGGTGACACATTTTTCTCTTTGACAGAACATACTGGCTCATCAGTGGATGAGGATGAAGACCAGGATAGAGAATGGACTGACGATGGCAGCGACATTTGTGACTGGCGACTTAATGAAGTCCTTAATGATGAGGTTTCACCCCGCGGCCCTCGCACTGTTCGCAAGGTTATTAGCACAAAAGATAAAGGGGCTTCAGGAAAGGACACAGGTTCATCTGGTTCGTTGTCCTGGGACTATTCTTTCAGTACGCAGTCTGGTTTAGGGGGGAGTGCATCAGCCAAGGGGTTGGCCCCTCCTGCTAACCCCTTAGAGTTACCCCCTGGAGAGATCACACTGTCTGTAATTTACCAGACCATCATGGCACATCGCGAAGAGTCCCGCCAGGAGAACGTTCGTACACAGGGGGTGTGTCGCAGAGTCCAAAACTCAATCCGCAGAGTCTCCAAAACTTGTACGGACATTGCTGCCAGAATTGGAGCGGCTAAGGAGAGGATCTCTAATCTGGAGGACGCCCTGGCAACTCAGAAATGTTTAACTGACATGATTGGCTCACAAAAGGATGGTATATTGTGGAAGCTGACCGACTTGGAGAATAGGGCACGGAGGAACAATCTTATGATCCTAGGGATCCACTAAGGCCGTGAGGGGGGGCGACGCCAGGCAGTTTGTCGTCGAACTGTTTACAGAGGCTTTCCCTGATATAAAGTAGTGGTCCTGGCTGCTTGAGGCCCAATGAGCACATCGTTTTCCCTTCAAGCAGAGACAAAAAACTGGGACAACCGGGGACAAGCCCCGGGCACTCTTGATTTGTCTTAATAATTTTTTGGCGAGGGAGAAGATTTATGACTTAGCAAGACGCGATAGGAAAAGTTTAGGTAAAGATCGTGTGTTCTTTGTCAGGCCAGACTTTTGTCCAGTAACAGTTGAGCGGAGGTGGCAGCTCCGCCACCTGATATCTACATTTCAGGCAAAGGGTGCTCAAGCATTTTTGCTTTTCCCCTCTAAATTGAAAATTATATATCAGGGTCAGACTAGATTCTTTCTTTCTGAAATTCAGGCTAAGGAGTTTTTAGGCACTTTATAGTTAATAAGGATGGGGCATCAGCTATCTCCACTTCATTATCATTTTAGAGGGCTGTTGGTATAAAGATGGGGTGAGTGGTTTGCTTGGGGTGTCAACCCTAATATAGCTTTTTGTTTTCTTGGATTGTAATCGTCTCTAACCCTTAGTCACTAATTATGAGGGGTTGAGGGATCTAGGGGAGAACGGGTCAAGCAGCTCATTCCATCACAAGGACCTAGGTCCTGTTGCCATTCAAGGGGGTGGTAGGGGTGGGGTGGGTGAGGGGGCGCTTTAATGGGTAAGGAAGTCAGAGTGGGGTTGGCGGGAGTGGTGGGTTACGGGGGGTCACTAAGGTACTGGATTTACACTATAGTCGTGGCTTTAGATTAGGTCAATTTTGCTATAACGGCAGATTATGTGATTAAAAAGCTGGAAGGATCACAGGGGAGATTAGATTTTTTTGTTAAGTTTCGATGGGGCAGGGTAAACTTACTTTAAGTTCATGGAACATCTGTGGTCTCAGTGATGCTAAAAAAACGGGCGCTGTTTTCTAAATTTGTTCATTCTATGCAATTGGTTGTTATATGTGTACAAGAAACGCACATACATTTAGGGAGGAGGGAGTGTTTGAAATATCCTAGATATGATCTAATTGCTTCTACTAAACAGACCTCAATGATCAGAGGGGTCGTCGTTCTGTTGAAGTGAGGGGTTGGGGTTTGCACCAAGATTCGAGAGGACAGGACGGGTAGATGGGTTTCAGTCACAATAGTGGTCGATAATAGACCGTTAACAGTATGTTCGATATATGGCTCGAATCTAGACAACCCAGAACTGCTCAAATACTTAAATATAGAATTAGCGGCTTGGTCTCGTCCAGTGTTTGTGTGTGGGGATATGAATATTAACCACATCCGTGCGGTGCAGATTTACCGCCGGTGCTGGGCCCTAATGAAAAAGGGCGTGGTCATGACGGAACGGTTCCGTCATGAGCACAGCCCAACCGATGCTCATGACGGAACCGTTCCGTCATGAGCATCGAAGGGGTTAATTTGTCTAGTAACTTCAATTTGGAAGGGGATCAAAGGTATCTTGGTAGGAAACCTAGAGTATTTAAGACTCTTCAAACCTTAGTTCAAGAACACGGTTTGATTGATCTTTGGTATCGGCACAACAAACTTGATGATGGCTATACTTATTACTCCGCCCCCCATAACAAAATGGTCCTGCAGGACTACTTTTTTGTCTCTGATCAGGTAGCCCAAGTAGCTTCTATCTCTGCTCCCCCAAAAATGTTATAGGACCATAATCCGCTCATTGTTGTATGCCCTTGGTCCCGTTTATGCAGAGCCCCTAGGTCATGTACTTTTGAAAGAAAACTCTTGCTGGATCAAGCCTATCAGGCCCATATGAGAAAATGGTTAATCGAATTTTTAAATTTCAAGAGGGGGACTGCATCAGATTCTATGGTCTGGGATGCGCAAAAAGGCTGCTGTGCGTGGCAAGACCAAGAGTTTTGCTACCTTTCGTTGGAAGTTAGGGCAAGAGCAGGTGAAGAGCCATATCGAGGAGCTTAGGCTCGCAGAGCTGGAACTAACATCCAGAATTAAGGACAGCTTTAATATAGAGAAGCCAGCAGACGGTTGCTATAACTAAGTCCAAACTTTTGGAGTATTTTGGTCAGGACTATGCTACCAAATATCTTCAATATCGTACAATGATATTCGAATATGGTGAAAACTCGGGCAGGGCACTGGCAAAAAGGCTCCAACAGAGAGGTCTACAGAATCGTATTACTAAAATCCAGGATCAAAATTGGGTGATTCAGGACACATAGGAGGGAGTAATCGAAGTTTTTCAAAGGTTTCATGCTGTGCTCTATACTGAAGACACTGGGAGCACCCTGACTGAGTCTGTGGCCGAGGGCTTCTTTCTGGGCTTGGATACTTCCAAGATTACAACTGAGCAGAACGAGTTGCTCTCTGCCCCTATTACATGGGAGGAGGTTCAGTCGGCTGTAGAATTCTTAGCTAATAGTAAGGCTGCCGGCCCGATGCCGTTCCTTTGGCATTTTACAAGACGTTTCTCCTAGAGATTCGTCAGGATCTCTTATCTGTTCTCAGGGCTGCACAGCGGGGCGTTGTTCCTAACTCATGGTGCCAAACCACGATTGTCTTGTTTAAAAAAAGGGAAAGCCTGAGTTAAACCCATCATTCTTTCAGCCAATTTCATTAATAAACAGTGACAGTAAAATATATTCTAAACTTCTAGCATCCAGGCTCGCTGAAGGGATTACTCCCTTGGTCTCCCTGTGTCAGCATGGGTTTATCCCGGGTAGGGGCACTGAGGACCATGTCCGGCGTGTTATTGGTCTCTTGTACTGGGCCAAGGTCACTGCCTCTCTGCTCAGTGTGATCCTGTTGGACGCCGAGAAGGCGTTCAACAGGGTCTCCTGGGGGTTTATGTGGGCTGTGCTCCGTTGGAAGGGCTTTAGTATGGAGTTCATTCAGGCTATTCGGGCACTCTACACCTCCCCAGTTGAAGTGTTGCCCGTCTCTGGTCAGGAGTCAGGCTATTTTAATATTAGTAGAGGCACCAGGCAAGGGTGCCCTTGCTCACCCTTGCTTTTTGCTCTGTACATCAATCCGTTTCTCAGTAAAATTTAAGGGAATTTGAATATATCACCGATAAGGATCGATGGTACAGAGTATCGGACCCTGGCCTATGCAGATGACATTGTTGTGCTAAAATCAGATGTTTCTTCTGCCTTCTCTGCCCTAAAGATCTCTGCTGAACAATTTGGTTTGGTTTCAGGTTACAAGATAAACGTTGCAAAAACCCAGGTTGTGCAATCAACTAATATGCCGCAATCCGATGCCCCAGTTGTCAGCGAAGCAATTTATTTAGGTGTTAAGATCACTGCAGCGGTAGACACTATCCCGGATTTGAATATCCTTCCGGTAGTTGAATCTGTAAATACCAAGCTGGAACGGTTAGATCACCTGCATAACTTGGAGCTCTCAGTATTCTCATTAAAGGGTAGGCAGAGGCGGGAGCTGGCCTGTAAGATCTAGGCTCCGCTTGAGGAAGGGTTAAAGTAGTTTTTTGCTCACTAAAAGTTACGGCGTAAAAGTTCGCTTGCTCTGCTCTTTTTGATATTTCTTTCTTGGCCTTACAGCTCCATGAATTTCTCGATGTTCTTCCATTCTTGTTTTTTTATTGCCTTTTTTTCTCTTCTCGTTTTTCATTACCCTATTGATTAATTTTCATCTGTCATTATTTGCCACAGTTTCCTTCCATTCATGGTGTTAAGTTAATAATCCCCAACCTCATCTCTTCCAACCATCATCCACTCTCGTACTCCCATTACTCAACTCCCAATTCACACCATGACCTCTTAACTCATATCATTCACTTCCACCCTTCTCATTCAACCTCCTCCAGCACCTCCAGCCATGGCACTCCTGCCTGCCACACCCCCATCCTGCACCTGAATCCCCCTCCCCGGAAGGGTGATTATGCCCGTCATAGACTCCCAACCTCCCAAGTACTGCCAACCAGGGAACCCCCAGAGGGCGGTTACCTGCCCCACCTAAAACCAGTGCACCTTTCGTTCTCAATCACGCCGGCACCAGATAGACTCGTTCCACATCAGACCGATAGTATCCCGCATTTCCATCAAATGATAAGCGTTTCCCATGTACGAAAGGTGCACTCCGTCGTCTCTAAAAAGAAGGGGCTACTCCAGCCGTAGCCCCACGTGAGCAATCACTTTGATCCCATGTGCAGCACGAAAAAGTCTCATAGCCCTATTCAACTTACGCTGCGCCCTTTTTTGGCTGTCGGCTTCAATGCCCCTCTCCAAATCCATCGGGGCACAAACTCAAACATTCGCCCAGGCGCCCCCCTTGCTCCAATCAACTCTGACACCCGAAAAGCCCCAAAAAACATCCAAATCATACACAAATGAAATAACGCCACTTCGTGGTCGTCATAACAGCAATGAGGCAACTCCACCACAAGGCCCTGTAACAGCTCAAACGTAATGGCCTCCCGCGGCGCCTCCCCCCCAGCCTCCCCCCTCAAACGTCCCCAACCTCTTAACATTCTGCTCAGTAAAGCAGACCTAGCTGGATCAAAACCCAAATACAACATGCTGTAAAAAGAAACCCCTGCCAGTTTGCCCAAGATCGTCGTCTGAGACAACCCCTTATCCATGCAATTCAACACAAAACGGACCACGCCCCGCTCACAGTCACTCTCGGGCATAAGCCATGCTCTCCTGGTCCAACCTAGAAACGCGCTAAATTCAGACCATGACAACCTGTAGGAGCGCTTCGTGGATTCAGCTATAGATCTTTCCACCAACCCCACTACTCTCACTCCCCCCAGGCCCAGATACCCTCCGGCACCTTGGTCTTGCAAGCTTCCGCTCTCGGCGCCAGCCTCTGAAATGCTGCCACTGCGAACGAGACAGTGCATCCGCAATGTCATTGCTTGCACCCGGGACATGTTGCGCGCGAAACAGCACATTAAAATGCAAACACAGCAGCATGAAGCTTCGCAGCGAGCGCAACACCCTGAGATCCCTCGCCTTCTGGTTGTTCACCAAATCCACCACCGTCCTGTTATCCACATAAAACAGCACCAACCTGTTCTGAAATTCTGGCCCCCAGACCTGTAATGCCACCAACAAGGGGAAGAACTCAAGAAAAGCAATGTTCCGACCATGCTGCAACCAATGACCGGCCACTGCCCTGCACACCATCGCTTGTCCCAGAAAATTCCAAAACCAGCTGCACCTGCCACATCCGAATAGAGCTGCACTTGTCAAACCATCTTATCATGTCCAAAATCCATGGACACGCCATTGAAATCTTCCAAAAATGTCAGCCACACCCGGAGATCCGAGCGGACCCCCAATGTGACCCGGACTCTGTGATGAGGGAGTACTGCCCCTGACATGGCCATGCCGAGGCGCCTGCAAAATGTCCTCCCGGCCCTCACCACCTTGCAAGCAAAATTCAGCAAACCCAAAAGACGCTGCACGGACCTCAGATCAATTTTCGGGACCTCCACCACCTGCAACAGAACAACCCAAATCTCCGACACCTTCTGTTCCGGCAAACGCGCCCGCCATGCCACTGAATCAAGTTCGATACCCAAAAAGGTCAAACAACAACTGGGCCCTGCCGTCTTCTCAGGCGCCAAAGAAACTCCAAAAACCTGAGCTAAACTCTGAAACTGTATTAACGCCACTCCATACACACCAGTCTGCCCTCTCCCTACAAACAAAAAATCATTCAAATAGTGTGACACCAGCCGGTGCCCACTCCGGTCCACAAAGGCCCACTGCAGAAAAGAACTAAAAGTCTCGAAAAGCGCGCAGGAAATCGCACAACTCATCGGCAAGACACTGTCCACAAAAATGGCCCCTTCAAACTACATTCCTAGCAAAGAGAAATCAGCCGGGTGATTGGGAAGGAGGCGAAAGGCTGACTTGATGTCACATTTTGCCAATTCCGCCCCCCTACCACAAACCCGCACCAGACCAATGGCATCATCGACTGACGCATACAACACCCTGGAGTCCTCCTCTGCACTAAAATCATTCACTGAACTCCCTTCCGGCCATGACAGATGATGAATCAGCCTGAACTCAATCTGCTCTTTCTTAGGGACCACACCCAAAGGTGAAACAATGAGGTCCGGCACCTGCCACGCGTCAAACGGGCCCACGATCCTGCCTTCCAACACTTCCTTCTGCAGTTTTGCTGCCACCACACCCGGTAGTTCCTTCGCAGACCGCAAATTCTCCTCCCACCTTCTCTCCCTGGGACCCTGATAACTTACCCGGAACCCTTCTCTGAACCCCTAATGCAACTTCAAAGCCGCCTCTCTATCAGGGTACCGAGCGAGCCATGGACCCATGGCCACCACATCAACCGGTGTAGGGGCCCTTCGGCCCAGCCTGTCCAATGCCCTTTGTAACCCTCCACTGCTCAGAAGGTGTGGCCAGCGTAAAGCATTGCGTAACCGGGTGTCGTCCCCCACATTTGAAACATTCGTGCTTGAATTTACAAGGGTGTCGCATGCAGAAACCTTTGTTAAAGTTCCAGCATGCCCCAGTGGTGGCTCCCCCGGGCTTGGGTTGCTGACCATCGGTCCCCGTGTAGGTAACCTGACTCCCTGATCCTGCGGAAGATCCATGCCCACCCGCCCCAGCCTGGGCGGGCAGCGACTGGAAAGACCGGTAGGCAACTGAGAGGCCACTGGCCGTTTGTGTAGACGCCGCCACCTGTGTAGATGACATTCACTGAACCCAAAGCTCCTGATCAATGTCTCTCCAAGCCTTATCCGGGTTAACGCTAATCCTGGCCCTAAACTCCTCATCATATCTGAGCCAGGAAAATCCTCAAAACACAACTGTGCCTTTCTGATTACATCCATATATTTGAAAAGAGCTATCGCCCTGTCCCGTGTTTCTCACAATAAATACTGGCGTAAATCAAAAATGCTGACGTCCAATTTTCCATCGTAATAGGCACCCTCGGCCGCCTAGTCAACTCCCATTCTTCCTCCTTGGACCCCTCCTTTGCCTGAATCTCCCTATGCAACAATTTGAATACGTTGATGTACTCATGCTTCCATATCCTTGCTCTCGTCTTGTCCGACAAATGAGACCCAAGTGGCATCGCCAAACCCATGTATGGTAACTTCTTCCGGTGCTTGTCTTCCTTCCCACCCAGGTCCTCAGGTTTGTCCGTCTGCACACTGGCCACCACCACCTGTGCTTTCCCTTTCACTACAACCCCCCCGAAATCCACTGCGCCCCCGTGTCCCTGACAGACCCATCCCCTACCCTCACCGACCGGCATGCCTGACCCATCCCCTACCCTCACCGACCGGCAGGCCTTCTTACGTCACTCTTTTGCACCATTGTCCCACGCATCCCACCAAGCGCCCTCACCTGAAAGTTTTGTGGGCACCTCCCGGTCCTTTCGCCTGGCAGCCGCCATCTTCGGTCCCACCTGCGAGACCCGACTGGTGCTGGCCTGTGTCCCCTGTAACACACCAAGTTTCTCTGTTGCTGCTGCACTCTTCCCCCAACATCCTTTCTCACGCAACTCACCCTCTTCCAACTCATCCTCACCCTCGTCATTGTCCAGCTGTTCCTCATCCACAACTTCCACAACCGCTCTCCGCACCTCACTCACCACTCTCTTCGCACCTTTCCCTTTCACCCCAGGCACAAACTCGCACTCCAGAACAGCTCCTGCCCGTTCTCGCGATGGAGGGCAGGCCGCCACGGACCCCCTTTGCTGCTTCGACCCGGCGTTTGGAGGCCGTCTTGTGCCCCGCTAGCCCACCCTTGCCTCTGCCAGCTTCCACCGCTGGCCTGCATCCCCCCCCCAGGCCGTCTGCACCTGAGGGGGCCCCAGCACCTTCAGGTCTCTGTGCGGACAAAGCAGTCCCTGGCCCCTCTACCCACACCCACTCCCCACTGGACCCTGCGCCCCCCCTACTCTGGCCCCTACCTACCCCTGCTACAAACCCCATCCTGCCTCCCTGGCAGCACACAAAGCCTGCCACCTTTGCTCTGTCTCCGCTATGATGCGATGCTGATCGCGGACCCTCTGGTCCTGCGACATGCCCTCCCACCGCGCAGCCCAGGATTCCTGGCCTGCCACCTCAACAACTTGCCCATCACCCTGAGGAGGGGCCGTGGGGCCCCCCACCGTGGGCTTCCTGACTGGCTGAGCAACTTGGGCCTTCAGGGGCCCTTTCCCTTTGGAATCCTGAAGCTTGACCACCCCCTTTCACACACAGGACAGATCCACAGTCTGTTCCCCTGAGTCCCTCCCTTCCCCCTCCTCTGACCCCTCATCCATCAGGAGCAGAACAAACTTGTCCCCTGCTGGCTCCTCTGTGGCACTCTCCCCCTCCCCCTCGCTGGCCTTACTGGAGTCCCCAAACACCTCCCCAAAGCCTCCCTCGGCCAACACATTGACCTGTAGGTCCTGCTGTCCAGCTCCTTTCCCCGGGCCCCCAGACACCACCTTAACGCTCCGGGCCACCCCGCTCCCCCTGCCTGCGTTCTCCGGCTGCTCCGCAGCAGCAGGCTCACTACAGGGGCGTGCTGGAAGGCTCAGACGCCTCCCGCCGTGCTTGCCTTTCTCCTGCTGTCTCCCGCCCTGCTTTGGACGGTGTCGGCTCATCTTGGCAGGCCGCCACCATTGCGGCCACCCCCGCAGAAGCAGAGCGTGGCGTCCAGGTCATCCCCACCCACGCCTGCTCTAGCACGCCGGGCTGAAGGAGGTCAGACCTCCCAGCCCGGCCTAGCACCAGAAGCACGGAGCAAACCGCCGCCACGTCCAGCTCAGCCATGGCCCGCCCTGCAAACCCGCTACCGCCTACCTGCCGGAGAGGCCTTTCCCCCGCCGACACCTGCCCAGTGAGGACCACGCGTGTCACCGGGGCACCAGAGGATCCGCGACTGCTCCCCGCACTCGACCCGGTAAGAAGGCTTCACAACCTAGCACTAGGCCTAGGCAACACTGCTGGCAAAATTAACAAAAAACTGCCCTAACTCTCCTCAAACTTTTCCTGACCTTAACCCTAAGGTGCTGGGTACAGCAAGAGGAAAGACTTCCTCTCCTGCCCCCTTTTAAACACTATCCCTAACCCCCACCCCCTAGCCCACCCCTACACTACCTCACACCCTGTCCTAAGCTTTCACGCGAACACCCGAGGGGAAGACTGGTCTGCTGACCTCACTTCCCCTGGAGGCCGCTGTGTTATAAGCTGCAAGGAAAAAAAAGGGGGGCGAGAGGAAGAAGCAAAGAAAGGGAGGGAGAGATCGCGCCGGAGCTTGTCTTTATGAGGCCATGTGTTTGAAACACATGGGCCCATAAAGATAAGATTCCTTTTGCGACGGGAGTAAGTCAAGTGAGCCAGTCCAAGTAGGACGGCTCAAAGAGAGAAAAGAATACGTCAGATAGAGCTCTTTCCCAATGGCTGGCCACCGTTTACAATAAACGGTGACGCCAGCAACAAGCCAACAGAACTTCTTCAGGGCTGCAAACAAAATAACAAAAAACAGACAACAAATCATATCACTTAACTGACAGAACGAAACACGTTGGCTGCCCTTTTTGTTCTGTGAAACTTCATTTGGATTTGTAAATAAATGATTGAAAGAAATATAAAAAGACTGAATGAAAAAGTTATTTTGTTCAAGTGCACTGCTCTTTATACAATTAAGTGAGATTTGCAATAACTCTTTTCAGTGGGCTGCAAGCCAGCAGGAAGTCCTAGGGACTGTAGGACTGAGCTTCTAGCCTACAACAGTGTGACACACCCCATGAGTGCACCCCAGAAGATGTGCAAACCCTAACTCAAGAGGTGTGGCCTGGGCAACCCGCGCAGTGAGATGGAGGAACCAGAGAAGACTTCTGTAGGGACACAGCTACCAACAGAATCTGAGCACGGTCTCTCATGTTGTGCATTACAGTGTTGGAGTTAATGATGCCAAAGGTATTGGTAATTCAGAAGCACGGGAATAGAGCGGCAAATGTGAGAAATGGGATTTACCCTTGGAATCTGTGTTTCTGCACCCAGTTACTATGGTAACACCCACATTACCGTGCATGCCTTTATCTTGCACCCTTTACACATATATGCCTTTACCACACATAGTATGTAAATGCAGGGTAAGTGGAACTCAATATATATTTTTGGGGGGGAACCCTCCCAAACTCCTACACAGTCAACACTGAATGCTTATAGTTAGGACAACATTTCCACAGGAAATCAATTTTTTGTTGCTTATAACTTTGGCGATGTTTGACGAATCTTCACAAAACGTTCCCAAATGTTTTACATTTGATCTCGGCTCCTTCCTGTAAAGTTTCAGGGTGATTCGTAGTGCAGGGGCCGAAAAAAAATGGGAGTGCCAAATGAATTTTCCCCATTCAGTTTTCCATAGAAAAATTTAGACAGAGCCAAAATAACTGAATGAAATTACACCAAATTAGGCAGATGGTTTGAGCTTGCTCCAGAAAGTGTGGTTTTTGTGATTTGAAGTAAATCCGTTCAGCAGTTTTGGAGAAATGAAAGTGAAAAAATAATTGTATATATCACGCTGTGAAGGATCCGCTGATCCAACAGATAAAAAGTTGTTTCACCAGCCATTTTAGTACTCAGAGACTCAATACCCTATCCTGTCAGAAAAGTTTAAAAAAACATATCTTCTCATACTTTGATGTTCCTTTTTGTAATCCATAAAGAACCTGCAAATCTACATCCTTTTTCAGTGGAATCAATTTAGACATCATTTATACACTCGGTTTGTATTGCAATTATTCCTTTTTCTAGAAATCATTTCCTTAGCTTCCACTCAAAATCGTCTTCCAAAGAGCAAGTCCTTCTTTACAGCAGTAGATAGTTAAAGAAAATACTCCATTTGAGAGTTTTAGGATGCCCCCTACTCTCATGTAAAGGGGAATTCCGTGAGGTTGCCATTCTCTATATCTTTGTATGAATTTCATAATTTTTCATATACAGCACGGCACCCAGGAATTCAATCTTTGTTCTACTACAGCTACTAGCTAACTGTATGTTGTTGTCATTCATATTTGACTTTTCCAAAAATATATTGAGATCAGTTTCTTCACTATCCTAATTTACAAAGTGTTCTTTAATTAATCTCAGCCACATCACTACACAATGCATATACAGGTCATTCTTTTCAGACATGGCAACCTCCTTCTCCCATCACCCCAGGAAGGAATTTGCATAAATGGGGGCAAAAGAGGTTCCCATTTCAGTACCCTGTTTCTGCAAGTAGATTTCATTGAGAACCCGGAAAACATTGTGTGTTAAACAAAGCATCAACATCCTGATGATCATCTGTGTGTGCTGGAGATAATTCAAAGGACATACTCATACAAAGTAATGAAATGCATGGTCAATTGGCGAGAAAAGAGAGGTGAAATTTATTGTCACCATAATGAATGTAGATTTCCTTTGGATGCTATTGATTTTTTTGTTTGCTAGAAATCCAATGCATCTCTAATGTAGGAGGGCAATGTGAGAACATATTGTGTTAGAAATAGATCCACAATTCTGGAGGTTTTCTCCAATACAGCTCCAATGGAGCTGAACATTGGTTCCCAGGTAGTTTCTCAGGGGATTTAGGAATATTGGAGCAGAATATATTATAGATGTAACAAACAAAAAGGGGTTGAGGCAATGAAATACCGCACTTACCAACAAAGATATTGGGCAGAGTATAAGTCTTTCTAATGGTGCAACAAACCTGAAGTGCAGCCCCTCTCTACTTCCAATGGAAAGCAACTTCTAAAACAAATTAATTATTGATGGTTCAGCACTCAAAGTTAGTAGTTTTGTCAAGTAAAATGCATTTGAATACAGCTTAGATTTACATTTACATAGATTACAGGAATTGGGTCGCTCCTTAAGGTGAACACAGAGATTTCCAAGGAGTACCTGACTCCAGAGATCAGGCTCAGGCTGCTCATCCCACACTGTACATTCTGGCATGGGTGACCCAATTCCTAGCCGTTTTCTGGCCCCTGCTGGGCAATCTACTGGCCGGAAGGCCAAGCTCTCGCCAGAACTCTTGTACTGAGCAAGATGGTAAAATTTGAATCGCTTTTAATGTTTTCACATTCAGCGGATCTAGCAATGATCGCATATAATTCAGAGCCCTGAAGAAGTCCTTGCAGGACGAAACGCGTTGACTACTGTTGCAACTGTCTATTGTCGTACTTTTTAAAGAAGATAATGAATAAAGAATAATTGGATAAAGACATCTTCTCCATATGTAATAATTACATGTTGGGTGCTATGCTGTTAAGAACACTGCTGTTGTGAACAGGAATGTAAATCTATGCTAAATTCAAATGCATTTTACTTGACAGAACTACTAACTTTGAGTGCTGAACCATTAATAATTAATATAATATAGATGTCCTTGTATTAGTTGTCCTCAAATAACTGTACTCCTCCATTTCCAGTAGACCTTCATTTCCCCATACAGTTAATGTGAGAACCCTCTTTACCCTCTGGTAGCTCTGCATAAAAGAAGTCAGGCTTAACTTAGAGGCAATTTGTAAAGTATTTATGCAGCACACAAACAGTAATCAAGTGAAAGACAACACAGGAAAAAGACTATACCAATTTTGAAAAAGAGAGTGCATTTTGATAAATTATTTGACACCAAAACAACAAAAATCCAATCAGTAGAAATTGAGTTTTTAATTTTTAAAGTGTAAGGCAAAAACTAATGCCTAAAAGAACAAATCGACAACCATGGACATCTAGTTGCACAAACCTGTGTCAAAGTCAACTAGCCAACCACGATGGAGAGCGGGTCTAGTAAAAAATGTGGATTTGGCTTACCTTTGAACTTAGAAGAAATTTCAGGAAAAATTGTCTTGAGAAGGTAAAGTGCAAGGCTGCAGGTAGTGTCTGAGCAGGAGGCGTCATTGTAGAGGAGCCACTGGACAAAGTCATCGAGAAGATTTCCACATTCGGAGTTAGTCTTCTTTTTGGAAGTTGAAAATCTCCAGCAGGATGTGGCTGGAGGCTGTAGTTGTAGGGCTCCATGAAGCAGGATACCCTTTCTGTGAAGGACCACTGAACGGGATTTTCTGCAGCAGAGAAATATGTAGCGGAGCTGCCATGAAGTTAAGCCTACCGATGATGCACCTTGGGCGGATAGACAAGCATATTCGTCCGTGTCTCCTCTTGTTTCTCAGAGCAGTTTTTAGCCAAACCTTTTATAAGTCCCAAGTTTTATATTTTGGCTTTCTGGGCACCTTTAGAACCACTTCCAAGAATCCAGGACTGAAGAGGCACCATTCGGAGAGTGGGCTCACTCAGGCTGGGTCAAGGTGTGTGTTCAATCTGGTTGGAGCCGTTTATCACTCTGGGGCTGTGAGCAGAAGGCTAGACAAATAGCCCTTGCAGTCACTATTGTAATTCTGGGTTCCAGGAGTGGAACAGGGCTCAAATAGCAATGCAGGACTGTGAGGGCTCAGGGCAGGCTTCAGGCAGCAGGGCAGTCATTCCAGGTGCATCAAAGCAGTCTTCTGAAGTACACAGCAGATCACAGCAGCAGGCAGTCTTCGTAGAGTCCTTCTACAGGTCCAGAAAGTAAACTGAAGAGTGGGTCTGAGGGTCCTATTTTTATACCTGGTACCTTTTTTGAAGTAGGGTGAAATTACTAGGGATTATCTTTAAAGAGCTTGGAATTTCCTGCCTCTCCTGCCCTGGCTCCAGCCAGGCTGCATGAACAATGAAGACCTTTAAGTGAGGGCAGGGCACATCCTATTGATTTGCAAGGGGGGCTGTGCCCAGCTACGCCCCCATCCCATCTGCCAGTGATGACCCATTCAGGCACACCTAATCCTTCTCCTGGTTGGCTGTCCAGGAGGAATAAACAAAGTCCAACTGCCAACCACAGCAAGTCAGGTAACCCAGGAACAGTCTGCAGGCACCAAAATGTTAGGGTGTTAAGTTTTAATAGCAGTACGTTCGAGAAAGGGTCGAAGTAGTATCTATATCTCTACGTTTACCCCAACAATTCACCACTAAACAGTTCCAAGTAAGTTCACAAGGAACAAAGGTTTATTATTCTTAAGTAAAACATTCATTAGATGCTCTTGTGATTCAAAGCATTAATGTTAATCCATGTATCTACTTTCAATATACTCTTATTGCATGTGATATTTACAGTGCTCACAGTGTAATAGAGAAAAAAAATGTTTTTTAGGGAAATGGGAGTGATTGGAAGGGCGAGGGACAGGTTAAAGGTGTTTGTGACATAGGCACAATTACATTTATAAACAATAGAACCTTTACAGCCTAATGTAGGTCCATAGTTCCCATATAATCATAACACATAGGCCAAAACAAATTGATTTCTTCTATTCCTATGGTTTGAGGGTGTGTGGTAGTCTACATTTTGACCCCCTATTGTTGAAGGGTGTGTTAGTTCCTCAATGTGGGGTCGTCGTCAGGACAAGATGGTATATGGAGCACCTGAAATAATAAAATTGATTCAGTACATCAAGTGAAATGTGGCAAATTAGACAGAGGGTGACCAAGATGATACCTACTTGGGGGAGGAACTATCAATGAACGATCCTGATAGGCAGCAAACCGCTACTTGGTGTCTGTAATGAGATGTATAATCTCCATGTTATATAAAGGTAGTGACGCAGGGTGTCCTTGACTAATTAAGCGTATAAAGAGGGAGACTTACTGGAATGGACGATGAACATGTGGGGTGATTATTCTCCCAATGTGTGTCGACCCAGTATCTGAAAATTTATTCATTTTGCTAAGCAGTACTGGTCCGGGGTCTTTACTTTCCCAAAGCATGTTGCTCAGATATCAACAAGAAAGGGTCTGTAATTGAACGGAAAGTGTGTCATTCGGAGAAAATGGTGCACAGAATATTAGCAAAACATACGGTGAATAGCGCGTTTCAAAAATCGCTGACTACAATCTACTGTGTTTAAAACAAGGAGTTGTTCGACAGCAACATGTGCCGTTAGCGCATTGAGTATAACAACAGCGGTGGGCCCCCGCTTCTGATGTGGCTTTGGACCCATTATTTAAAAGAAGAAAGGAATGCGAGTGTAGTCCGAATGGACTAACCCTGCGGCATATATAAAGCCAGAAGGCGCTTGTGATTAGGATCGATTAATACTACCTTTAGAGTGAGCGTGTCCTTAATGTAATAGCTCTGCTAGTATATTTATCGCGAATCATGTCACAAAGCATGGGGGTTGAGATTACATGAACCCTGTTAGCAAGAAATTGGAAACAATTTATAAAAAACTAGCAGCCGGCCCCGGCGTTGCCCGGGGCAGAAGGGGGCTGGGGGCAGCATCGCAGCAGGAGAGGCGCAGCAGAGCGGCCGGGAGCAGCAGAGCGTACTTACAGTGTTTCCTTGCTCCGGTTTTGTTGCTCCTGGCCGCTTCTGCCCACGCTCGTGTCCGCTGTTTCCCCCGACGTCTCGACTTTGAGGAAAAGGCTTCCGAGCACTTATGGCCCCCGCCCGTCCCTCCGCCCGTCCCTCGGTGCGCACCCGCGGCTCTTGTCCCCTGTTTCCCCCGACGTTCCGACTGTGAGTAAAAGGCTTGCGAGCACTCATGGCCCCCGCCCGTCCCTCCGCCCGTCCCTCGGTGCGCACCCGCGGCTGCTTCACTACCTCAGCCGCCGCTCCTCCCCGCGCTGCTGAGTTTACCGCTCCACTGCTCCTCTGCTTCTCGCCGCTCCTCACCGCTTGTCCGCCGCTCGTCGCTCCTCCCCGCCTGTCCGCAGCTCCTCCCCGCGCTCATGTCCGCGGCTCTTCCTATTGCTCCTGAAGCGCTCCCGATGTCATCACGCACGTCTCGGCCGGCGCTACTTGCAAGGGACTAATTTTTTAAAATTTTTTAAAGAATGTATATATATATTTTTTATATAGCCTATCCGCCATATTCATGAAAATCGGCATTTGCGATTCTGTAATAGCGAAAAAAAGCGAATCGCTATTCAGAAATCGCAAATCCGAATTCATGAAGAATTGCGATAAAAAAAAGCGATTCGCAGGCGATCGCAAAATCCGTTAGCGATGACTGATAATCGCAGAAAAATCGCTATTTTCGGCTACCCGCGCCGGGATTGCGACCTCGCAAATAGCGATATCGCTATTTGCGATATCGCTATTTGCGAGATCGCAAACTCGCGAGATCGGGAAAACGGGAAGTCGCATTTCGAGCCCAGTGATGACATCACAACCAGGAAGCTGCCGGTTCCCACCACCATTCTCCACAGTGAGGCTGACTGAGAGGGAGCAAGTTGGAGAGCTGCAGCTATTCAGGAGACAACCACAGAACCACAACTCTGCTACAATGTCTGAGGATCCTGCACCTGGCACCAGCAGCTCGTCTGGGCGCAAAAGGAAATTAAAACTTTCGGAGCAGGAGCTAGAACACCTGATAGAGGGGATGGTGGCAAACCATGAGAGACTGTTTGGGAAAGATTCCCGGAGGGTCCCTGAACAGGAGAAGCGCAGGATATGGCAGGGGATTGCCTCGACTTTGAACTCCGTGGGAGTGGCGGACAGGTCCCTCGAGGAGCTAAAGAAGCGCTGGTACGACCTCCGAGGCCGTGCCAAGGAGAAGGTGGCGGCGCGCCTTGGGGAGTCCTCGGGCACTGGAGGAGGAGGACCAACTGTCCCACCCAATACTGCCATGGAGGACCAGGTGGAGGACACCCTGGAGAAGGAGGCCTGTGTCAGATTTACAAGACTAGACTCATCCCGCACCACCCAAGACACCCAAGGTAAGTGGCATGCGACTGCGACCCTGCTCCCTATGGATGTCCATGACCAAATAGGCTCCCCTAATGTCCCATAGGCATGCCATAGTTGCACATCAAGGAATGTCCTGAAGCATTGTGGGAGATGTAGTCTGGCCACAATGTTGTAGTACCACAATGCAGCCAGACAGGTCCCAAAGCACACAAAGCCACAGCCATTCAGGGAATGTCACCCAGCATGCATGTAGCAACAGCACGTCTGCCAGATACATGCAACTAATGGTCCACCACTTACCCCCACAGGTGGCGAAAGCAGCAACAGCGAAAGGCTGCAAATCGATGAGGAGGTCCAGGAGGAGGAGGCGCCACCACCAACCCAGGCACCAGCCCCTGCCGCTGCATCAACACCAGCAGCAAGATCCACCTGCAGTGTCCCCCCTGCGACTGGTGCAGCACCCACAGCCGCTGCCAGGCCAGCCACCATTGTGCCTCCTGCTACCGCTGCTCCACCTAGAGCCGCAGCCAGGGCAGGTACCATTGTGCCCCCTGCATCTTGTACACCATCAACACCTGCGGTCACACCCCCTGCATCTGGCGCACCAGCAACACCTGCGGTCACACCCCCAGCAGCTGTCGCCACAACATCCGGGGCTGCGCCAGTTTCCACACAGTGGCCAGCCACAGGTGCAGGCCAGCAGGGCAGGCGCGGCAGGTCACGCCAGCACTCCACTCCAGCAAGCAGGCGGGCCGATGAACATGGACTTGCGCAGCTCAGCGTCGAAAGACGCATGCTGCGCATACACCAGCGCCAGGCACAACAGCAAGGAGCTATTCAGCTGCAGCTCCATATGATAGGGCGCAATGTGGCCACAGTTGCAGGCCACATGGACGGCATGAGGGCAGCCATGTCAAGTGTGGGGGAACGATTAGACAACATGACTGCAGCCATGGCAGGTGTGGGTGAGGGAATGGCCCGCATGGCTGCAGCCATGGAGGCCAACACCGCTGCCATGTCGACACAGCGCAGTACAGCACGCCGCCGCCACGGCCAACTAATGTGCCGGCTGGCCTCTTACAGCAGGGCAAGTTATGTAGCAGCAAATGCTACTTCTCTGTTGGCGCGGCGCTCCCTGACTCAGCAGCACCAACTAATACAGTGCATTGAGGACATGACTAGGGTGCTGGAGCACCTCACCACGGCCGTCATTGCACTTCACCCTCCAGCAATACCATCCACTGTGGGGGGTGATGATGCTAGTGAGGGGGCGTCCAGCGTCAGCTCTCACTCTGCCTCACAGATCCCACCACACAGCCGCAGCACCAGGCCCACGCCAGGGCCTGAAGCCCGGAGGAGGATGCCCCTCAGAGGCGCTTGGGCGCAACGCGCAGTAGGCGCACCTGAGAACTACAGACTATCATTGGCACAGGCTGACGTTAAGCCTGCCATGTTGTGATACACAGCAGTATGCTGTAATACTGTTTGTTGTAGTTATTTGGACTGGAACCTTATTTTTATTTTTGTGAATTGAACAAATACATTTATTTTGCTACACACATTAGCGTTGTGTCATCATTACATTTTGCATGCATTGTTGATTTGTGGGGTGATGGTAGAGGTTGTACTAGAAACTGTTCACTGTGATGTGGTTGCGACGTCTGTGCCCTTCTGCTGGGTTCTCCCCATGTGCATGGCGCGCATGTGCAGGTGGCCGGTTGTCCCCCTCAGATTCACTGCCAGAGATGTCAACAGGTATCCGGCGCTTGGTTGCAATGTTATGTAGTATTGCGCAGACAGCCACAATGCGGCAGCACATTTCAGGACTGTAATACATGGCCCCACCTGTCTTGTGCAGTATGCGGAACCTGCTCTTGAGCAGGCCAAATGTCCTTTCTATGCAATTCCTTGTCCGTATGTGTGCAATATTGTAGCGCCGTTGCTGGGGTGTAGCAGGGTTGAGGTATGGGGTCAGGAGGTATTCACGGAGGGCGTAGCCACTGTCACCTGAATGAGAGGAGCATATGGTGATTGCCTGTGCTGCGCTGTTACATCTTAGCAATGTGACATTTTCAACAAAGTGTACTTACCAAGTAGGTGTCCTTCCCCAAACTCTCCCCTGACCAGTCGTGTGTGGAGGTCGCTGTGCCGGAATATGAAGGAGTCATGGGTACTCCCTGGGTACTGTGCGACAATGTCAGTGATGTATGTCTTAGCATTGCAGACCATCTGGATGTTGAGGGAGTGGTATGACTTTCTATTGCGGAACATATACTCCATGGCAGCTGGTGGGCAGATGGCGACGTGGGTACAGTCTATGCATCCGAGCACATGTGGAAAATGGGCTACATTGTAGAACTGTAGCTTGGTCATGTCCAATTCCTGTTGGCTGGCGGGGAATTTGATGTGACGCTGTAGCTGGGTGAGCATGGCGTCAACAAAAGTGTGGAGGCAGCGTGACATGGTGGGCTGGGATATCCCCCCAGCAGCCGCTACTATCCCCTGGAAACTCCCGGAGGCCAGGAGGTGCAGGCTACACAATACCTGCACATGTGTAGGCACTGCATAGGTACGGCTTGTTGGGTGCTGCATCAGGGGGTCAAGGTCCTGTATTAGCTGCATTATCATTTCCCCATTCAGCCTGTATTTAGCATATATCTGCTCTCTGGTTTGGCCCAGCAAGGTGACCCGCTGGCGGAATATCCTGTCCTGGATCCTGCGTCTCCTCCGTGCTACTCGCTCTAGCCTTCGACGCCTCACCACCATGTACATTCCTGGCATTGTGGGACTCCTAATGCTGCTGATGATGATGGTCCTTATGTGTGATTGGTCAGGCCAGAACCTGTTGGTGATAGGACAACGGTTTTTTGAAAGTTTTTTTTTGCATGGCTTTTATGGTTACCACCTGGTTTGAGTTGTCCTTATTTTGCGCGGCGCAAATAGCGTTTTTTGGGTTTTTCGCTAATAGCGATTTTTCTTGAATACCGATTGCGATTATATTGCGAATTCGCTATTATTTTCGCAGAATCCGTGGTGTGTCGCAATTTCCGATTCGCTAATGCTCACCTGCCGGGATTCTGCGAATATATTAGCGAATTCGCAATTCTGTGTTAGCGAATTCGCTATTTTGATGTTGAATGCCGATTACGGAAATTGCGCCCGCATTTGCATTTTCGCAGCGAATGCGGGCGCAATTTTACTTCATGAATCAGGCTGTAAGTCCTTCTGCTTGCCCTGAGGTTTTCAAAGATGTCTTGGGTGTTTGGATTTTTGGTGTACTTTTCGAGTTTACCTGGCTCAAAGGACACAGTTCTCTCTTTATAATAGTAGTATAGATATATGCACGGGCGGGTCACATAATAAAGAAGGCATGGTGAGGCGAGGATCGACATAGTGGTGATGTCTTGCTGCCATTTATATGGAAAATGGGCCCAAGGTTCATCTCGGAGTGACGATCAGGCTCTTACCTTTCTCCCGTATGTGTTCCGAGTGACAAGCTGAGCGCTGTCGGAACTCGTATATAAAAGAAAAAAGATTTGGAAGGGGCGGGGCCATGTCACGCGGTGCCGCCGCTAGATGCTAGTGAGAGGCTCGTAATTGCAACAGCCAATGGGCGGCATGCATTGAAATAGGTTGCCATGGGGACATGGGTTGTGTCAGTCAGGATTGGAAAATGGAGCCACTTAAGGACGGTGGGGACTTTATTACAGACGTGTGCGAGACAAACCCAAATGTGCACGAAAACGGTCAAACTAGACAAATAGTATTAGTTCCACTGGAGGGGAGACATATTGTATCCTACCTCGAAACACGGTCTGTGAGATGCCAGGAACGGAAGATTCATTGTAAAAACGTTACCATTTTAATTCTAATGAGTTTACTTATATGAGTTTAGTAAGAAAAAAGTGTTCATGTGTGCATAAAAACATACTGCGCTAACACATTGGACCATGGTATTAATATACGAAAACACATTATTGGCATAATACGTGGATAGAACATTCTTGTATTGCATGGCATGAAACCCATTAGACCATGGTATTGATGCATGAAAGCACATCATTGGAAGGAACATTCTTGTATTACATGGTGTGAAACTGCATATCGACATGAAGACAAAATTGAAGTCTGGATTATTGCAACATTGTGTGGGGTGAAAGATAATTATATTAATACATGTCATATACAGCCTAACGTTATTGCTTTGCATTAGTTGCACACTTATTCTAGGCATATAAAATATGATCCGGTGCGGCTACTTTAGGTACAGTGTGGTAACCTGTGTGTGCGCCTATTATGGTTCTAGGCCTGCCATTTGGGCATATGTGGCATCCTGTTCGTTGAGACCATTGTTAACTGTGTCCAATAGGTGCATCCACTTACATTCCCTAATGTTCAAGATCTGGCTAAGGTCTCCCCCTCTTGGATCAGGGTTACTTTTTCCAGCACTAACCATTTCAGTGATTCTGGGGTGTGACTTTTGGCACAAAAAAGCTCAACCAAAAGTGCTCCCGTTGTTTGGCATCTGATACAACTACAGTGCTGTACGATCCGTTTTTGTACCCTTTGTTTAGTCTTTCCTACGTACTTTAAATCGGATCACTGACATAATATAGAATGACAAAATATAGACTTACCAAAATATAGTCACCAAAATATAGAATGCCAAAATATCGAAATCCTATCTACAAACAGGTAAGTACAAAAATATCGAATCCAAAATATAGTCTGTAAAAAATATAGTCAGTCAAAATATCGATTTTTTTTAAATGTCTTAAAAGTAATTTAAAATTAATTAAATAATAAATATAATTAACTAAAACATACTTAAAAATACTCAAATAACCTTAAAATTAAGATATAATTAATTTAAGTTATTAATAAAAAATGTACAATATTTTACCGTAGGATAGCAGGAGGGTAACATTTAATATTACCACTCCAGTGAGTGCAACAGTAGGGAAAGCGTTGGCTAGCATAGGGGTAAAAAATACTATTCCCACTCCAGTGAGTGCAACAGTAGGGAAAGCGTTGGATAGCGTAGGGGTAAAAAATACTATTCCCACTCCAGAGTGCAACAGTAGGGAAAGCGTTGGATAGCGTAGGGGTAAAAATTACTATTCCCACTCCAAAGAGTGCAACAGTAAGGAAAGCGTTGGATAGCGTAGGGGTAAAAAATACTATTCCCACTCCAGTGAGTGCAACAGTAGGGAAAGCGTTGGATAGCGTAAGGGTAAAAATTACTATTCCCACTCCAGAGAGTGCAACAGTAGGGAAAGCGTTGGATAGCGGGAGGGTAAAAAATACTATTCCCACTCCAGTGAGTGCAACAGTAGGGAAAGCGTTGGATAGCGTAGGGGTAAAAATTACTATTTCCACTCCAGAGAGTACAACAGTAGGGAAAGCATTGGCTAGCATAGGGGTAAAAATTACTATTCCCACTCCAGAGAGTGCAACAGTAGGGAAAGCGTTGGATAGCGTAGGGTTAAAAAATACTATTCCCACTCCAGAGAGTGCATTAGTAGGGAAAGCGTTGGATAGCGGGAGTGTAAAAATTACTATTCCCACTCCAGATAGTGCAACAGTAGGGAAAGCTTTGGATAGCGTAGGGGTAAAAATTACTATTCCCACTCCAGAGAGTGCAACAGTAGGGAAAGCGTTGGATAGCGGGAGGGTGAAAATTATTATTCCCACTCCAGTGAGTTTAACAGTAGGGAAAGTAATGATTTAATATATTATAAAAAATAAATTAAATATCAATACCAATAAAACATTGATTGAAATTAATAACCAATTTAATATTATGTAATAATTAATTAGAAATCCAACTACATATTAGTTATTAAAAATTAATAACATATTCATAATAATTTAACAACTAATTAATTTTCAATAACAAAAACTAATTAATAATACAAATTAATATCAATTAAAAATTAACAGTAAATTAATTATCAAAACACAAAAAGTATTTTTAATATGTAATTAATTACAATTACATTACTTCCCACCCTATTCCCCTATAAACCCACATCCCACTACAGAAAATACATTAATACAATTATCATAATTATCAAATATTTAATTAATACAAAATAATTACCAATTAATAAAAATGAATTGCCAATTAATAGAAATTAATTACCAATTAAAAATTAATTAACAATACATTTAACATCAATACCAATAAATAAAAAAAAATATTTACTTAATTACAATTAAATTACTTCCCACCCTATTCCCCTATAAACCCACAACCCGCTACAGAAAATAAATTTAGAAAATTAACATATTTAACAATTAATCAATTAATACAAATTAATTGGCAATTAATAGAAAAAAAAATTAATTCGATATTATGTCCATTCTATATTTTGGAATTGATATTATGACTGTTTACCCTTTAAATCACATGGGCAGAGAATGGCAGTACATTAAATCACATGGGCAGAGAATGGCATATATCACCTCACTGGTGTTGCAGTTGGTATGTGATTTCAAGTTGATGGTGTGGTGGTTTCTGTAGTTCAGGGTTTTAATTTCTTAGCACATTGAGCAAGCTTTGCATCTCGTACATTTGTAGTGGCCCACTAGCTCAGGTAGGTTCCACATTGTCTGAATAGTTGGGGCGGGGGGTGTTTCCAGCAGTGAGCGAACTACATAATCCCTGATGTCCTTAGCCTTTTTGAAGGCGTGCATCGGAGTTTCAGGCATTTCAATGGTGTCAGAAATAAGGCCTCAATGTCTATTGATTGTCCTTATATCATTGCTTCTTGTGCAGTGTATTGTCACACATATCATTCTGTCTTGTCCAGTGGTACGTTCTTTGGGTATCAGTAGATCTTCTCTATTGTTTTACCAGGCCCTCTTTCTGGCTCTTTTCACTAGTCTTTTAGGGTGCCCTCTCAACAGGAGGCGGGAAATAAGTTCATCTGATTCCTTAAAAAAGTCTTCTCGCAAGGAGCAGTTCCTCTTAATCCGGAGGAACTGCCCAAAATGTAGATTGTTCCGGAGTCCTCTCGTGTGGTTGCTTGTATATCTAAGTAGTGTGTTTCTCTCCGCTGGCTTCCTATACAGAGTGGTATACAAATGGTCATCATTGACCTATATACTAATGTCCAAGAAGTCGATGGTGTCTCTGTTGGATTGCATGGTAAACTTGATGTCTTCAGATTGTGAGTTCAGCCAGGTAAAGAAAGATGTGAGGTCTTGTTCCCCTCCTGTCCACATCATTAGCACGTCATCGATATACCTTCGCCACTCAGTGATGTTGCTCCTGTATGGGTTAGTGGGTGATACTATACAGCTTTGTTCAAAATCATCCATGAACAAGATAGCCAGATCTGGGGCAAAGGCAACCCCCATCGCCACACCTTTACCTTGAATGAAGAATTCCTTTTGGAAAACAAAAAAATTCTTGGTCATAGCTACTTCCAGTAATTCTAATAAGAATTCAGTAGGCACGTCAGCAGGTTGTGGTCTTCTTTGTAAAGCTCTTGTCATTGATTCTAAAGCAGGTGTTTGTGGGATGCTCGTATAGAGCGAATCGATATCCATTGTTACCAGTATTTGCTTGTTCTTATCGAATGTCTTCTTATCAACCAAGTTGATACTTAACTGGATAGCACAATACATGCTGCTGGGTCACTAGCAGCATATAATTTGCAGGCCCTGAATATATGGTGTACCTTTTTACTAGGGACTTATAAGTCAATTAAATATGCCAATCAGGTTTTAGCGAATTTGACCATCTATTAGGAAGTGAGGACAAGCACTTTAGCACTGGTTAGCAGTGGTAAAGTGCACAAAGTCCTAAGGCACTAAGGCAAACAAAAACAAATTCAGCCAAAATGGAAGGAGTGAAGGCAAAATGTTTAGGGGTGACACTGCATAGAGGGCCAAGTCCAACGTGTAACATCTGGCTATATTCCATTAACTTTTTTAAAGAGGACTAGTTTGTAAAACCTGATAATATTCTTTATTCTTTAACTGTCTCTTTGCATCCATTAAGTATTGAGATTTGCCCATTATTACGATGTTTCCACCTTTGTCGGAAGCTTTTATTGTAATGAAGTCATTTGTTCTTAGTTGGTTCAACTTATGCCTTTCCTTCCTTGTCATGTTGTTAATATTTTATATTTATTTGATTATATATCTTTACTTTTGTCGCCCCATCTTTTTTGAGCCTTGTTAGCATCTCCAACAATTAATTCATAAAATACATACATTTTATTAGCCTGCAGTATTTGGGGATAAAACTTGCTTTTTGATTTCAGGTTGCTAGAAAGAGGACAATCAGTATCAAATCACATTTCTCTACATGCCCACTCTTCCAATTCCGCTAGCTCAGGTATGTCTGCAATAGCAAACAAAAATATCAGTTTCAATGGAGATATATTTAAAATGTAAAAAAATGTAAATTGATACTTGTATAGCGCACTACTCACCCGCAAGGGTCTCAAGGCACTTGTACGAATACCGCTGTGGAGCCCATCCTGGCTTTCCCTGTGAGGCGTCCACTCTGGGTACCCCCAAGGCATCCTTAGCGTTGTGGGGCCGTTGTGGAGATTAAGCAAGCTATTGCCCAGAGTTGCTGAGTGGGACTCCATGATTGGAATAGGCACCGAGGCGAGAATTATCAGGTCTGTGGAATTTTGAGCACGAGACCCGCCGAGGCGGGGAATTGAACCCTGGTCCCGGGCCAGACCTCTGTATCAGGGTCTGCCGCTCTAACCATTGAGCCACACTTCTCCACTCTATTTATAAATGTAAATTAATATATTTGGGGGGGGGTACCCTCCCTATGCTTTAACTTACTCCTTACTTCCCTTTACCAATACTCACCCTAAACCCTTAAACTAACCTTATCTCAATGTACCACTACCCACCCCAAATCCTAAACTACTCTTACCTCTCTTTACCACTGCCTAGCCCTGAAACCCAAAATTACCCTTAGCTCTTTTTACCACTGGCCTCTACTGAACTCTAAAATAAATCTTACCTCTCTTTACCACTGCTCACCCCAAACCCTAGAATTACCTTGACCTCCCTTTACCACTGGCCATCCCAAACTTTACAATGAACTCTACTTCCCTTTACCACTGCCCACTTCAAACCATAAAATCACGTTTACCTCCTGTTAGCACTACACACCCTTTAACCTTAAAATGACTCTTACCCCTTTACCACTGCCCACCCCACCCAAAGCCTAAAATGACCAGGTCTTCCCTTAGCATTAACCCCTTTATAAATGACAGGCCTCGTTTACTATATTTTGATGCACAGCAACACAGCAAGCCTTCCTGCTGCGCTGTTGTGTGTCAGAATTAAAGGGCAGGAATGCGTTGAAAATATACAAGATAGAGCGCATTCCTATCCTTCTTCCCTGTGCCGGAGACAAGACAATCTTGCACCATCGTGCAAGGGTACCTGCATTGCAGGGTAATTGTTGTTGTGCAGGAAAGTACACCTTGCGGCACCAAAACAATGGATTCTGGTGTTTTGCTCTTTCTATGTGTGCTGCAGAATGCAGCACACATAGAAAGAGCAACAAATAAGGAGAAATAAAAGTCTTCCCCCTTGTTGCACCACCCTTACGCCTTCCCTGAGGAGGTGTAGGATTCTGATGCACTCCCAGGTTTAGGACACTTTGTTAATCTGGGAATGTGTCAGGTTCCATGGGTGTTGCGTGGGAAAATCCACAGCAACACCCATGGAATGCCTCTTTCACGCAGAATAATGCGTGAAAGGGATCCATATTTACAATGCCATGAAAAGTCATGCAGGGTGACATTATGTGGCCTTGTAAATATGGGCATGCTCACTGCACCACTGGGGCGTCAAAAAAAGTGATGCTTTGGTGGTGCAAGGGGCCTCGCAAATGAGTATCTCTTTCCAATTTCCTGCCTAACTTTTTGGGCCCTGCAGCCTGTTCCTGGTTTACGTGATTGAGTTTAGTTGGCAGATGGGCTTTGTTTATTCCTCCCCGACAGCCACACAATAGAGGGATTAGGTTTGCCTGACTGGACCATCACTGCGATAGTTATAGTTAGGTAGCTGTTCCATAGGAAAAGCATTTATTGTGTTGCCAATAACTTTGGCAATGTTTGACGAACCTTCATGAAACTTTCTAAAAAGGTGTGACTTTTTGACTAGTTTGTACATGCAAAGTTTTGGAGTGATCCATCAAGCAAGGGCCGAGAAACTCGGGGGGTGTCCTAAAACGCGAAATTACCATGCATTTCCATCAACTTCTTTAGACAGGGCTACAGCAAAAACTGATGACTGAAATTACACCAAATTTGTAAGGAAACTAGATCTTGATTCACAAAGTGTGCTTTTTGTGATTTGGTGTAAATCCTTTCTGTCGTTGTTGAGAAATTAAAAGAATAAATACATAGATATCTGGACGGTTGGGTTCGAGGGGCTCTCTCAAGAGTCCCTTGAACCCATTTAAAAAAAATAGAGAATCCTTATTGGACCAAGGAGCTTTATTTCCATTGGGCCAATTTGCTCCAGAAGAAATCTGACTCCTGCAGGAGGGAGTGTTCTGATTGGCTGCCAGCAGCATGAGAAATATGTTGCTGGCAGCTATTACAGAACTCAGGGACTTAGTCCCCTGTCCTTAAGTTAAAAAAATTAAATAAACATTTTTATTTGAAAAGTGTGAAAAGCGTAAACATGACTAATATGGGTATCAGAGCGCTGTACAAAGGAATGTAAGTGGCATGAGGTAAAAGCATGAGTACAGTACAAAATGGAACATAACAATTACCTGAAAAATAACAAAGTCATGGGGGAGCAAAGCGAAGGTGAAATAATAAAGGTGATCCAAGGTATTAGCCCAACTAGTGGGAGCTGTAAAGTTCCAGCAAAGCAATACATCAAAAGGACACATGATGAGAAACATAACACACTTTGAACAAAAGGTATAAAAGACTGTGGAGCAGGAGATAGAACTAGATTAAAGATGGCATCAGGGCTATTGCTGTTGATTTTTTTTACAATTTTTATTAGCTTTTTCATATTGCTTTACATGAATGTAGGCATAAAATTTGATTTAAGCAATATAGTTTTACAGTATATCTCCCTGGACCCTGCAGGTGTGGGGAACACATTATGGGAGTGGGCTTGGCTATGAGATCCTCTGTAGTGAGCATGTGGCATAAAAGTGGGCCTCAATGCCTTTCCGGTAATGAGCTATTCTTTTGAAAAAGTGCCTGGTTCTTTAAACTACTGGTATGTGTGGCTATCTGGGGATTGGAATTTGGGGAAATCAGACCGGGCGGACTTGAAGAGCCTCCGCGGGAGTCTGAGAATAGGAACTATTCTGACTTTCCATGCATTTATATGGGGGGGCTGGGTGGATCTCAAGGAGTGTGGCTCGATTGAGACTGGGCGCTTTATAGGTGGCTCTATTCTCTTGTGGGCACTGCTGGCTCACGCTTCTTGACAGGCACTGGAAGTGACTGCGTCCTTATGAGTGTGTGGGGGAGAATCGGGTTGTGCAGTCAGACTCGGACTTTCTAGTGTAGTCCGTTGTAATGGCGGCTGTTGAGTGTTGGCCATGTGATGGCAGAATAGATGCAGTATTGTAGCCCATTCCATTGAGATGTTGTTTTCTGCACACTCCCTGATCCTCCTCCCGCCTGATTGCGTCTTCCTCTGCTGAGCCCCATTTTCCGACTGCTCCCAGCCGCGCTGCCAATGGAGGCCCCTCTGAGGTGTTCCAGTGTATCGTAATCCCTCTCTGCGCCAGTAAGAGGGATAGGGAAACGAACATTTGCACTTCAAGAGTTTTACGTCTGTGGAAGATCCCTATCCTGCTGGCTTCCCAGGTGTTGATGTCAGTGAGCCCTGTTAACTCCTTCAATGTCTCATGTATTGAATTCCAGTAGGACTGTGTAGTAACCTGAATTGTATTAATCTTGTTACTTTCTCCCTAGCTGCTCAACCCATCTTCAACTGTCCCACCTAATTACACAGGCACCCAAACATTCCTTGCATCTCCATCACACCAACATTCAACTCAGGACACTCACACTGGCTGAGAAGCTAGGACATTTGTGATAAATATAAGTAAATAGGCAGGATATAACATACTGGTTTGTGTGGCATAGCCAGCACATGTGCTTGAATGTCGCATCTGGGGATTGACATCTTGGGCACACAAATTGTGTGCCTGGGTAAAAGCGCTGGAGCTATGCTGGGGTGAGGGAAGTGCGATGCAGTATGGAGAATTGTATGTTTTTAAAGCGGGCTTTCTGAGACACTTGCTATGGATTTTCCAGGGCGTGTTCCCATTCCTTGTCATGCAGTGGGCGTCCTATCGCCTCTTCCCATTTTTGTTGCAACGGGGCGAATGGGGTGGTGCTTAGGTCTCTGATTGCTTTGTAAAGCCAGGTTATTAAGTGCCGCCCCGGTCCAGGATTGTGTGGAGTACTGGGTGTGTTGTTGGCTCCACTCCAAAGAGATCCCAAATGCGGCAGCAGCGGAGGACTATTTGTCTGTGCAGTAAGAACTGCCCTGGCTGGAGGCACGTCTCATCCGAGAGCCGATCGAATGGTATCAACTGACCCTCCGCAAACAGGGATCCCATCTCCAGGACTGCATGTTGGGACTGCATGTTGCCCTCGCCAAGTAGAATCCTCAGCTTCTGGGCAAGCCTCCCAGCAGGTACAGGGGGGTATATAGGTAAGTCTCACCAGAGATGCGGTGAAGTCCAAACATACATGTGCCACCTTTACCTGCACAGAATGTGTCGCTCTAGGTCGGGTGCCCTGGAGGAACAGGCGACACCGGGCTGGCAACAACATGGGTCCCCCGTTCGAAGCGATCTCCGCCAAATGGCGCACTGAAGTCCAGTGGGATAGCCACTGGATTTGCGCTGCGAGAAAATAAAATAAACATAAGGAGGCAGGGTAGGGATATGGGGGGGAACCTCTTCGGTTTAGGAGTACAAGTTAATGTTTGTAGTTGTGATTAGTATAAATACGTCCTCATATCTAATAGCTCCTTGCTCATGTTAGGTTCGAAATAGGGGATAAAGTACTCATTGTAAACAGTATGTGACACAGGCCATATGCTTAGTGGGATATATTAACATTAGTTAATTGTTTTAAATTTTTTATTTTAGGTTGGTCTAATTTGTACCATTATCAAGGCTCATCATCATGAGAAAATGGCTGATGATTTGTAACTGTACAGCACATGTACTCTTTGTAGTCAGGAAGCGAATTTGAAAGTAATTTTCTGGTACAGCATCCAAAGTGTTGTCAAATAGGATTATGATTGTTTATTGATTAGATGTGTATAACTGATATTCATTTTATGTTTGTAACAGCCCTGAAAAAGCATGTGTTGGCTGTTTTCTGTGGCTGCCTACTGTTGTAAAAGCCTACTTGGCTATATTTATAAAAAGAAAAAATGAAAAAAAATGAAGAAAGAATAAAAAGAAACTAAAAAAAACAAACAATAAGAAGTTTGTTCATTATTGTTTTTGCTGTAGTCTCAGTACTCTTTGTTTTATATGTTTATAAAATACACTGGTGGGGACCAGTGACTGGGATATGTAGCACTGGGCAAGATTTCTGTTACCCAAAGTATGAGTTTTATATATATATATATATATATATATATATATATATATATATATATATATATATATATATATATATATATATATATATATATATATATATATATATATATATATATATATATATATATATATATATATATATATATATATATATATATATATATATATATATATATATATATATATATATATATATATATATATATATGTATATATATATATATATGCTCCACACTGGCTCCGTTCGCCGTTACTGAAGCGCTCAATTCGGGTGCGGCACCCTGCAACTGAACCACGTTGCTACCAATTTCCACACGATTCCTCCGATTGGAGAAACAAACGGGTCGCACTCCACAGGTCGTTTTTTCAATTTTTCTTTTATTTTCTTACATTCTCTTTGATTGTGGCAAAGGGCAGATGTTAAAGATCTACGCGTTTCGGTATATCCAGATACCTTGCTCACGATCAACTGACCGCTTGGCTCCCCCTACTTTATGTAGTAAATTACACATACCCTCACTTCCTGTTTGGGGAACACCAGCGCCTCAATGCTTTTTGGGAGATGTAGTTTTTTATGTTATATGTGTAATTACAATAAAACTTTATCGCTCATTATTATGCTTTAACCTGCTTCTTTCATATATGTTTTAAGACAAGACACATTTTTATGCATATACCGCCATCTGACCAACAACAATTCCCTCCAGTGGGATTACGCTGATTTCTCACATCTTATTTCAACAGCGGTCATAATGATTGTTTCTTTTCATACCCTCTAATGGCTTAAGAAGAATTGATATGCATATACAGCCATCTGACCTCCAACAATTTCTTCCAGTGGGATTACGCTGATATCTCACATATTATTTCAACAGTGGTCATAATGATTGTCTCTTTTCATACCCTCTAGTGGGTTTATTAAGCAGTCAAGCATTATATTTAGAGCAAATGTTGTATATATATATATATATATATATATTTATTTACGTCACCTTTTCTCCACATACCTTGTCCCGGGAATCAGAAAGGCAACAGACGCCGCTTATTTCGTGCAGATAAGTTTCTTTATTTTTCAAAAGTGCTCTGCCGCCATGACGAGTTTCAGCCCCTAGAGACCTTGATCACATGTCGTGCTACCATTTCCCATAGAATTTAAAGTGCCAAGTGCCAGAAAAAGGGGAAAACAGACTGCCCGTCAACAGCAGACACAGTAACTTTTAGCATGTTATGCAGATTAATCATTATATATGCAAAATGCTCAAAAATGGCTATATAAATACAAGGTAATACACATCATAAAAAGTCCAGTAAAAACAACTTAATATGCTTTTCTAGTATGGTATATAGCAGCAAACTGTTTCCATCTAAAAACAATTCGATAGTATGACCATAGACTAAAACATAGTTCACAGCTTAATGCCTGATCCTCAGCAATTGATTTTTCTTTGCTTAAAAACCATGTGCAAAATACGCAAAATACATGTAATAAATACAAATTGGTAAAACGACACATAAATAAAAGTCAGTCTATGTACTTTTGTAATAGGAGAAAATTCCAAGCCTAATGCCATTTATTACCTTGTATATATAAATCTATATAGCGTATATACTGCTGTTTGCGATTTGTTACGTGATTGTGTAAAAAGTGCTTAGATGATGTAAATGTGTTTACCATTATGTAGTATCCGTTTTTGAACCACAAAGATATTGCATATTAAATTCTAGTGTGCAAATTCAAATACTTTAGCATACTAAGGACGGCCTTCTCGGAACGGCCTTAGTAGCATGAAAAAACAAGGAAATAGGGTAAAGAAGAGAAACAGAGAGCGAGAGATCTATACACATATATGAGGTCGTTTGCTACAAGGATAGTTGAGTCTATTCTGCTACTCTCCTTGTGATGGTAAAAACTGGAATTTAAAACAGATGAGCTCAATTAATGTGTACGACAAATAAGTGCGAATTATTGCGATGTATGTAAATCCTCTGTCGTATTCAGGCCGTTGGGACTTTTGCAATCTAATTCCAAAATATATTTGGTCTCCAAACATCTGAGAATGGCCTCCCTACTACTACCACATCTTAGTGGCAGCACGGCGCCCACCACACACATATATATATTATATATATATACATATATTATCTATATATATATATATATATACATATATATATATTATGAGGCGAGTCGTAAAGAATATCGTGCGGCTCTGAGCAGATATAAATCCGCTATTCGAGTGGCCAAAGCAGGATTCTTTGAAGAGCGCATAGGCTCTGCGGCCAACTCTTCTAAAGAGTCTTTCAGGGTCATTAAGGAGCTACTGCATGCCCCCGTACCTCAGGTTCTTCACGAGGACCCTCGCAAAAAATGCGCAGAACTGGCCTCTTTTTTCAAAAATAAAATTGACAATATACTGGCTTCCCTTCCCCGGCTAGATGAGGTCACCCCTTCGGAGGATAATTCCAGCTCTCAACTTAAGATGCAATCGGTGGAGCTGGCCTCTCTAGGTCCGGTCACGATGGAGGAAGTCCTGGCGGTTCTGAGGTCTATGAAGAGTGGCTCCCCGAAAGACCCAGCACCGATCAAATATCTCAAACAGGTGTCTTCTACAATCGGCGGCCCTGTGACGGACTTGATAAATCTGTCCCTCGCCCAAGGGGTAGTTCCCCCTAGTTGGAAAGGGGCAGTGGTTAAGGCCCTTTTGAAAAAGCCCAATCTCGATCCCGCCGACCTTGCCAACTTTCGGCCTATTTCCTTGCTGCCGTGTATTAGTAAGGTGGCCGAGAAGCTGGTGAATAGGCGCCTCTCGGACTTCTTGGAAGCCAATTCCCTCCTGGGCAATTCCCAAACGGGTTTTCATCCCGGTCAGGGGACTGACACCGCCCTGCTGGCGGTCGTGGAGAATGCAAGGAGCATACTGGATTCGGGGGGATCAGTGGCAGTGATCCTCCTGGACCTCAGTGCTGCTTTCGACACCGTGGACCATCAGGTGCTTCTCCAACGGCTGTCGGGGGTGGGGGTCACGGGTCTGGCCCTCAAATGGTTCGCTTCCTTCTTGGAAGGTCGTACATTTGAGGTGTGGGAAGGCCATGAAAAATCATCTTCAACCCCTCTCCAGTGTGGTGTGCCACAGGGCTCTTCATTGAGCCCTACCTTATTCAACGTTTACATGGCCCCCCTGGAGAGTGTGGTACTGCCGCTGGGTATTAAAATCATCAGTTATGCTGATGATACTCAGCTGGTGGTAGGCCTCTCCCAGTCGGCGCACCATCCCGACAGGCTGCACGCGTGTCTTGAGAAGATCCACACGTGGATGTGCAGCTCAGCCCTAAAGTTAAATGGCTCCAAGACGGAGTTGATGCTGCTGGGGAACTCTTCCCCATCTTTGTCCCCCAGCAGCTGGCCAGACTGTCTGGGACCGGTACCCCCCCCCAAGCAGGAGATCAAGAGCCTGGGGGTGTGGCTGGAGCAGGACCTATCGTTTAAAACTCATGCCAAAAAGACCGCTGGCGTGTGTTTTGGCCTGCTCCGATCAGCCCAGAAGATTCTGCCTCTGCTCCCAGTGGCTACTCGAAGGCTTCTCATTCAGGGACTTATCATATCGCGGTTGGATTTCAGCAATGCGCTATTCCTGGGCGCGCCCGAATCCACCCTGAATAAACTGCAGCAAGTGCAGAACGCGGCTGCCAGGCTTTTGACGGGTCTCCCCAGGCGTCAATCTGCCCGCCCGGCGTTGAGGGCATTGCACTGGCTCCCTGTAAGGGACAGGGTGAAATTCAAGTCCCTTTGTATTGCCCACAAAGGTCTGCAAGGGGTAGGCCCTCCCATTCTTGAGGAGATGGTCCAGCCTTACAAGGCCTCGCGTTCCCTCCGCTCTGACCATCAACATCTCCTCCAGGTTGGCAGGGTGAAAAAGGCTAGAACGGGTGGCAGAAGGTTCTCAATAAATGTGGCCTCCCTGTGGAACTCATTGCCCCTACAACTTCGATCGGAAGCTAGTCTGTTTCGCTTCCGTAAACTTTTAAAAACGTTCTTGTTTTCCGTTTAATCTCTTCATTTTGTTTCAGTAGTGTTATGTTCTGGAAGCGCTGGGATGCCTATTGGTAACCAGGCGCTATACAAAACTCAGAATAATAATAATAATAATAATAATAATATATATATATATATCGTACGGCTGTTAGACTTTCCCAAATGCATTTCTTGGCATCGAAAAGGGCACAGACTCCGAAATTGTGTGCTAATGATAGATTTATTAATCACACCACATATGGCCTTGATCACATAGGATATATATACCTACCTTACTTTATAATGCATGGTACATGCATATGTGGTAAATGATTCAGCAATCTGAGTCGTAGTAAAGGATGCATGGAAAAGAATGTGTGGTAAAGGCTGCTTCCCCTTGCCTGCGTAAGGCACATTATAGATGCATTCAGTTAACGTTTTACAAACAACCCGTTTATCATTAACCTGTAGTAGCAGCATAGTTTCTTCACCTGCCTAAAAACTGATCGCCTTAAACGTAAGCTCCAAGGGGCAGATTTACAAACCCCTTGTGCCACGTTTGCGTCACTTTTCCCATGTTAAAAGTGATGCAAAAAGTGGCACAAGGGGCATGTAAATCTGCCCCTAAGTTTCCAGCATAGTTCAATAACACCTCCTGTGCCATTGCATTCTGTCTATATAGCACATATTATGACATGAGAAGTCTCCTCTCTGAATCTCTCCAGGTTTAGAGATGGTCTGGCTGCCATTGCGGAGTGGATGACCACCAACTGTCTGCCGTTGAACGCCAGCAAAACTGAGGTTTTGTTAGTAGGGAAGAACTTGGGTGCCTGGTCGGAGCTCTGGTGGCCTAGTGTCCCCAGTATTGACCCAATCCTAAGGCAGTGGTTAAAAACCTGGGGGTATGGATGGACTCCTCCCTAAGCTTAAAAGACCACACAAAACAAGCATTTTCAATGCAATAGGTCTCGCATTAGGAAAGTTTGAGGTATTGGTATTGTAAATGACAAATTTGTTATTCGTTTTGTTTTTGAAAATAGCGAAATTAATAGCTTTGTCATTCACAATGCCAATAGTTATAACTTTCGCAAATGTGACACGTATAGCATGTGTAATGCAACATACGTTGTATTTACGTGACTTACATGTATTAATATTACAAATAACAATGGCTTTTAATTTTTTTTCAATAATTAATACTTAAATAAACGTTATTGTCATTTATAATGGCAATAGCTTAAAGTTTTGTATATAACTTTTGTGAAGTTTATGTTCAGTGTATTTTATTGTGCCGAAAATCCAAGAACAGAAGTGAAATATTAACATCTTTTTGTTACATTTGTAATAAAGCTTGAAACATTGAGAGAATATATTTGAACCAGGTGTTGTTGAAGGGTTGCACAGATTGATGCTGTGGTGGCGCTGAGTGATGTTGTGAGGGCGAACAAGTGATGCTGTGGCGTTCAGTGATGCTGTAGTAGCGCATAGTGATGTTGTGGTGCTTCTGAGTGATGCTGTGGTGGTGCGGAGTGATGCTGTATGCTATGCTAGGTTTATTTTGCTATCCTATGTTTTGTTTTGTTATGCTATGCTATGTTTTGCTATCCTATGCTTTGATTTGTTATGCTATGCTGTGTTTTGTTATGCTATGCTATGTCTTGTTATGCTATGCTATGTTTTTCTATGCTGTGCTTTATTATGCTATGCTATGTTTTGTTATGCTATGCTGTTTTGTTGTGTTTTATTATGCTATGCTATGTTTTGTTGTGTTTGGTATGCTATGTTTTGTTTTGCTATACTGTGTTTTGTTGTGTTTTGTTAAGCTATGCTATGTTTTGTTGTGTTTTGCTATGTTTTGTTATGCTATGTGTTGCTGTGTTTTGTTATGCTATGTTTTGTTATGTTATGCTATGTTTTGTTATGTTATGCGATGTTTTGCTTTGCTATCCTATTCTTATTTTTGTTATGCTATGCTATGTTTAGTTTTGCTATCCTATGCTTTGTTTTATTATGCTATGCTATGTTTTGTTATGCTATGTTTTGATATCCTATGCTAAGCTTTGTTTTGTTATGCTATGCTATGTTGTGTTTTGTTATGCTACGCTATGTTTTGCTATGCTTGGCAATGCTATCTTTTGTTATGTATGCTATGTTTTGTTGTGTTTTGTTATGCTATGTTTTGTTGTGTTTTGCTATGCTATGTTTTGTTGTGTTTTGCTATGTTTTGTTATGCTATGCTTTGTTTTATGTTATGCTATGTTTTGTTATGTTCTGCTATGTTTTGTTCTGCTATGTTTTGTTGTGTTTTGTTATGCTATGCTATGTTTTGTTATACTATGCTGTTTTGATATGTTATGCTATGCTTTGTTTTGTTATGATATGCTATGTTTTGCTATCCTATGCTTTTTTTTGTTATGCTATGCTATGCTGTGTTTTGTTATGCTATGCTGGTGAGGGTGTGCGAGTGTGTGTGAGTGTGTGTGAGGGGGTGTGGGGGTGTGAGGGTGAGGAGGTGTGAGGAGGTGTGAGGGTGAGGGAGTGTGAGGGTGAGGGTGAGGGTGTGAGGGTGAGTGAGGGTGTGTGAGGGGGGTGAGGGGAGTGAGGGTGTGTGAGGGTGAGGGGTGTGAGAGTGAGGGTGTGCAAGGGTGAGTGAGGGGGGTGAGTGAGGGTGTGTGACAGTGAGTGAGGGTGGGTGAGGGTGAGGGGGTATGGGGGTGTGAGGGTGAGGGGGTATGAGGGTGAGGTGGTGTGAGTGTGTGTGAGGGTGTGTGAGGCTGAGGAGGTGTGAGGCTGAGGGGGTGTGAGGGTGAGGGGGTGTGAGGGAGTGTGAGGGGGTGTGAGGGTGAGGGAGTGTGAGGGTGTGAGGGGTGAGGGGGTGTGGGGGGTGTAAGGGTGAGGGTGTAAGGGTGAGGGAGTGTGGGTGTGTGAGGGTGTGTGGGTGTGTGGGCTTGTGAAGGTGAGGGGGGTGTGGGCTTGTGAGGGTGAGGGGGTGTGAGGGTGAGGAGGTGTGAGGGGGTGTGAGGGTGTGTGAGGGTGAGAGGGGATGTGAGGGTGAGTGAGGGTGAGAGGGTGAGTGAGGGTGTGTAAGGGTGAGGGTGTGTGAGTGTAAGGGTGTGTGAGGGTGTGTGAGGGTGAGGGGGTGAGGGGTGTGTGAGGGTGAGGGAGTGTGGGTGTGTGAGGGTGAGGGAGTGTGGGTGTGTGAGGGTGAGGGATGAGGGTGTGTGAGGGTGGGTGAGGATGATGGTGTGTGAGGGTGAGGTTGTGTGAGGGTGAGGATAAGGGGGGTTTGAGGGTGAAGGTGTGTGGGGGTGTGAAGGGGTGAGTGAGGGTGTGAGGGTGTGTGAGGGTGTGTGAGCGTGAAGAGGTGTGAGGGTGAGGGTCCGAAGTAGGGTGAGAGGGTGTGTGAGGGTGAGGGTGTGTGGGTGTGTGAGGGTGAGGGGGTGTGAGGGTGAGGGGGTATGAGGGGAGGAGGTGTGTGAGGGTGAGGGGGTGTGAGGGTGAGTGAGGGTTGTGGGGGTGAGGGTGAGTGAGGGTGTTGGAGGGTGGGTGAGGGTGAGTGAGGATGTGTGAGGGTGAGGGTGTGTGTGAGGGTGAAAGTGTGTGTGGGGGGAAACCTGCATGTGGTCACATTACGGAAGGAAAAACAATATTCTAAGAGGAAATGAAGCCACTGTGATCGATATGGAATCTGTGGCTAAAATGAAGTTAAAAGGCCTCGGGCAGTGAGTCTGGCTCCTAACACTGAGCAAAATCGAGTAACACCTGGGGTCTTGGCTTTTAGGAAAGCTACCCTGCTGGAAGAGAGGGGGTTTTGTTTTTAGGGATAATTGATGCAGTGTGTGTTCACTACGTTAAGGAACATATTGCTGATTCCTAACATGTTGCAGTTGAAATTGATATTATGTCATGCTGAGAAGTGAAAAAAAATTAAGAAATGTGAACCAAACAGCAATCGGAAACTCCAGATGCAAAGGTAGCTCTGCTGGTTAAGGTTAAACATAGTGCCAGAAGTAAGTGCAGTACAGAATTATTTAAAAACATTGGTGGCTTTTCTGACCAAAAGGTCTATTTTTTCGAATTATTTCAGTTTCGAAACATGTGACTGTAGAATTTTATTAGCAGGAGTAAGCTGACACATCAGTGACTGCGGTAGCTTACACAAGTTTCACTTCTGGCACCGTTGCCAATGGAATGTAACTATTGCCAAAGGGCAAGCGTTTGCCTGCATCGTGACTGTACTGTTTCGTTCTTTCTTGAAATGCTACCCTACTTGTTCTGAAAAAAAAAAAATTCTATGATGTGTGACTTTCTAAAAAAAGATTTTTTGTGGAAAGGAAAAATGAAGAAAAACTCGGGATAATGAAAAAAAAAAAAGTGAAATCCAATAGCCTGCAGAGAAGTTCATTAGCCGTATCACAGGTACTTGTTTATGGTAAAATTGATTCGATGATCGACGAGAGCCAACTGTGCAGCCATATGCGCCTCAATAAATTGTCTTGAATAGGAGGGTAACACAAAAAAACAACATCAGATGGACAGCAGGGGGACATTACAATTATTATGCAAAACTGCATTGCAATTTGCGACTGCTCTATCTGAAGGCATTTCCTTCTTGGAATTATTGTCCCAATGCTCTATCCGAAGGCATCAGGTTGTCAGAATTAATGTCTCGAGTGTTTCCACATCAAATGCAGTTTGAAAGCCGTGCACCTCGACGCTGCGCACTTCGAATGGCTGGCTGCTGGGAAGGTTTAAGAGTTAGGCTTCTGCTGAGAGTTCGCTCAAACGTCGCTCAGTTGATTGCAGACCTCGGTGCCTCGGGGTTGGGTACCTCACGAATGTTTATGACTGGCTGACTTCTCGTTTCGCCACCTGGATTTGTGAAGGCCTCTCGGTATCTGCTGGGAATGTGCCGCCGTTTAGGACTCGGCTGCTCGCCCCATCATCCCTCTGACAGATGAGTCAGGGCTGTGACTGGCAGGTGGGGACGGGGAAAGACATTCAGCTGGAGTAGGCTCTGTAACTGCTGTGAAAGAAAACACTCTAAAACGCGGGGTGAAAAAGGAGCAGGAAAGAGCCAGGGTGGGCGGACGGACGGGAATCCGCGATAAAAAAAACCAAGCTGAGCTCTGATGACTAGTTACTTCCTGCACCACTTGAAGTAAATGCACTGTCTGAGGGAGGCGCTTGTAAAGTCTAATCAGTGCTGAGGTGCACTCAGCCAAAGGCGTGCTAGCAGGGCGGAGCCCCGGATGCAGCCAAAGGCAGGGGCTATGAACCCTGCGCAGCCGTCGTCCTGCCCCGCCCGTGCACAACAGTAGAAAGTTAGCAAGCTGGAAGTTTTCAGCCTGTCCCTTGCCGCGTCGCTGATCGGGAGCCGAGGACTCGGCGCCCCAGAAATGACTGTCCCCAACAGCAGCGATGAGGAGCGGCTATCGGAAGCAGGTGAGAGATAGGCTCCGCGGGGGCGGTGCAGGAGCGGACTCCCTAGACTCAGACTCCACCCGCGTGTGTATGCCTGCGCACGTGTGTGTATGTGTGCATGCGTGAGCCTGCGCGTGTGTCTGTGTGCCTGCGCGTGTGTGTGTGTGTGTGTGTGAGTGAGTGAGTGTGGCTGTGTACGCGCGCGAGGTTGATGTACTGTGAATCTGACACAGGAGATGTGCACGGCGCCGGGCTGGGCGTGCGCAACCACGAGGACAAATCTGAGAAATCTCCGCGCGTGCCCATCTCCTGTCTCAGATTCCCAGGAGACTGACAACAATCGTTGTCGAGCTAGACACATGCTTCGCATGCGCACTCTAGCTCGACCTAAAAAGTTGCCGCCACCTGCTTTGGCCTCCTGCGTGGCCTTAAACCCTTTCTGAAGTTTTTTGATCCTCCGACACGTCAGCTGATTGTTCAGTCTGCTATTTTATCTCGACTGGACTATCCCAGCTCCATTCTTCTAAGGGTAACCAGGCTGAAATTACTCAGGTGCAATGTGTTCAAAACGCGGCTGCCAGGGCTTTGTTGGGGCTTGAATGGACCTGTCCCACAGCTGGTGCTATCAGGAAACGTCATTGGTTGCCCATGGCTGCACGTATTCATTACAAAGCGCTGTGTCTGTCTTTTAAAATTCTGAAGCTGGCCACCCCTAGCTTATTGGCTAATCTTCTCACTCCCTTTGCTCCCTGCCGCCAGCTGTGCTCTCGGGGGCAGCACTTGGTTACTGTCCCACGAGTGAAACGTATCCATGCCAGCGGCCGGTCCTTGCGCTATCTGGCGGCTAGACTGTGGAACTCCCTACCTGTTCGAATTCGCAGTATGGAAATCTTGCTGGAATTTAGGAAAGCCGTTAAAACCTTCCTCTTTCCCTCTTGCTAGGCTCTGATTTCTCCCCTCTCTTCTCAGCGTTTTCTGCCTTTTGGTGTTTTGCTTGTTGTGTTGATGCTGGCATCGCCGCGACGCCCCTTTGCTGGGGCAGCTGTGTGCTATACAAATCCTAATAACATAACATAAAATATTACATGCTATTTGATTTTTAGCACAGCACTTGCATTTTATGTTATTATTGTACTATTTCGTCCATGTCACATCATTTCTCTTTGAGTACCACAAGTATGTTTTGATCAAACATTAAAGTTTTGTGACATATTTCTTAAACATTTTACGACATCCTGAAGAGCCCACATACAACACACACATACACATTTCACACTGCTTGCAGGGTTGGTTGAAATATACTGGACAACAATAAACAAGTGCAAGTCCCACCAAGAACAGTTGGGTTTGCCTGAAATGTTCGAAGGAAACTAGATTATTGTTCATGGTCAGCAGAGTGGGCGAGGATGGACGGAGCAGTGGACACGGCCAAGGTCGTTTAGAGAGCATGAGAACTCCAAGCCCTGCTAAGCCTTGGCTTTCGTGTCTTCCAGTATTCCTCTAGTTTATATGAAATGCAATTAGGTCCAGTGTGTGGAAAATTCTGAACATCACAAAGTTTGGTGTATTTGAGAAATTCCCACTGCCTGTAGTGCAAATATATTGTTTACTTTTATTGAATTGTTTGTACTCTCCGTATCCCCATGGCTACTGCCCAGGCCTGAGTCCTCCTGACCGGTCACTAAGATCCACCCCAGTACTGTAGGGCCATCTTACTTGGTGGGGAAGCCTTGAAGTGGTGCGCAACGATTGATAATGTACAATAGTTCCGCGCATTGTAAATTAAATTTCCAAAGCTGGGTCGCCACCTGTAATATACATGTATTATCAATGGTGTAAGAGATACAAGCTATTTATCTCTTTTGTAGTCTACCATTATTCACAAATGATTCTTTGAACTACATTAATTGCTGAGTCCTGTCTACATTGTTTTAATGAGATTTCTACAGAATTAAATAGGAGTTGAGGATTTCTGCTCACCAGGGTCCCTGCTAGGAGTGGCCTGCTGTACATCAAGCCCATTGGGCATTACATATACTAATTAAAACTCGTGCCCTGATAAAAGTCAGGTGTGTGTCTATGAGTGGGGTGCAGTGTGAGAGCTGAGAGTTGATGTGAATTTGCAAAGTGAGTGCTGCGTGAGTGAGTGTAAGCTGTGCGTGACAAAGGAGGTGCAGAGTGACCGAGATGGAAATGCGGTATATATATATATATGTGTGTGTCTCTGTTTGTGTGTGTGTGTTAGAGATGGCAGGGCTGTGTATATGAATCTGTTGGGGAGTGACAGAGCTGTGTCTCTGTATGTGCAAGAGATGGTGGTTGTAGGAAATTGGCTCTCTATATAGGGCACTAAAAAGAAGTACACTGAGCAGAGAGTCCAGGGAATCCCCAATTGGCTGACAGAGGCAACAGTGGATAATACTAACGATCTATTTGTGGTAGTGTGGGTGAGCAGTTAGGCTTATCAGACGGTACTGCTAAGCATTTGTTGTACTCACAGAGGCAATAAATGAGTCACACACTCAAAGAATAAATGCAAGACCAATTTAGAAAAATAACATTTCTTTTTAAATATATTTTCAAGCTAAAAACAATGTTCAGAGGCAAGTACTGTATTTCTTTGGGATTATCAAAGTTAAGCAAATAGTTCAAACTCTGTGGCAGACACTCAGTTCTCAGGTTCAGCAGCTCTTCTTTGTCCACTTCTTCGTCAGTTCAGTCGAATCTGAAGTTCTGGGTTGAGGGGTGCCACCTAAATACCGAATTTATGGGCGTTAAGGGGAGTACCAGGCAGTATGCATAGGGCTATCTACCTTAGGGTGACTACACCCTCTATATGACCACTTCCTGTGGGGAGTGGGGATATCCCTGACCCTAACAGGCTAATTCTATTAACCACAGATGGAGGATTCTAAAAAGTGGGGTACACATCAGCTGCCCCACCTTAGTGGTGGGGCTAGCTAGGTGTGGGCACACCTCCTAACCTAACTAGGATGTGGCCTAATGGTTAGAGCAGTTGACCTCAAGGCGGGGGAACCGGGTTTGAGTCTCAGCAGGGACACTCACCATCTTATGATTCTGGGCAAATAACTTAATCTCTCCATACCTAACAAAATGAATGTGTCTCCGTGTAATGCAACTGGTGCTCATGTGGAGTGCTCTGATATCTTAGGGTCGAGTTACCACTATATCAAACTCCAAGAAGAAAAGACAAGATAATTTTCCCACCTGTCCTCCCGCCAAAAAGTGGGGTCAGGATAGGGGGAGTTGGAATCCTCCACTAACTGGAGGGTCCTGGGTTGTATTTCAAAGCCAACATGGCCTTTGAAGCTTCCTCTCCCTGGAAGGCAATTTCTGCTTGGACGAGGTGTGAACACCTCCGCCCAGAGCAGGTTTCGTTTCTGACCTCTGAGAGCAAAGGCTCTGTATGTGTGAGAGATGGCAGTGCTGTGCATATGTATGATGGCATGATGTGAGTGGGTAGTTTTGTATATGAAGGGATGCAGTGTGAGAAGAGTGTTGTGTGAGAGAATGGTGCTGAGAATGTGTGTGAAGGGTGGTGCATGAGATAGGAGATACACTGCAAGGGAGAGTGAAGGGGCTTTGTGTATCTTTGAAGCTGTGCTGTGTTAGTCCAAGTGCTCAGTGTAACAGGAGATGCTGTCTTTGTTAGTATTATCAGAGGATGCTGTCTTTGTTAGTAGTATCAGGGGGTGCTGTCTTTGTTAGTATTATCTCTGCGTGGGTGGTCTGTGTGTAAATGTTAATGAGTCCAAGGATGTCTTTTTCCACCCAAGCACTTCAGACAGTAAAGAATGCTTAATATAAAAGCTACTTCTCCCACTTGGCATGTTTATCACACCATTCTGGTGTTACCTGCTTTTGAATGGCCAATTATAGACACAAATAAATGCACATTTGCCCAGCAGAAATTACTGTTTTGTGCAGGGTTGTCGGAAGCCTCAGTGAGGCCTGGGGCTAAAACTTAACAGGGAGGCTCTCTGGATGCCGTCTTTTTTGCAAGGTATTAACAAGCATTTGCAATGCAATAGGTCTCGCATTTGCAAGATTTTGAGCTATTGACATTTCAAATGACAATTCCTTCTATTTATGAGTTTTGAAAACCGACTAGAAGTACAAAGTGCACATAAATAGGTAAAAGTTTAGAAAATGCGAGACCTATTGCATTGCAAATGTTTGTACTAAACAAAAAAAGTAAATCTCATACAGGCTCTGTTTCTGAGAACAAGGCTTCGAACGTATACAATTGTGTTCCACCCAATGCATCCTATGTTTTTTTTTTCCAGAGTTATATATAGGCCGAACTTGCTCCGAAGGTATGAGAGCGCTTTACATTAGCACCAGCTTGGTTACAGACAAACACATTCATGATTTTTTGTTAGGCACAAGGAGAATCACAGGATGTTGATTGAATTGAACCTGGTTCCCCAGCGTCGCGGTCGACCGCTCTAGCCGTGAGGCCACGTCCTCTCCCTTTACCCTTAGAAGTATGGAAGGCCTGGTCAAGGGACCATAGATTCAAATTCACAATATCAACTCACAATGGGTGCAAGCAGAAAGTGCTTAAGTCACTGAGACATCAAGCCATTCAGCAGCTCCCAGAGTGGACCATATGAAAGTATACAGTGTTACTTCTTAGGTGTCTTCATTTTGAAGCTGTGCAGAGGAGCTTGATTTGGACAGAAACAGTATTTAGGTCAAAACAAAATATATGTAGAATTCCATCTTAACCCAATTTTGTGACAAATGGCCTTCAGTAAAGAAGTACTTTTTCAGTGAGTAAAATATACAACTGGTCGAGTGCTTGAAAGAAATGCGTAGACAGCTGATGTGAACAATCACTGAGACACCCAACGGGAATTAGAACGCTCTGCTTTCCTATGAGACTGCCATCTTTAAAGTTAAAGGCAAAATGAGAACTATTGAGTCCAGAGAAAGAACCTTAGGATCTTGAGAAAATCTGCCTTGGATAGATTTCTGTTATGTCCCTTTACTCGCACAAACGCCAGCACAAGGAATGCATGCATAGAGACCTGTGGGGTGAGCTACAACGTTTTTACCCAAATTAAGATGCAAGATGGTTTGCTAAAAGGATGGGGAGCCTTTCTATCTGTCTCAATGTAGGAACCAGCATCCGTTTCAAGGAGAGAGTGCGCACGAGGCACCTTTTGGCTTGGGATATTTTCTCTCCATGCCCGAGGGCTAATGAAAGCATCACTCACATTTTCAGCTCAGTGTCGTGAAATGAAGGAAAGACATGGAAAGCAGTTTTGAATTTACCATGATGTCAGCAGTACTTAATTTGTGCTGGTGCTTTCCGGTGCTCAGCAACGGCACTTAATTGCCAGCACCAGGGCTTATGACTGTCTGCCACATGGTAGTAGTGTCTGCTAATTTAGGTACAAGCACAACAAATTCTGCTTATTATTTAAATTTACATTTCATATTATTAGTATTTGCCTCCAAAACTATTCTTATAGCTTTGAGGGCCTGTGATAGTATGAATTGTCACACTTTTAAGAGTGTGATGATTAGTAGTGTGTTGGTGCTGTCATTGGCAGTGCTGCCAGGGGCAATGGATGGTGCAAGCTCTAGTGTCCTCCTGCCGAGAGCCCCACGACTACGTTTTTTATTTACAAATTAAGCACTGGATGTCAGTCATTAGATGGGCCGTCTTACATCAAACTTTGGAGATAATATTTAGAAGAGAATGAATGAGCTACGTCTGTAGGAATGCTTGCAAACCTCACTTATAGAACTCGTGTCATTCAAACGTCTGGAGGAAATGCCCAACTACATACAAGGCCACAAGTTTGTTTCACACATCATGAGGCTTCAAGTCATGCGCCATCCTCTAATTAGTTTCTGAGGCAGCTGCACAAAGCCTTTCATATGAACGCTGTGTGCACTGAGCTACAAACAGAAGAGGGAGTACATTTAAAGCAGGATGAATTACAGCATGCCGTGTGTCAAATGTCCTTATTAGTGGTCTCTGTTTAAAGGACAAGCATAAAGATCAGTGATACGAATACCGAGTTGAGTCCTCCCACTAAAAGGTAACGCAGCAAGAAACACATACATTTTTTGTGCCCTACATTAATATCCTGTGCAAAACATAAGTCGTACATAGAAAATTAAGGGAAACAGCAATCGTACTCAACTATGGCAACAGCTGACACCCAATGCTGGAAAAAGGAAAATAAACTTTGCTGATATAAACGGTTGATATAAACTGAGCCGGGTAAATAAAATAAAACAAAATGGGTCCAAATTAAACAAGCATTGGCCGCGCGGCCGTGAAAGTGACGCGGCCGTCACAGTGAAAGTGACTGCGATGGTGGGCTGTAAGGGTGCCCGCGACCAATGCACTTAATGAGCCATGATGAGAGAGGAAAGCCAGATGGCGCCTCTGCTCCTAACTGTGCGCGTAAACGCACGCTCTAGGCCACACAAAAAGCTGTGGTCAGCTTTTTAAAGCCCACTCACTAAATGTCGCATGCATGCATGCACCTAGCTCAGGCGAGACCTAAAAATGTAGTCCAGGGGAAGAGAAACCATGGCATCTAGTGCCCCCTAGTGGTGGGACCACATCACCTGCCTCTTTATTAATGAAGATGGCAGGCTTGACGATTCAAAGATGTATGAATACATTTTGCGGGGCAGCTTGGGCCTGGAACGCGTGGGGGCTTTGGGTATCATGCTTCCTATGCTCCCCCCTTGTGATGGTCATGGTTTTCTGCTGAAACATCCTGGGTGTCTTGATAAAATACGGAAACATGATTAATGATCTCAGGCCATTCAGCAGAAGGATGAACGGGACCAATGACCTAGTCTTGTGAGAAGAAGAAATAATTCTGGGGTGATCAGAAAAGGTCAGATGCTTGGTCTAAGGCTCGACACGGGTCATTTTGGGAACTCAGAACATTTATAGGAAACTCCACAAGCAGCAAAGACTGACGATAAAGATGCAGAACTTCGGGCAAAGGACATAGGCAACATTTATGGAGGAGGAGAGATTCGGGGAGCTCTGCTGAAGATACATGGGTAGGGCACAGTGTGGTCGCAACGCACATGCAGCAGCCTTCTGGTCCCAAGATTATTTAAGCACACGATGGAGCCCTGAAGAAAGGGAGGCCATCCAGACCCTTGAGAGGCTGTGCTTGTCCTTCACATTGGCCTGTATTATATATTATATTTGTACTTTTCAAACTGGCAACTAAACCTAGTGATGGTCTGCAGTGAAGTTGAAGTTGATAACAAAGTTTATTTAGACAGATGGTCTGCAGTGCTGCTACACCTTTATCTGCAGTTGTCGCTGGGGTTCCCGTACATTTAGTATCAAAGTTTAGTAGTTCAGCAATACATCTTAATGGTCTATACTGGCCCTACTCCACAGGGATGACCATAATGCCCTATACATTTTATGATGCAGGCACTATTTATTACACAACATTGCTACTTCTCTGCTCTGCTTTGAGTGAACCCACGTGTAACAGGGTGCGCGTCCCCACTGCACATGCCACTGAAGCACCAGGATGTCTACACATGGCTGTACTGGATACAAGCCAGCCTCCCATCTGCCATTGAGTTGAAAGACCTCAACATCCTCTCCTACGCCGACGACACACAGCTGATCCTCTCCCTTCTCGCACCGCCAAATCCAACCTCCACGAAGAAATGTAAGCCGTCGCCGAATGGATGAAGAACAGCCGTCTCAAACTGAACTCGGACAAGACAGAGGTCCTCATCCTCGACTCCATCCCCTCAGCCTGGGACGACTACTGGTGGCCGACTGCCCTGGGAGCAGCACCGACACCCACCGGCCACGCATGCAAACTGGGATTCATCCTCGACTCAACACTCTCCATAATAAAGCAAGTCAATGCCATCTCATCCTCCTGTTTCAACACCCTCCGCATGCTCCGAAAGATCTACAGGTGGATCCCCACCGACACAAGAAAAACAGTCACCCAGGCCCTCGTCAGCAGCAGGCTAGACTACGAAAACACCCTCTAGGCGGGAGCCCCGGCAAAACTACTGAAACGGCTGTAACGCATACAGAACGCCTCCGCACTCCTGATCCTCGACATCCCTCGTCACAGCCACATCACACCCCACCTCAGAGACCTGCACTGGCTCCCCTTCAACAAGAGGATCACCTTCAAGCTCCTCACCCACGCACGCAAAGTACTCCACAACACCGGACTAACACACCTCAACAGACAACTCACCTTCTACACCACCGGACCAACATACCTCAACAGACGACTCACCTTCTACACCCCGAACCACCAACTTCGTTCCAGTTCGAACTCGCCCTCGCCGCCCTCGCCACCATCCCCCGCATCCGAAGAGCGACCATCGGCAGCAGATGGTTCTCCTACCTCGCCGTCAAGTCCTGGAACACCCTCCCCATCCTCCTACAGCAGACCCAAGATCTACTAACCTTCAGGAGACTACTCAAGACCTGGCTCTTTGAGCAGTAGATGCACCCCCCCCCCCCCACCCCCAACATCTTGAGACCCTTACGAGTGAGTAGCGCACTCTACAAATGCCTGATTGATTGATTGATTAAAAGAGTAGTTATCAAAGTCTGGCACAACCTGTAAGAGAGCTCTCTCTGCATCCTTATCCATCACCGCAGCCTTTTACCTGGACCACAGCACCCCCTCCACAGTCTCCAATCAACAACATCTTGGACCACACCCCCAGCTGTTCCCAATCCTACCTCTGCAGCTGCTGACCAAATGTAAGCTGTGTCAGCCTGTCATTCCTGTCCTGCCACATACCAAAGAGAGCTCCGAGTGCTACTTAATCGAGCATTTAGATCATGTTTACTTAGGAATATATTGCAATGTGTCTCCACCCCTGCTTGCATGGCAGGCACCTCGCCTAAACTTAGAAGATTAGGCGAGTGGAAAGGATATAGGCTGGCTGGGCAGATTGGATACTCTAGGCTGAAGCCACTAGGGATTTTCAAATTGAGGTAGATTTATTTAAAATGAGAAAAAAGTTACGAGCACATTAGCCACCATTTTTAGGACTAGATTGAAAGTGCGACTGTCTGCGAGACTTATTGTTACCAGTTCTTTACAGCATGCACAGACTGGGCTGTGGCTCCACCCACCCACAGGCACATTATCAACATTGTCTCCCCTCATCCTATTGGTTATTTGGTGTATCAGTCCATGAGGAACTATTTGACACCTGAAAGTGCACGCAATCACCACGCTGTTTTTCACATTCAAAACGTTGCTGCCTATATATATATATATCCTTGGTATAGAGAAAACAATCTTTATTGCTATTTTTTAGCCCACATTGCAAGGCCAATAGGGAACGCTTTCGTGTGCTAAACTGGCGCTTTTGCATGCAACACATGTAAGCTGCATTCCTAAATAACCACGTTTGCATTCGTTGGCACATTAAGCCCAGACCTATGGGCTTTACTGCTGCTTCTTGGTTGCAGTCCCTTCGCTGTTGTCCTCGTGCATATGGTGTATTTGCTCTTGCTGGTGCAGTGGCTGTTCTAAAGTAGCCTGGATTTGACCTCGGGGTGTTTAAAATGGCAAACACCGTGAGCTTTTTGAAGTAGCAATTAGCAATATGTGTGGGCTAGTAATGTGAGATTTCAACTCCTTAAGAGAGTTTCGGCCATCCCTCAAATTCAGATTGTGATAGGAAAATACGTATTAAGTTACTTTAAAAACCTCATTAAAACCAGCAGCTCTCTGTGGGGTTCCAGCAGACGCACTCCCGCCGGATGCCACGATCCACTTAACATATGGCTTCCCAGGAGGCCCCAGCGCTCCTGGTACCTCTTGGAGATTCGTGCCTTCCTGTTGACCGGCCCCGCCCCTTCCGGTTGGCCCCATCTGCTGCTCCTCTGACCCTGTTCCATCCAGCCCAGGCCCCTTTGATGCCCTCGCGCGTGTTTCCTCCCCCCCGACCCCGTCGTTAGCATTAAACGCGTTTGCCTCTGGACAGCAGGCACATCTGGCGCGGGGGGAAGTTGTTAGCGCGAGCTCGGGTTTCCTTCCCACGGTGTGTGGGTCACGAGGTCAGCGGCCAGGCACCTGTGCACGCGCTGAACCCTGCCAGGGTGCGGGGGTGTCCCAGCCTGAAAGAAGAACGGCTTTCCGTTCCTTTCTCTTGCTCATCTTATGGAGATATCGTCTAAAGTATCCGTCTTTGCTTATTTTTGCTGAAGTGCCATGCTTTGTCTGCTCTGAAGCCAATGTAATAATACAAATATAATACTTGTCTAAGTCAGGCGCCGATCACTTTCAGCAAGGTTCTGATTTGATATGAAACAGTGGTATTGAGATATATTAACGATGCATGGTTTCCACAGGCAGCCACCAAGCAAAATAGAAGATGCTGGACGCAGAAGTCCACTGCTGTGACGTCACACCAGTGCACGACCCCAGTGAGTGTAAGGCGGGGTGACATCATGGTACTTAAAGTGGGTGATGGAGCCTCGGGAGGTTGGCATGATGCCTTGTATGCTTGTTTAATGAAAGTGGCTCCTGAAAGTGGCCGGGCCCCAGACATAGCTGGACTGGCCAGCCGGGCCAGCGGGCAATGCCCCGATTTCAGCCTCAAGGAGCGGTGGTGCACGCGATGCCATCCCAGTGGTACCTTGAAAGAGTTGCTCTGAATCTAATGCCATTGGCACGTCTGCACATGGGCGCTGCATTTATCATATCTGCCAGGGCTGTTTTAAATGCCCTGTCCAGCCCTGATCCGAGGACCCTGCATCCTCATTCCTCTTCCTTTTCACAGTCTTTAAAACATGAGCTCTATGTCAGGGTGCAGTTTTCACCTATACTAATAAGTTAAAATATAACCCATTCCAATATGGCTGAATCCCTTTCCTGTCTGGGGTTCATAACAGCAGGGCTAACCCAAACACCTGTTTGTTATTTATGCCATACACTTAAACCGGTTTTATCTGTGTCATTGGTAATTTGCACTATATTTTAGCTGAAATGTTCTCTTTTCTTTCGTGTATAACTATAACTCCAGTCACATGGTCAGACCACCATTTGCTTGCTTTCCATCATAAAACAACACTAAGCGACGCACCTAAATCCACCTTACAAGCATCAACCTATCAACCGTGGAACAAACTCAATATGGAACGCTTAGAAACGCAACTACATTCATTACAGATCGAGGAACAATACATTTTGTTCTAACACTATGAGTGGCTGCAGGAAGCTTTTGATATTCTGATACCACTAAAAACCACACAACAGAACAAAAGAAAATAAGCACCTTCTAGAAATAAAGAGATCAAACAACATATTAGAAAGCTGCAACATACCTGGCTCAAAACAAACGCCAATTAAGACAAACTTTGTCTACAGAAAATTAACAGATTATACAAGTCAGCTATCACAAATTTAAGAAAAGATACAATTCATAGAGAATTCAAAATGCTAAATGTGCAAATAAAGAATTTTATAAAATACTCAATGAATTTCGTAAACCAAATTGCCTAGAAGGAGCTAATCCCGTTACTCGAGATTTCACACACAAACTGGCAAATCATTACACAGACAAAGCAAAGATGTTGGACTCATACTTAAAACAAGTCAAGGCACCAGCACTGACCTTTATACAAAACAACAATACAAGAATACTCTAAACCAGCCTCTCTGTTCCTTCCAACACATTTCACATGAGGAATTTATGGACCTGTTCAAAGCAAGTTGGCCTGCCGGCAGCCCTTCTGACCCGTGCCCACTCAAACCTTCAAATATAAATTCTTCTAACAAACTTTGCTGCCACTCCAGTAAAGAGAATCATCACCAACTCCTTAACTACCGGAATATTTACAGAAGAGCTAAAAAAAGTCATACATTTTCCCATTATTGAAGAAAACAAACTTTGATCCGCTGAACCCTGACCACTACAGACCAATTACAAATTGACCTTTCCTGGGCAAACTGATAGAAAGAGCAGTGTTTGCCCAGATGTCAAAATTCATGGAAGAGAATCCATACTTTCGGACTTCCAAACCGGATTCCGTCCAGGAAGAGGCACAGAATCTGCCCGCCTTGCCATCTGGGATGACCTGAAGAACACAGTTGACCGCAACAGGGTTGCTTTGCTACTTCTCTTAGACCTTTCTGCTGTCTTTGACACAGTTGACCGTGACACTCTGATACAAAGACTCCATGAAGCCTGCATAGAGAGGACTTCTCTAGGCGGGATCGGATCCCAATAGTCAGAGAGAGAGACTATTGGTGGGGCATCCATGTTTTTTAAGCTTGCTTAAAAGCTTTTAATGATTACATGTCAGACTTGGATCTTAGGGTCAACTTCACTAAGTCCTTTGCGATGGTTTGTGGCACGAAAGGGACAAAAACTCGCAGGTATTTAGTAAATAATGTGACCATTGAAAAAGTTGATAACTTTAATTATCTGGGGAATTTATTTAATAGAACTCTGAGTTGGGACCCTTTAATATCAGCACGCGTGCACAAGACAACTCGATCTATAGTGGCCCTTTTTCGTTTTTCCAGCAAGTTGGGCCAAAAAACGATTGCTGAATTAAAGACCCAGTATAAAGCCAAATGCGTGCCCGTTGCAACATATGGGGCGGGGGCGTGGGGTATACATAAATGCACCAAGATCCAAATTATGGAAAAAAGTTCCTAAATCGTCTTTCATCAATCCCATCCGGTTCATCAAATATTTTTTGTCATTCAGAGATGGGTATAGAATTTGTGAGTGACATCTTTCACGTTTCCCCTTTATTTTTATGGGGGAAAATTTGGCAGTCTGAAGATTTACAACTTTCAAAAGAAATCTTAAAAGACTGCACTAAACTTGAACATGCCATGCAGATCCCATGGCTGCTATATGTGAGGGAAACTTTCCATAAGATTGGCCTGGGACATATTTATGAAAACCCAGAATCTATTCAGAAGGATATAAAGTCGACAATTAAAAATGCTTAGGGTATTACCCTGGGCATGCTAAAAGAAACTGAACAAACATCATATAATAGGGGTAAATCGCAGCATCAGTTTTATTTATCCTTCACTATGCGCACCCAATGGCGCTTTTATTTGACAAGATTTCGTTTAAATACATTGCATTTTTTGTTCGCATTTCCGAAACAAGGGGGTTGGTGTGAGAGGCTACCCCCTTGTCCTTGTAATAATAAGGTTTCACAATGCACCCTGCATCTTGTTCTTTTTTGTACTTTGTATAAGGAACCAAGAAATCGGTTTATTAAACCTGTTTTGCTGGACATTCGACCATGTGATTACAGGGAGGGAAATGAGTATTTGTTGTTGTTGTCCACTGCAGCTATATGCAGTGCTGTGCTTAGTTTTATTAGGCTAGCACTCACTATTAGAAGACAATATTGAGCAGTATTAATGGAAACCATGCATGCCTATTTTGATAACTAAATCAGCAGATGATTTTGTCTACAAATGTAGTAGTTAATTTTGATTGTTAAACTTTGCAGAGCTAATGTGTTGTACTTAGTCCCTGCTGTTTAATAGCACAAGCACTTTTTCATTTTTAATTGTGTATGGCCTTCTCTTTCCTTTGATTGACTGTAACATTTTAATATGGAATTTAGATAATTCTGTGTAAACCTGATTTTTAAATTTTTTATACTTTTATGATTCTGTTGATGAATTGAAATAAAGTTTAATGAACTGAACTGAACTAACATATCCACCAGTCGAATTACTTTCATATTCCCCTAATGATTTATGCCTCCCATATACAAAAATGAATGCTCACTTGCTTCCCAGAAAGCACTCTTTCCCGGTTGAACCTATCCCTTATGCAAGGATATGTCCCTCTAGCTTTCAGTAGCAGTGGTTATTCTGCTTCAAAACAACCTTGCGAGAACCCTCAGCAGCTAGACAACTACAGGCCCATCTCTCTTCTCCAGTTCCCCGCAAAAATCCCAGAAACGCATGTAGTAAACCATTTTTGCTCCCTCCTAGAAGAGACTCATTTCTTTCAGCCAACTCACTCCACCGAACCAATCATCTTATCAGTGGTGGACGATAGAAAAAGGCAGATGAAGGATGCACACAGGGACTGATCTTATTAGACTTATCAGCAGCATTAGATACCGTTGACCACGGGATTGTAGCCGATCAAATTTCTGTGGCAGGCCCTAGAGGAACTGCTTTAAACTGGATGAAATATTTTTTTAAAGACGACTCAGTCATTCCTCCTCTCATCTTACAGCTCTGCTAAAATCAGCGCTAATTGCAGGGTACCACAGGGCTCCTTTCTGTCCCCCATCTCTTCAACCTTTATATTCGCCCCTTGATACATACTTTACAACAGAAAAAGGTACAAATATATAAATATGCAGCAGATTTTTAGGGAATGTTTCCAGAATAATATGCTACTCATCAAAGATTGGATGAATGGGAACCACCGAAAACTCAATTCAGACGAAACAGAGATTGTCATCCTCAACAATAAATTAAAGCATTGGACTCCTGCAAGTTAGGCCCCCCCACCTAATCCCAAAAGCACGGTAAAAAGTCTTGGCGTCCACATTTTTGTGGACTTATCCATGAAACCTCAGATAAGCACTGTTACGTCCTGCTGTTTTCTTCAACATAGGAAGTTCAGAAACATTAGAAGGTTCATCACTAGAGAGGCCAGCATTCTAATCATTATTGCTTTGATTTTGTCTAGAATTGATTATGCTAATGACCTCTACCTGGGTCTCCTTAGTAACCAAAATCATAGACTTCAGCTGGTACAAAATCAAGCAACAAGAATCATCTTTCAACCATCAAGATACTGCCACAGGAAGCCACTGATGAAGGAGCTTCATTGGCTTCCAGTGGCGCAGTGAGCCATGTTTAAAACAGGATCAATTATCTTCAAAGCAATCCAGCGCAAAGGTCCCAAGAACCTATCCACAAGGATCCTTACATATTCCCCGAAACAAAATCTCAGATCTGCTCAAATGAACTTACTGGTGGACCACCATGTGCGCCAGGACTCAGGTCAGCACGGAAGATACCACCCACACGATGAACACCATCCACTCGGGCTCCCCAGCCGATCCCTGCCCACACCACATCTTCAACAAAGCCGACTCCATCATCGCACCCAAACTTCAGGACATCATCAACAACTCCTTCATATCCGCCACCTTCCCGGAGAGCTGGAAGCACGCAGAGATCAGCGCCCTCCTGAAGAAACCCACCGCAGACCCCTCAGACCTCAAGAACTTCCGCCCCATCTCGCTCCTCCCCTTCCCTGCAAAAGTCATTGAGAAAACCGTCAACAAACAGCTGACAGCCTTCCTGGAGACGAAAGGCTCCCTCGATCCATCGAGTCCGGATTCCGAGCGAACCACAGCACCGAGACCGCCCTCATCGCGGCCACCGACGACATCCGGACCCTGCTGGACAACGGAAAAACCGCCGCCCTCATCCTGCTCGACCTTTCGGCTGCATTCGACACGATCTGCCACCGCACCCTGACAACCCGCCTCCGCCACGCCGAGATCCAAGGAAAGGCCCTGGAATGGATCACCTCCTTCCTCTCCGACAGAACCCAAAGAGTCCGTCTCCTGCCCTTCCTTGCAGAAGCTACCAAGATCATCTGCGGCGTACCTCAAGGCTCCTCGCTCAGCCCCACCCTCTTCAACGTCTAGATGAGCCCCCTCGCAGTCATCGCACACAAGCACAACCTCAACATCATCTCCTACGCCGACGATACCCAACTGATCCTCTCCCTCACCAACGACCCCACCTCCGCCAGAGCCAGCTTGCAGGACGGAATGAAAGACATCGCAGACTGGATGAAGCTCAGCCGCCTGAAACTGAACTCAGACAAGACGGAAGTCCTCATCCTCGACCCATCCATCTCCGCCTTGGACGACTCCTGGTGGCCCCCTGCTCTGGGCCCCCCACCCAAGCCCACGGACCACGCACGCAACCTGGGCTTCATCCTTGACTCCTCCCTCACGATGGCCAAGCAAGTTAACGCCGTTACCTCCTCCTGCTTCAATACTCTCCGCATGCTCCATAAGATCTTCCGCTGGATCCCCACTGGAACCAGGAAAACGGTCACCCAGGCCCTCGTCACCAGCCGTCTGGACTACAGGATCGCCCTCTACGCTGGGACCACCGCCAAACTACAGAAAAGACTCCAGCGCATCCAGAACGCCTCAGCACGACTCGTCTTAGACATCCCCCTACACAGCCACATCTCTGCCCACCTGAGGAACCTGCACTGGCTCCCCGTCAGCCAAAGGATCACGTTCAGACTCCTCACCCATGCACACAAGGGTCTCCACAACTTGGGCCCCGAATACCTCAACAACCGCCTCACGTTCTACACACCAACCCGCCAGCTCCACTCCGCCAGCCTCGCCCTCGCCACTGTCCCACGGATCTGCAGAACCACCACTGGAGGAAGATCCTTCACCTACCTGGCTGCCAAGACCTGGAACACCCTCCCCACCCACCTACAACTCACCCAGGACCATCTCTCCTTCAGGAAGCAGCTCAAGACCTGGCTCTTCGAGCAGTAACAGCCCCCCCCCCCCCAGTGCCTTGAGACCCTAGCGGGTGAGTAGCGCACTTTACAAATACTCTTGACTGGTTCTGAGATTTAGACACAAAAGGATGGGAGGGACACGGTTTTCCACGAGAGGCCCGCAACTCTCGAACTCTCTGCCCATCTTAATCAGCCAACTACATGTGCTTTAGAAAGATGTTGAAAACATGGCTATTTACTCCAGCCTACAGCTAGATGTGGGTTCAGACAATGGCAGCTAACTAACTCAGTACCAAGAGACCTGTGGGTGTACATGTGCTCTATAAATTTCCCGTAACATAACATAACATTTCACTATACTAATTCATCACTGATGCTTTATGGGGTCCAGAGTAGCGTGCTACTCGCTGAAAAAGCACTTTAACACCCCATCAAGGGTAGCAAGTGCAATATAAATGCAAACCTTTTCCCCTCTTCTATCCATCCTCTATCCTTCTGAATCCATATAACTGACTAACATATCCACCACTCAAATTACTTTCATATTTCAATATGTTAATTCCCCAATAATCCTTTATGAGTCCCGGAGTAGAGTGCTACTCGCCCAAAAAGCGCTTTGACTCCTCGTCAGGGGTAGTAAGCGCTATATAACTGCAATTACAATACAATACAATACAATGTGGCTTTATCAGAAATACATATGCATTACATATACATTTGCATCACATAACCAGGTAGGCCCGCACAAGCAGCCTTCCACTTCTGTATCCCATTTCTCCGAGAAACTGTTATGTAGAGATTAAGGACCACATGTACATAGTCTTTTGTTGCGCAAACAGCTATGTACAACAGTGTGTTTTACACTGTTTGCGAATCCCAGTGGGTCGCAATTGACCTACCTCATTAATATTCATGAGGTAGGTCGCAATTTGCGACCCATTGGGAATCGCTAAAAAGACAGGGATGGTGGCATGCTGGGGACAGCAAACCACCATGTCTGTGTTTGCTTTTAAATAAAGAAACTTTTTTTTATTGCACCCCATCTTCCTCAAAGTAAGACAGGCTGCATTTCAAAAGCAACAATTAAAAGTTTTTTAATTTGATTTTCTTAAAAACATTTTTGCATACATTCTCAAAGGAGAAGGAGTCCCTTTAGGGACCCCTTCCTGTTTGCGAATGAGTTACCACCAAATTGAATTAGGTGGTAAAAAGCGATTGTTTTGCAACCACATTTTAAAACATTCACACATAACACTGCGAGTCGCTATTAGGAAGAGATGCCCTTAACACATCCCTTCCATATCACTTACTCATTTTGTGATTTGTTAATAGGTTACCATATTGCAAAATTGGGTTTGATACTTGTAAAAATACCTTTTTGCGTACTCAAACAGACTGATTAACTGAATCACCCCGTTTGTAACCTCAAAAAGTCTAGGTACATACAGCACCAAGTTATCTGCCACTGTATGATCTAGTTGCTAGAAGTGCTGTTCATATGATGAGTGCTTCCACCTTCGCTGAGTGGTTTGGGGCGATGCACATAGAAATTCAGAGTGCATTTTAAAAGCTTGCAGCAGTGGGCTATACTGGCCATTAAAGGCCCACTCCAGTGCTAACGGCTTCAGCTGAAGGTGAACAAACAAAGAATTAAACATAAAGGCTTCCTAGAGACCGAGGGAGTTGAAACCGCCCCCAGCCCGCAGCTGCAAAGACTTTGTTTCACAGCTGTTGCTGTGAATATTCAACAGTGATAGGGCCAACTCTCTTGACAAGAGGGTGGGGGCAGTCCTCCACATCCGCAAACAGCATCTGATGCCTTAGATCTCCAGATAAAAAAAGTTCATGAATCACATTTCTAGAAATTCTACATCATTTTTTTCTTCCACTTCTCTCCTCTCATTGTCCACTCTTTCAAGAGGGGCTGATAGAGGCCTTTCATGATTAACTCCACAAAGGGGCAGTGGGTCAAGTGCTCGGGGAGAAGAGAGGGCTTTCGTTCCATGTTGGAGTTGAAAAGAAGGCCCTCTTTCCTTCTGATTCAGAGATTTAAGATGGGCACTCTTCAGAACATTCTGCCACTCATTACTCCAAGGGCTTTGCTGGCCTTTCTGTACCTTTTTAACACGTATTTGCATTAAATGCCAGTCATTCCATGCTTTTCAGTACCATGTTCTTTGGGGTTCCGTTCGGTGTGACTTCAGCCGCAAGGGTAATTACCAAAGTACAAACATATAAAAACAATAACATTCACACAAAAAATGAGTATGACACATATTATTTCAAAGATCTTCATTACCCAGCACCCAAAGGTACCACTCAGCCGTGATCACACACTGCTACCACCAAGACTAAAGCTATTGTCAACTTGATTTATTTGCTTTACGTTGTCTCTAGTGTGATCTGTTAGTCCGTAAATGTTAAGTCAGGTGTTTGTACAAAGGTACAGCACTCAGATCCTATTCTGGCGCAGACGCCGCCCTTGGCAGCCGGAACAACATCCAGAGACGTCCTATTTTGTAAAATGACACTCCTTTGGGCATTCAGTTGATCAGAGACAAGTCCTCACTAGATAGTGGGAGTGTCTGCCACTTGCTCCAGTGTTCTTGCATTAATGCTGATCTCACAGACAGGCTTTCTTACTAATTACATGGGATAAAGAATGAAAAAGAACCAGCTTCAGAAATCTCAAAGGGCAGTCTTTAATGATGAGTAACTGGGCAGGAGTGTGACTGATGGCAGGTGCCACATAACCACAATAGCAAGTCCCGGACCAGTGCACGGGCAACCTGGGTGGGCTTGTTCACCACAGAGTGAATATATCGCATACTGTTTGTTGGACTGACGGCTGAAACACAGGACTCCTGAGGCAATTAGGAAGTTGCACGAAGGCACATAGTTTGGGACCACATCAATGGCACTGACACACTCACTGCATCACACTCTGGGTGTAAAGTGGGCATGTTTAGTTTAGTTTAGTTTAAAGGAGCTTGTAAAGCGCCTGGTGACGCCTCCCGGCGTGTCCCCGCGCTGTGGAGAGAGTGAGTTTTATGGAGAGAGAAACCTATCACAGATTAAAGAGGCAAGTTTTCAATTTCTTCCTAAAAGAGGTCTCATTCACCTCTACTCTGGTGTCCAAGGGCAGGAGGTTCCAGTACTTCGCTGCCATTGTGCGGAAGGATCTGCCTCCCATTCTGGCCTTTTTAGGACGGGCAATTCTGAGCAGACCTGTACCTTTGGATCTAAGGGTTCTGTTAGGTTCATATAGCGAAGCCAGATCCGACATATAGGCAGGTGCCTTATTATGTAGGATCTTGTGACACCATAGCAGAGCTTTGAAAAGGATCCTCTTCTTGATAGGCAACCAATGGAGAGTTGCCAGAGAGGGTCGTGAAGGGGCTCTGCGGGGCAGTCTTAATACTAGGCGTGCTGCCGAATTTTGTAGGACCTGTAATTTCTTTATATTTTTCTCTGAAGTGCCTAAGAGTAATACATTCCCGTAATCAATCCGGGAAGTTATTAGTGCCTGCGTCATAGTCCGTCTGGAGTTGAGAGGCAGCAAGTCAAGGGTGCGGTTGAGAGTCTTCATCACTCCGAAGCACTTGCCTACAGTTCTCTTTATGTGGCTATCAAAAGATAGCTTATTATCAACCCAGACTCCTAAATTCTTCGCCTCCCGGCTGGGAGGGGGCAAAGGACCCAAACAGTTGGGCCACCATTCTTTAGTCCAATTGGTCTCATTGCCTCCAATGATGATGACCTCTGTTTTGGTTCCGTTCAGTTTTAAACAGTGCTCTGTCATCCAAGAGGCCAGCCTACTCATACAGTTGTTAAAGTTATCGGCTTCCCTGGATGGGGCTTGCGTCAAGGATATTAAAAGTTGCGTATCGTCGGCGTAAGAGACAAGCTCCACGCCGAACGATTGCACCACCTCTGCCAGGGGGGCCATGTATAGATTAAACAGGGTGGGACTCAGGGCCGAGCCCTGAGGCACCCCCTGTTCAAGCCGTACGCTGTCTGAGAGGGAAGTCCCTCTTTGGACTTGGAAGCTCCTATCGATCAGAAAGGCTTTCAGCCATCCCAGTGCCTTGTTGGTTACTCCGGCTTTGTTTAGACACTGTAGCAAGATGGAATGTGCTACAGTGTCAAACGCGGCACTGAGGTCGAGCATGATGAGGGCCATGGTCTTGCCCACGTCTGCTCCCTCTCGTAGGGTTTCAGTGGCCCTGAGGAGAGCCGTTTCCGTTGAGAAGTTGGATCTGAAACCCGACTGGGATTTATGGAAAACATCGTGTTCTTCAAGGTGTTCCATGAGTTGGATGTTAGCAATTTTCTCGGCTAGCTTAGCTAAGTATGGTAGCAAAGAAATTGGCCGGAGGTTGTCCATAATGTCTTGGCTGACATTCGGCTTTTTCTTGATCGGTAGTACAACTGCCTGTTTCCAATCCGCCGGCAGGCAAGCTGTGGAGAATGAGATCTGAAGTAGATGTCTGTAATGAGGTTCTAGAGCAGGGAAGGCTTCAGCTAAAATTTTCGGAGGCGCCGGGTCTCGGGGAGAGCCCGATTTGATTTTATTACACAATTTAGACAGGACTTCGTACGGGGGAACTTCAAAAGAATTGAGGCACTTTAGAGTCTTAATAAGACTGTCATTTTCTGTGAAGTCAGAAGCCGACTCTACATGATTGGAGAAGCTTGTATATATTTTGTTGATTTTACCTGAGAAGTACTGTGCAACTTCATTACATGATTCCACAGAATCATTCTGAGTGGAGGAGTTAGTATCCACTACAGATATTTCTTTGTAAATCTGAAACAATTCCTTCGAGAATGTTGGACTTGGCCTTACATCTTACTCACTTTGCACCATCGCCTACCACTTCAAAGTCCGACACGTGTCCAGCTACGCCCGCTTGTGTGTTGTCTCCCTGTGCCCCCCCTCTGGCTGTACCTCCAGCACTGCCCTGTATCTAGTCACTGCAATTGGAGTGTCGACCGCATTTCCCGTCAGCATGGGAAACTTAGACCATCCAAAGATTTCTGCTTCCTGTTTTCTTCTGCTGTAGTGCTCCAGTGATTTGGTGAAATATGTAAGTAGGTGGAGGTGCTGTGGAGACACAATCCCTATTCATGCCACTCAAGTGACTGATTTGGTATTGGAGCCTCTCGTGAGTCCTCTTCCGCCTGACGACCTGAGACTTATACCAATGCTTGTTTGCTCCCTCAGACCAATTCAAAGATGCTGCCGGCCATTGCACTGTATTGACCTAATACTTGGAATCGTCCAATCATTTTCTCTAATTATTGAAGTGTTTTAGATCAGAAGGGACTCCTTTCCACCCTCACCAGTGAGTCTCACCCATTATCTGCACCTGCGTCTTCCATCCTGGGGTACGTAGCATGTAGATTTCCATGATGCAGTCACCCACAGACACACGTGAAGGTGTCTGCCAGCCTTGTGCTGCAGCTCATCTCATGAAAGGAGGCAGGGACACTAAAAGTCATGAAAGGAGGGGGCTTCGGTTATTTTCTTCTAACTGATCTCATAGAGGGAGGAAGAAAGAATATTTTACTCACAAGCCCAAGCCCCTTGCTTTCGGCCGAGACCATGCCATGAGGCAAGCAGAGGAGCCCGGGCGGTTGAATCAATGAGTCTCTCTCACACACATTCGTCTTTATAGGGTCTGTGTAGGGTTCTTGCACCCCTGTCTATCTTCCCTGCTACGCTAGAGCCCTCCCACTCTTTATCGTGGAGTGTACTCGCACACTAGTTAATGCTTCCCAGGACACCTAGTACACCTACCTACCTATCAACCCAGTGTAGACCAGTTATCTCCTAGCTAAAGTAAGCATAGCAATAGAAAAATAAGCATGCATAAGGGTCACTTTTTAGGTCGAGCAGACCTACCCTCAATGCGTGAGCATTGAAGGTGTCTGCTTCAGACCTATTGTGGCCCGTATTTAGGAATGTGGACAGCTACCAGACGCGCGCTTTGACGAGGTCAGATTTCACCTCGGGAGCGAGCGTCTGATAGCTGCGCATGCGCGGTGCAAAGCCCTTGCTCACACACAGACACAGGCAGCCCCCACCCCTCTGCATGCACGCACGCACACACACACATACACACAGGCGCGCGCATGCACACGCAGGCATACGGCACACATACAGGCACACTATCCCCTACCTCGCATTCTCTCTCAATCACACACAGTCACGCATGCGCACACACATTCCCTCGCGCACACACGCACACACGCGCGCACACACTCCCACCCCCCCTCCCCCACCCCCTCCTAGGCATACACACAGGCACGCACGCACTTCACATCAGCCCTGGGCCCCACTCACCGACTGCGCTCTTCCGGCGGGGCTCCTCACGGCGCGGCGCGTCTCCTCATTTAAATCGGGGCTCCCTCAGGTCAGAGGAGCCCCGCAACAGGCGCCACACTCCTCCTTCTCCCGGCCCCCTCCTGGGGACCCGGGCTACCCCGGACGGCAGGGCGCTCCATGCGCCGGCAGCTCGCGGACCTCGGGAGGCGGGACTTCCGGTCGGCCATGAGCGGATTGGCCGGCCGGCCAAGAGCTTCCGGGTCGCCGCGGGCAGCGCGGCGGCGCCCTGTAATATTTTTGTTTTGTTGCTGGCTTGATGTTGTTGGTTACCACTGCCTCTAAGCGTTATACTTTGGAAAATATTGTTTCTAGTCATCAGCACTGGCGTTTTAACTAGAAGAATGTGATTCTTGACACCTTCCTTTTAAACGTGTTTAAAGGTTGTCATTCTGAAATCGAGTTATGTCTGAGTGGCGACTCTTCTGATTTGAATATTCTGAGCATATTTTCTATCATTTATGATAATATTACATTCCTTCTGACTTCCAAATCTAGTCGTAGGGCTCCTAACCCATCTAAATGGTTTGATGCAAGCGGTTCTAAGGCGCATTGTTAATTGCTGGAAGCCTTGAAATTGATTCCTAGGGATCGTATGAGGATTGCTTCCTGTCATTCTTCATTTAGAAGGGTATTAAAGGAGCGTAATCAAGCCTTGTTTTTTTTGCCCTGGGTTCTTAATGCCAGATTCTATGGCCCATACCTTACAACCTGACCCCTCCTTTCCCCCCTCCGTGCCTCGTACCACTTTCTCTCTTGCTCTGCTGGTGTCTGAAGTCTGGCATCTACATAGTGTCTGATGGACGTGGCACGGGGAGAGGAAATAAATAATTACTGTGCAGTACAGCCCCTTAATCCGTACTCCACGCAAGACTGTCACTGGACTGGCTTGCCTCTGCCTGTGCCAGTCCCTGCCTTTGCAGCACAACTCGCGCCCTCTCCGCCTCGGCTGCGACGGCAGCTCTCACTCCAGGCTGTCACTCTGCCTCGCAGCACCGTAGCCACACCCTGGCCTCACTTGTTGAAATACAGGCAAAACGAGTAGGCGGGTGAGCAAGCGGGCAGGCGGAACGCAGCTAATGCAGCAAGTGCATGGTCATTGCGGCGGCCCATACCTCCTGTTGGCTCTTGCCCGAGAGTTGGCCCCCGGGAGCCGATGGTCGTGCCGTGCTTCCTGGCTTGTTTTGCGGATGCTTGGTCCGCTGTGCTCCACTCAGCGATTTCGTGACTCTGTGGTTCGTTTTTCCGTTGCTCCCTCCTCTTCCTGGCATAGACATTGCTTAGATATAGGTGCAAATTACTTTGAATCAGATGCGCAATTAGGTTTGTCTAATGACCCCTTGTGTTTACTGGCAAAAGCCTCTCCTGCACGTTTTAGTCTCTCATTCTGATTGCAGGCTAAGCCCTGAGTTTACCTGCTGTTTAGTGTTGCAGGTCTAGCAGTGCAGAGGGTTAGTTCGCATACTTGACCTCACAGGTGTGCGTTAATTTATGCAGGGGCTGCGGAGCAGTCCATAAACCCAGAGCTGCCTGTGAAACTCCTACGTGTGATTTGTAGCATTCTCCTTCAATGTATGTTTTTTATTTGTAGCTGACCTGAATAGAGCTATATGTACAACCCTGTTGATGAATAGAATAAATCTGTGTGTGGCATTCTTTGTGAGGGTCCATTTGCATTTCTCTTCATGGACTGCATTGAATGTACCTCTTCAAGCTCAAATAGAGGTGCATTTGTGCTCTTTTCAGGTGTCCGAGTTCTTGGAGGTTAACACTAGGAGGTATTCAGTCTCTCGGTTTCAGGAGATTTCGTATAATAATCAGTGCAACACTGTCTGCAATCAAAGTCGTTTATTTTACAGTTTTTTAAAAAAAAATTCACGCCCACACCAACACAACACGTGATTTAAACAGAAGGACAGAGAAAAAACATCAATAGCATTTGATAGCATTCTCTTCAGGAATTATTAAAGTGGTAATCCATTGAAAAAGGGAAAAATAGTTCTCTTTGCCAATCTCACATTAACAATCATTTCCAAACTTTGTCAGATTTTTCCACAAAGTTTTTTTATAATTCATTCAAATTGAATTTCATTTAGATAGTGCACCAATATTAATTTGTGTAGAGATAACAGTACACGCATTTGAAATTATCTTCCTATGTGCTTTCTAGTAATTTTGACTAATACAAAACTATCTTCTTGCATGTTGAGATTTCCCAAAATGCGGTTACTCGTTAGTGCATCTATTCATGCATATTCACACATCATGCTTGATTCTTCAAATAGTCACTCAGTCTTTCCCGAGGCCCTCACACCTAGTAAATTCTCAGCCAAGCTGAAACTGGCAGGTATAAACACCAGGTCGCTCAGTAAATTGATGAATCACTTTGCAAACTGTAGATCACATAGGTGCTCTTTGTAAGAGAAGCTGTTTATTTATATTGAACTCCATAAGAGCCCAACTTCTGCCTCAGTTGAGTCCATCTCCAACAAATGGTCACAGAAAGGTTCCTTGCAGCACTTGTGCGCTGAGTAAACTCTAGAACATGGCATTTAAAAACATAGGATCTCCTCCCCTCTCTCTCTTTCTATTTCTATCCCCTTCATTGACTCTCTCTCCCTTTAATCTCTCTCTCTCGCTTCTCTGTAACTCACTCTCTCACTTGAGCTCCATCTGCCATTCCTTCTTCCATTCTTTCTCTATCGTTTTTGCTCCTCCATTTCCCTCATCTTTGGCCTGCAGGTTGTAAACATCTACACAGCAGACAAGGAGACTCTCCAGCGGTCTTATTACAGTGCTGTGTAGTTCGAAACATATTACTTACAGTTTGTATCTTTTGTTCAAAACAATCTATTTATGAAAGTTTACATACCTATCAATTGTCACACATTCTTTGTTAGATGGATGATTTTTCAGACAGCAGCATTAATTATTACATCGTGCACTGCTGTATTCTGAAACCAGAAGGTGTGACGGGACACATTATGCTTAGTTTCATTTGCAACATGCATAATGTTGCATGTTGCATGCTGCAGCTCCCGATTTATGTAACTGCTGCTTTCAAGCTTGTGAACAGAAGCTACTCGGTTGCAAGTTAAATGATAATTCAACCCCACACACACAACCCCCCTACACACAACCCCTCCTACACACAACCCGTGCACACACAACCCCCCACAGACACAACCCCCACACACACAACCCCCACACACACAACCCCCACACACACAATCCACGCCCACACTATCTCTCTATCTCCCTCATTCTATCAATTGCCCTCACTCTATCTATCCATCTATCTCTATCGCCCCCTCACTCTATCTCTCTATCGCCCCCTCACTCTATCTCTCTATCGCCCCCTCACTCTATCTCTCTATCGCCCCCTCACTCTATCTCTCTATCGCCCCCTCACTCTATCTCTCTATCGCCCCCTCACTCTATCTCTCTATAGCCCCCTCACTCTATCTCTCTATCGCCCCCTCACTCTATCTCTCTATCGCCCCCTCACTCTATCTCTCTATCGCCCCCTCACTCTATCTCTCTATCGCCCCCTCACTCTATCTCTCTATCGCCCCCTCACTCTATCTCTCTATCGCCCCCTCACTCTATCTCTCTATCGCCCTCACAGCATCAATCTGTGCAACATTCAACAACAAATGGTTCAAATATGTTCTCTCAATGTTTCAAGCGTTATTACAAATGTCACAAAAATGTTAATATTTCACTTCTGTTCTATGATTTTCGTCACAATAAAATACACTGAACATAATCTTCACAAAAGTTATTTACAATAGTTTTAAGCTCTTGCCATTACAAATTACAATAACTTTTATTTAAGTATTAATTATTTAAAAAAATTAAAAGCCATTTTTAATTTGTAATATCAATACATCTAAGTCACGTAAATACAAAACATGTTGCATTACAAATGCTATAGGTGTCACATTTGCGAAACTTATAACTATTGGCATTGTGAATGACAAAGCTATTAATTTTACTATTTTCAAAACCAACACATAAATAAAAAATGTGTCATTTAACAAGACCAATAGCTCAAACTTTCCTAATGCGAGACCTATTGCATTGCAAATGCTTGTTAATTCAGCTGTTCTAATGCTGTCCAACCTGACCAGTGGGTTTACTGCTGGGCTGAGCTCCAGTCCTGCTCGTCTGAAGAAACCTCTCCCGCACCTTTAAAGTTAAAAGATTTATTAAGCGCTCGTTAGACCAAGCGCTTTCTTGGCGCTGAGGATGGAAGTGAGTGGAGGTTTGCCTACTCAGCAAAAGCTTGCAAAAAAAGCCAGGTCTTCAGGGCCTTGCGGAAATCTGTGTAAAGAGCTGTGGTCCTAATGCTGAGGGGTAGGGAGTTCCAAAAAGAGGGGGCCAAGAAGGTGAAACTCATGCTGCCATGTTTCTTCCTTCTACAACGGGGGATGTGCAAGAGGATTTAGAGGAAGGCCGAAGGTCACGGGTGGGACGTAAACCTTGAGTTTGGCAGATACGGAAAGCGGGGGCTGAGCTGGCTAAAGCCTTGAAAATCAGGCAGCCGAGTTTAAAAAAGGAACGTTCAGTAAATGGTAGCCAATGTAAAGTTTTTAGGAACGGGTAATGTGGTAGTGTTTGGGAAGTTTATAAACAAAACCTTGCAGCCTGGTTTTGGATAAGCTGGAGACGGCAGAGCTTGTACGACTGAATTCCGACGTAAAGAGCATTTCCGCAATTCAGACGTGATATAACATGGCTAGCAAGATTAGTTTAAGTGCCTCGGTGGAAAAAAAATGGGAAATTTTACGTATAATACGCAAGTTAAGAAAGCATGTTGAGACCACCGCACTGACTTGGTTGTGCATGGAGAGATCGCTGCTGACTCTAATGCTAAGGCTTTTAACAGAGGCTGAAGGAGAGGGAGGGGGACCAAGAGAAAGGGGCCAGAATATGGGGGACCAGGGACTGGAGACACCACCAGTAAGTACAAGCTCAGTCTTGTCGGGATTGAGCTTAAGATGGTTGGAATTCATCCAGTCGCTGATAAAATCATAACTGATTGGAAACAGAAGGAGAAGAAGAGAGAAGAAGAGATATTGAAAATGAGTTGGAGGTCATCAGCGTAGTTAAATACTGTAACGTCCAGTTTTTGAAGGGCAAAGGTAAGAGGGAAGATGTACAGATTAAAAAAGGAGAGGAGAAAGAGAAGAACATTGGGGAACACCACAGGTGATAGGACAAGCAGCGGCAGAAAAGCCGGCTAACTGGACGGTCTGCTGACGGTTCTCCAAAAATGAGGCGATCCAGGCTAAGGAGGATCCCCGGAGGCCAGCACTCTTGACACGGTCGATCAGAATGGTATGATCGACCGTGTCAAAGGCGGCCGAAAGATCCAGGAGAACCAGGGCCTGAGAAGAGTTAGCATCAGCTCTGCATCTGAGTTCATCTACCTTTGGCGCCAGGGATCATGTGGAGTCCGATCCAGCTCTCTTCCCACCTCCTGCAGAGAGTGGGCAGTTCCCGGCCAAGATAACAAGTGTTGCTCGGGTTAGAATACCCTACTAAAAACAGAAGACAAGAGACGTTTGGCAAAACAGGAACAGTTTCATTGAATTAAACCAATTCGGCCCGGAGAACAGTTACAGGCACAAGGTCTGAGGACTGTCTCAATTTACATTGGTTTGCATGTCTCGTATACAATGTTGCATCAAGCCATAAATGTATCCGGCGTACCATATATGGTGAGGAATGTAAAGGACGAAAGTTCATTTTTGTCTGCAAATGAATCAATATCCATATTAACACAAGTTCTGTGAAAGGAGTCTACTTGAAATCTAAAACATGTTTATCATGAAAAAATAAGCCAATAAGGGCGATATTGCAGCTCGGAAGGTTAGAATTTTGCCTCAACAAGCAGTTTAACATCTACTGCTAACTCTCCCCAAATTTGCCCAACTGTTTTACTTATTTCTTCACATAGACAGTTGAAGCAGTATACATGTGACGTCAGCTAAAACCTTAGATACCTGGGCTAACTGGAGGAAGGTTTTCTAAAGAGAAGAGCACAAAACGACCTTGGAAAAGATACCAGAGAGAAGATCTCAGATCTACCTCCGTTGAGAATTCTCTCTTTGCAGTTCTAAGCTAGAAAACATGTCACAGGAGAGAAATCAACATGTTAACATAAGGAAAGTGTGATGATTCTCTCTCTCTCTCTCTCTCTCTCTCTCTCTCTCCCTCCCTCTCTCCCTCGCTCTCTCCCTCTCTTTCTCTCTTTCTCTCTCTCTCTCTCTTTCTCTCTTTCTCTCTTTCTCTCTCTCTCTCTCTTTCTCTCTCTTTCTCTCTCACCCTCTCTCTCCCTCACCCTCTCTCGCTCTCTCTCTCTCTCTCTCTCTCTCTCTCACCCTCTCTCTCTCTCTCTCTCTCTCTTCTCTCTTTCTCTCTCTCTCT